>NC_063438.1:15585439-15897270 GCF_020379485.1 Brassica napus
ATGTCCGCCTTGACCGTGTCGATCGTGGCTGGGTCGACGCTATTTTCCGGATGTTTCGGTTTGGTTGTGTCGCGTGGGCTTTGGATTTATGTCGAGCTTTCGACGTCCGATGCGTTTGCGTTGACAGACGATTTTTACTTCGTCCTTGTGCGAGGCGCTTTTGGCCGAAGATCGATCTATCTTCGCGCGTTTGCCGTTTGCAGACGCCGTGATTTGCCTTAACTTATGCTCCGCGAGGAGCATAGTCGCGACTGTTTTTGTTGGCATCCCCAAATGGCTGCGACTCCGCTCGGCGTTGGGAACTTGAGACCCAGGTGGTAAGTTGACGGAACTGCCTGCATGGCGTTGAGCCATGGGGTTCCCATGATCACGTTGTAGATAGCGGGATGGTCGACTACCGCGAATTCGACGATTTTCGTGATCTCCTTGGCCATGACTGGCAATTGGATTGATCCGAGAGTCATCGACACTTCGCCTGAAAAACCCGTGAGTGGTTTGGCGTCGGAATTACCTCTCTCGATTTGATACTCATCCGATTGAGAGTGTCGCGGAAGATTACGTTGACCGTGCTTCCCGTATCGACGAGTACCCTTCCGACTTCTAAATCTCGTATGACGAGATCTATGACGAGCGGTGTGGCAGTGGTAGTGGTTGTCGATACCGCCGGCTTTTCTTTCTTCCGTGAAGGTGATCGAGCAATTTTGGCCGTCTCGAGGAGGAGACCATGTAGGCCAATTTGCGCTTGATTCTTCCTTCCGTTGGTAAGCCTTGATGGCTGACACGGTATCGCCGCAGTATTGAGATCCTCCGATGATCATATTTGACTCTGCGACGATTGTTATCGTTCCCTTTGTCATCCGGCCTCCACCCGACCCCGTTGGTTTCCCGGTTGGTTTCGTTGAGAGGATTTTTTCGGCGGGCGGATTTCTGTCCGTCTTTGGAGGCCGATCAGAATCGAGGATGAGATCCTTGACGCTAGTTACTACTTCCGAAAGTTCTCCAGCGAGCAGCTTCGCGGCCATCTTCTTGCTCCCAAGACTTTGCAATTGGTCGTGGAGTGTCCTCGGGATTGGTGGAACTCGCAGAAGGTGTTTTCGTCATACCCTTGATTGCGATCCATGTGTTGCCCGTGGTCCGGCCTTGATCCGAACTGATCGCATAGTTATGCCGCCCCTTGGAGATCTTCCCCCTCGTGATGGACGTACTTGTCGTTACGAGAGTTCTTCTTTTTTCCCCTTCGGATCTGCGTCTTTCGAGGATGGTTTTTGCCGGCTTATGTTTTGCGATAAGACTTTAGTTTCTTCCTCCTATGATATAGTCCGTTGCTTTGTGGAGGGCGTCCTGGATCGTTCGCGGTTTGTCGAGAGTTATCCATTTTCTGAATTTCGACTTGTACCAGAGCGTCTTTCTCCAGCGCGTCGATGGCCACTTTGTCGCTTATTCCCGCTGACCCTGACATTATCAGTTTGAACCGACTGATAAACTCGCGGAGGGGTTGTCTTCCCTCTGGGAGAGACTCCAGAGATCAACATCGGAGGTTTCCCTGTCTATGAATACAGAGTACTGTTTGAGGAATTCCGATGCGAGCTGTCGAAAACTCCCGATGGTGTTGCGACGAAGGCGTGCGAACCATTCGAGTGCTGCTCCTTCAAGATTTTCGACGAACAGGCGGAATAGCCGGCATCCTTTTCGCCGTCCTTCAGTCTTGCTCTTTCCCATCGCGATGTGGAAAGCCTGAAGGTGCGCTTTCGGATCGCCGTACCATCGTACTTCGGTACTTTGATCTTTCCCGGATCGGACACCCTCATGTCCGAAATGCGACTGGTAAAGGGGGTCTTTCGAGCTCCTTCCAGCACTAGTAGCATGATGGATTTGGGACTTTACGGCTCTCACTTCTGCCGCAGTCTTGGTGATATAGTCGCGAAGATCGCGGATATCCGATGTCTCATCAGTGGATTTCCGAGCCTGTCGGCGCTTACTGCGAGTGAGCTCGGTTTGCCTTTCGGCCAGCTCCTCTTGTTCGTTCCAATAGGCGACTTCTTCTTCTTCCGTCATTGGTTTTTCGAACGGGGAGCCTTCCCGAGCGGATCGGCTTCTGGTCCTTCTTGGATGTCTGTCGACATCCTCGTCGGTGTCGTTGGAGACATCGCTAAGATCCAGGTCAATATGTTCGGCTTCGTTATCCTCCGAGTCCTTTGCAGGGAGCGAAAGACTTTCAGAGTTCCCCTTCTCGATGGGAGACTTCTCGCTGGGGTTTTGACCGGAAGGTCGTTCCCGCGCGGCTCCTGCTCTATCGAGTGGGGTGGCGAAATCGAGCCTCTTCCCGCGGATTTTGGTGGTTCCGCGGGGACGGATAGCTTGGTCCTTGCCGTTAAGGTTTCAACCTGTTTGGTCAAGGTATTCACGAGCTTATCCTGTTCTTCCGACCTTTTTTCATAGGTGCGAACATCTTTTTAAACTCCTCGAGAGTCGCGGCGTTGGCTTGCGCGTTGGCAGCAGATACGTCCGCTACCGGAGTGTGGAGATCGGTGCCGCTGCCTCCGTTAAGGGGAGTTTGCACGTTATCCGCGTCGTTGGTTGACATGTCTGACTGTGTGTGGCTTTTGCGGGTTAGATTGATCCGTAAGGCCCCCTTCTTCTAGCGCCAAACTGTGGGAACCGAAATTCGCACTGTCGATTTCCGTTTAAATAAGGAAACTAAGAAAACCCTAATTTCCCAGAGGACCCGGATATCTGTTAATTACCACACGTCAAGCAATCAGAACACGAGAATAACAACGATAAAAATAAGAAATCGAAAAGAGAGCAAAGTAGATCTTATTCCGAATCTGCGTATGAGCGTTACACAAGGTATAAGCCTGGGCTCGAGAGCTGTCGGCGAGATTCCTAGTTCTAGCAACCCTAAGACGCTAAACCTAATTGAGTCGCAGCTCGAAATAACAAAAACGGAAAGTTGCCTAAATCGTCTAAGTGCTAAGTTTGCTCTGAAAATTCCTCCTCCTCTGCTCCTCGCCTAGGACTCCTTATACTAGCTCCAAGGTCGGTTTACGCTTTTACTCTTCTGCCCTTAAGCCGTCATATAAAAATGGAGATATTCCATTTTTCCCGATCTTCACAATTATCTTCAAACTTCCGTATTTATCCCGCGGAAACTTGACATTTATCCTTCCTCGTGGCCAAGCGCGAACCACGCTGTGGTTCACGGGCTTTGTTTAAGAAAAATCGTAGGATGGGCCTCGAGTCGTGTTTTAGGTCCCTTTGGGCCGTCTTCCGACTCGACACGTTTACTACGAGTTTTCCGCGGTTTCTAATCCGCGAAGTTTGATCGATGAATTAGAATAACGGGAAACATGGACTGAGCTTGCTACGGTCTTCGGGAGATAGCATTCGAAGGTTTGACGAGAATGCAAGGACTGGTGTCGTATCGATGTTCGGAAAGGTTCAATCGCTACACAGCGACCGAACTTTGGCTCGAGCCCGATCGCTATGTAGCGACCGAGCGAAACGAGTGCTCGGTCGCTACGTAGCGACCGAGCTTCGGCTTGAGCTCGGTCGCTACGTAGCGACCGAGCGGGACGATCGCTCGGTCGCTACGTAGCGACCGAGCGGGACGATCGCTCGGTCGCTACGTAGCGACCGAGCTTGGCTGAGCTCGGTCGCTACGTAGCGACCAAGCGGGACGATCGCTCGGTCGCTACATAGCGACCGAGCGGGACGATTGCTCGGTCGCTACGTAGCGACCGAGCTTTGGCTCGAGCTCGGTCGCTACGTAGCGACCGAGCGGGACGATCGCTCGGTCGCTACGTAGCGACCGAGCTTTGGCTCGAGCTCGGTCGCTACATAGCGACCGAGCGGGACGATCGCTCGGTCGCTACGTAGCGACCGAGCTTGGCTGAGCTCGGTCGCTACGTAGCGACCGAGCGGGACGATCGCTCGGTCGCTACGTAGCGACCGAGCTTTGGCTCGAGCTTGGTCGCTACGTAGCGACCGAGCGGGACGATCGCTCGGTCGCTACGTAGCGACCGAGCTTGGCTGAGCTCGGTCGCTACGTAGCGACCGAGCGGGACGATCACTCGGTCGCTACGTAGCGACCGAGCTTTGGCCCGAGCTCGGTTGCTACGTAGCGACCGAGCGGACGATCGTTCGGTTTGAATCCCAAAGAATACTTCTTCGTAGAAATAACCTCGTATAGGTTATTTTTACGAAAATTACATCCCTTCTTTTACTAACTCTTTCGGAATACGATCTCTGAGGATTTTCGGGTGGTAATTCCGTCGTAACCGTTTTTGACCCCAACAATAGTTGTCAGGTCCATTGGCCACTTGAAGGATATCTGCTATGTCCTCTCTTGACACTTGTAAGATCCTTCCATCTATTGCACGTGCGTTGCCATCTGGGTCCCTGAAAATACCAAATTCATAAGGTGTTAGAAAACCGTAATCAATGTTTGCATTATCATTCAATTTAGAAATAGAAAGATTAGGTTTAGAGTAGTATCGATCGATGTTGATACATATGCATCGATCGAGGGCAGAATAATTTCTGCAGAACTTGTGTTCTTGAGATGATTGCTCTTCATGGATTTTTCTGTTGATGTAGATGGAAGAGTGTTCATCTTTTCTGCTTGTGTGTCTGCTCTGGTGTGTGGAGGTGGTTTCAGGGGTGCAAAACGTTTTATATAGGTATCTATAAACCTAGTTGGAGAGGGAATATTCTCCTGCTCCTTGATTTTCGCTTCGGCGCGAATATCGATCGATGTACATGGATGGGTGTCGATCGATGTACATGGATGGGTGTCGATCGATGTGAGCGGTTGTTTTGCTGGACGAGGGTGGGTATCGACCGATGTGGAGTGCACATCGTCGAGCGATGTTGGAAACGTGTTGGTGAACTTATATGTTTCAAATTTTTCATCATGCAAAGACATTTCTATTGCACGTTCCTTCCAATAATCTTCATCGTATTCCCCTGTATGTTCCTCATTAGGTGAAGTAAGTACAGTGTCAACTGCAAAACTTTCATGGAAACCACTGTCTGCCCAACTGCCTATGGAATAATCATCACGTCCTCTCTTTCTTGGAGGTTGTAAGGAAAGGTGTGGGTGACAATGATTTGGTAGAAGCGGAATGGTCAACCGGCTGATCAACGTAGAGGGACGTGTTGATGCGGTAATCGGTCACCGTGACTCATTAGAAATCGATCGATGGAAAAGTTGGTGTGTCGATCGATTCCGAGTACTCTGTTTCGTACTCTGATTCGTACTCTGCTCCACAATGGCATGCGCCAATGAAGCCAAGTTCTTTCCCGTAATCCATAGAATTAATAACCTTTCTCTTAGGTTGGATAGGATCGTAGTGGATGTTGGGGTCTATCAGCGTCAGACACAATTTGTTTTTGTTCATGTCACATACAACTCGTACTGTAGCTAAGAAAGATCTTCCAAGCAGAAGTGAAGAGTTCCAGTTAAGCTTGGTGTCCAGGACATGAAAATCTACCGGGACAAGGGCATTACCAATATGTACCTCCAGATCTCTTATGATACCTCCTGATCGTTTTTTCTGAAAGATCCACGAAGGTGAAGGATTCTGTTGAAGGTTTGATGGTTAAACCAAGCTGGTCTACCATGATCCTAGGGAGGATACTAACTGATGCTCATGTGTCACATATTGAATGGGGAAATTCAACACCCTTGACTACGCATGGTATTGCAAACTTCCCAGGATCACTCTCTTCTTCGTCAATATGAACATTTGTCTCATCTTCTCTCTGACTTGATGAAACATTCTCCTAATGTCCTCCTCAGTTACCTTTGTTTCTCTGAAGAACATCCACAACCGGGTGGTGAAGTAAGCTTCATCAAAAGGTTTTTCGATTGAGATTCTGAGGATTCTTTTAGTGAAACCATTCATCTCCTTATCGTTAGCTTCCTCTTAAGGTTCTTAAGAATTTTCTCCTTTCTTTTCCTTAACCTTCTCCCTTCAGTTTCCTGATTTTCTTGAACTGGTTCTGGTGAACTATTTAAAGGGTTGGGTTTTGGTTCGGGTGGGTTAGCTAATGGTTTCGGTGGTGGTTTGAGTGCGTTGATATAGTCATTATCAATTGAGGGTAACCGCACTCGGTATATCAGAGGTGCTTGTCGATCGATGGGAGGTGTGTTGTGACGATCGACGTCGGACTCACTCTGTCGATCGATGGTTGGCTCAGCCGATCGATCGATTTTATCATAGAAAGGGGAGGGTGGGTGAGGATGCTTAGCTGCGAATTCCTCATGAGTTAGAATTCGAACTGCATTGCATTGAGTCGATTTAGCGGACGACGTCGATCAATGACTGGAGTTATCCGTCCATCGATCTTCGTCATGATCTGTCGATCGATGCGAGTTCCTCGACATTGGTCGACACCATTGGGATCCGCCGAGACTCATGGAGCTTTCGATTTTGAAGTCTCCTTCCTCAAGCTTTTCATGTCTCACTACTTGCCAGAAATCATCATATATGATGGCATTTACGTGGTGTTTTCCCTTGTCAGCTCCTGCCTCTCTAGCGAAGCTTCTTCTTGCCTCTTTATAGTTTCGCCAGTCTGAATCACTTGCGTTTCAAGTTTTCTCACCTGAGTCCCTAAGGTCTCGATTTTGGTGTTTAGATTGTTGTAGGCGGAGTCTATTTTACCGTTGAAATTGTGGGAACCAAAATTCGCACTGTCGATTTACGTTTAAATTAGGAAACTAAGAAAACCCTAATTTCCCAGAGGTCCCGGATCTCTGCGAGAGCCAACGACAAGTGACCAAATATATGCGGAAATCGTGAAAAGATAACAAACGAGTTTAGAGAAAATAGTAAATCTTATTTCGAGTCTGCGTAAGAGCGTTGCGATCATTACAAGAGATCATAAAAGCTTTGGCCGCAAAGGCTGTCTGCAAGTTACCTAGTTCTAGCGGCCTAAAATCTCAAACCTAGTTGAGTCGCAGCTCGATAACAAAAGACGAAAAAGATACAAAAAAAAGGTTTTTTGATTGATTTCGGACTGAACCTTGTTAAAGGCTGCCTACGTACCCCTTTCGAGGATCAAGCCGAACGTTGTTCAATTGATAGAGCTGGACAAGAGATCGAACTGCCTGGGCGAGTTTGTCTAGTAATTGAGTGCCAGTCATAGAAACCGAACTTGTCGAGAATAAGCCTAAAGTTTCTAAGTGCAGAGAATTCCGAGTCTAAAAAGCTCTCTCCATGCCTCTCGCCTAGGACTCCTTACATACTAGCTCCAAGGTCGGTTTACGCTTTTACTCTTCTGCCCTTAAGCCGTCATAGCATAAAAATGGAGATATTCCATTTTTTCCGATCTTCGTAATTATCCTCAAATTTCGTATTTATCCGCGGAAACTTGACATTTATCCTTCCTTGCGCGCCAAGCGTAACCGTCATACGGTGTATGGGCTTTTGGTTAAGAAATCGTAAGTTGGGCCTCAAGTCGTGTCTTAGGTCCCTTTGGGCCGTCTTCCGACTCGAAACGTTTATTACGACATCTTTCGATAAAGAACGAACTTTCCGCGTTTTTACCGCAAAGTTTGATTGATGTATTAGAATGGTCGGAAGACATGAACTGAGTTCGCTACGGTCTTCGGGAGATAGCATCGTAGGATAGACGAGAATGCATGAACTGGTGTCGCATCGACGTTTCGGAAGAGTTCGGTCGCTACGTAACGACCGAACAGAACGCACGCTTGGTCGCTACGTAGCGACCGAGCTTGGCTGAGCTCGGTCGCTACGTAGCGACCGAGCTTGGCTGAGCTTGGTTGCTACGTAGCGACTGTGCTTGGCTCGAGCTTGGTCGCTACGTAGCGACCGAGCGGGACGGACACTCGGTTGCTACGTAGCGACCGAGCTTGGCTGATCTCGGTCGGTACGTAGCGACCGAACTTGGCTGATCTCGGTCGCTACGTAGCGACCGAGCTGTGTGCATGCTTGGTCGCCGCGTATCGATCGAGCTTGGCTTGTCCGTGGTCCGATTGTCGTACTCGAACTTGTCCGCGGCCGAATTGGATACATGTCTGTTTCCTTCGGACAATCGGTATTTAGTGGTTTGATTGAGATTTGAACAAGATTTTACCGCAAGGCTCTTTGTAAAGATATCTTTACGAAGATTACTTTTTCGTAAAACGTTCATGCTGATTTTTACGTACTTTCAGGCATTGATTCTGTCGTGACTGATTTTGACCCCAACAGAAATCCACGGTAATTTGTTGTTGTCCCAACAGTACTTGATCAAGCATTTCTTCGATTTTGCTTTCCTGAGTCTGGGGTGGTGGATTATGGTAGTAAGAGTTCGAGTAGCTTTTGCTGTTGTCGAAGGGTTTTTGAAATTGTGAACTTTGGTTACTTCTTTGACCATTTCCAAAGAAGTTTCTGTTTCCGCCCTGGTTTCCAAATTTCTGGAATCCGGTACCTCCGATGTAGTTCACATTTTCTTCTCCTTCCGTATCTACTACTTCTCCTTCAGCTAAACAGTCTTGCTTCCTAAGAAGCTCGTGCACCACATCTAACTTAGCTCTTACTTCGTCCATCTGTTCCTTCCCGATAGAGGCTACAGACTTCTTCCGTTCAGAGTCAGTGTTTTTGGTGCTGCTGCTGTTAGCAAGGTTTTCGATAAGTCTCACAGCTTATAACGGATTCCGAGTAGTGAAGTTTCCTTCACTCGCCGTATCAAGAGCCATTTGATACTGTAAGGCGAGACCTCGGAAGAAAGTGCTTAGCTGCTGCACTTCGTTTAATCCGTGGTGTGGACAGTCTCGCTGGAAGCACCTAAATCTAATCCACGCATCTTTGAAGGACTCTCCAGCCTCCTGCGTGAATGTGGAAATCTTGTTTCGCAGTTCTTCAGCGCGCGCCTCATCAAAGAAGTTTCGTAAGAAAGCATTCTTGATGTTGGCCAGGATGTTAAGTATCATGTGGGTAGCTGCCTAAGCCAGTGCATCGCTTCTCCATTCAGCGTGTATCTGAAGAGCTTGCACAACAGGTAATCTTCGGGGACTCCTTCCATCCGAATAGCAGCGATTAAATCCTCGAACCGTTCTAGATGGTCCATAGGATGCTCGTGTGGTAACCCAGAGTAGGGTATCTGTGACACGAGAGTTGTAGTATTGAGGCTTCAGCTCGAAATTCTGCTTCTGGATCTTCGGAAGCCGAATAGCTGATCTGTTGGAATAGTACTCATCTGGGCGATTGTAGTCGGCCAGTGGTTTCGATCGAGCGTCCTCGTCTACAGGTTGAGCAGCTCCTGTAGTATCAGCATCAGGGATTACAGTCCCCTGAGCGTCTATTTTCTGACCTGTTGCATTACGCAGATGACCGTCCTGGTCATACAGGTTTCCGTTCTCGTTCTGTGTTAGAATAATAAAGTTTACCATTTTTGACGACACGGTATCGATCGACGTACGCGGTGTAATATCGATCGCTGTCGAACGATTAGGATCGATCGACAATGAAGGTCTGGTGTCGGTCGACGGTTGGTTGTGCGTATCGATCGACGACGGAGTTGTTGCGTCGAGCGATGTGGAACGTTGACCTCTACGGATGGTGCGTTCCAAGTGAGCAGGATCGTCTGAGAACAGGAGGTCTTTCTCCTTGTTGCTTCTGGTACCGCTGGGCATGCACCTGAAAAGACAAGAAAAAGATTATGTTAGAAAGGGGGTAGAGAAAAAAATAAGAATCAATAAACTAAATCTAATGGCGATCAAAGCTCCCCGGCAATGGCGCTAAATTTGATACCACTCAAATTACCCTAAGGAGTGTTACTCTCATCTAAAGAGGTTCAGATGTAGTACTTAGGGATCGAATCCACAAGGAGCTAGGGAACAATTAAATCTAGTGTTTATTAATTCTAAGAGTTGTAAATGTTTAAATGAAATAGCAATAGTAACAAGCGAAGTAAATAGTAAATGTAACTTGATTGGAAATGATATTAGATGCAGGCCACTATTCAGGTGTTGGAGATTATAATATCTATAGATGCCTATTTGTTGCATGCATGATATGTTAGAGCTCAACCGCTTAACTCAGTGATCAGCTGTCGTATGTTTCACTGGTTAACAAGCTAGATCTCGTGTCTCAACGGTTAGTATGTTGACAACGAGAGAGTGTCGATCGATGGTCCTATAGGGACGTCGACCGATACACCTTTACCTACGTCGACCGATAGTCAGTTAGGACATCGATCGACGGGTTCTAGCCAGGCCTATGCACGAGTATGATATGCCCTATTAAGATACTAAATTGGCGGTTAGCCCTCTCTAGCAGTCCTAATATGATAGATAGATGTTAGGATGGGATAACAAGGGTGCTTGAGTATGCAATCCTATGATCAAGTTCTAGTTAGCAAGGCTAAAACAAGCAATGAATATAAATCTATCATGAATATCACAACAAGGCATATCTATAGTTTGGGGCTAATCCCACCAACCTATCTGAACCCTGGATCTAATAAATGAACTACTTAGACATAGCAAAGCAATTCATGACAATGAAGAAATGGAAATTCATAGAATAGATGAAAAGAAACGAAAACAAGGAGTTCCAATCACAAGTGATCTTCTCTCCAAAACTCTCTCTCTCTCTCTCTCTCTCTCTCTCAAAGTAAAACTGTAACAAAAAGCTCTCCCCGCCGTCAAAACATTTAGGCAGTATATAATCTACTAGGTTGAAAAACTCGTCAGGGCATTGTCGTAATTTGGCTTGGACTAGGGATTCAAGTCCGCTGGATCCGAAATGTCGCATGTCCGATGTCTCGACATCGATCGATGGTACTTGTGTACATCGATCGATATTAATCTTCATTTGTCGAGGCATCTCATGGTGTCGATCGACAGCACTTGATGTATCGATCGATTGTTCTTCCTCTTGTCGACCTCTACATGGTCAGCTCGGGTGAAATGTCCTTTAAACTCCAAAATGCTCCAAAGTCATAGCTTTACTCCGAAATGCACCTGAACCTGAAAACATACCTAGAAGAGTAGAAAACATATATATATATATATATATATATATATATATATATATATATATATATATATAGTAAAACACCTATATACCATGGATGAAAACGGGTCAAATCCAAGGTATATCATGATGATGATCGATCCATCAACCGTCAAAGGAGAGTTCCTAGGCATCAAAACCGAGGTGATGTCAATCCTTTTGGTAGAAATGAAAGAACCAATGATGGCTTGGGTGGTTTGAAATTGAAAATTCCAAGTTTTGATGGCAAAAATGATCCGTATGCTTTTCTTGAATGGGAAAGAAACATTGAACTTGTGTTTGATTGTCAAAATTTTTCTGATATTAGAAAGGTTAGTCTTGCTGCTGCTGAGTTTACTGGCTATGCTATTAACTGGTATGATCGAGTTGTGACTAGCAGGAGGAGAGCAGGTGAGCCGCCAGTTGATACGTGGGATGAGCTTTCCATGCTGATGCGGAGACGCTTTGTTCCCGACCATTACCACCGAGATCTACACCATAAACTCAGGTGTTTGCTTCAAGGTTCTGAGTCAGTTGAGGACTATCACCAGGAGATGAAGCCCTTGATGATCAAAGCTGATGTAGAAGAGCCCTTAGACGCCACCATGGCCAGATTTCTTACCGGGCTCAACCGGGACATACAAGACCGCATAGAGCTGGAAGACTATGACAGCATGGAGCAGATGCTACACAAGGCCGTGCTGATCGAGCAACAAGTCAAGAGAAAGGGTCTCACTAAACCAACCTTTGCTTCTAAACCGACCTTTGCTTCCAAGCCAAACTATCAAGACAAGGGTAAGTCTTCTTCCACAACAAATACAGCTTTTAAGACTAATGTCCCTGCTCGTGTTGATAGAGAAAAGAAAGAAGAGGCTACCAAACGAACCAGAGACATCCAATGCTTTAGGTGTCATGGCCTTGGCCACTATGCCAACCGATGTCCAAACCAAAAGGTGATGGTGCTCTTGGAGAATGGAGAAGTCGAATCTGAAGAAGACTAGGAGGATCTCGGACCAGTGTATGATGATGATGATGAGGAAGAAGCACTTGACTTCCCGGTTCATGGTCCCCTTCTTGTTACTAGGAAGGTCTTGGACGACACCACTGATCCCATCTTTGATGAGGAGGTCGATGGAGTGATCGACGAGTTTTGCTCGACCTTTGTGGAGAGTTCTGATCCGATCTATGATGAGGATGTTCTTGATGAGCCGAGCCATGGTTCACTACTGGTTACTAGGCATGCCTTGAGTGTCCAACCAAAATCCAATGACAAAGAACAAAGGGAGAATCTCTTTCACTCTAGATGTCTCATTTCTGATAAAGTTTGTTCTTTAATTATTGATGGAGGTAGTTGCACTAATGTGGCTAGTGACACCCTTGTAAAGAAACTTGGGCTTGTTACTCGGCCTCTTTCTCGTCCTGTCAGGTTGGAGTGGCTCAATGAGGCCGGAGAACAGTATATGAAGGAGCAAGTCACGGTTCCACTCTCCATTGGCCGATATGAGGATGAGGTTGTGTGCAATGTGCTTCCCATGGAAGCTTGCCATGTTCTCTTGGGCCGGCCTTGGCAATTTGACAAGAAGGCAGTGCATGATGGTTTCACAAACCGGCACTCATTTGATCATAAGGGAAAGAAGATCACCTTGGTGCCTTTGTCGCCTTCGGAAGTCCATCAAGACCAGGTCCAGCTTAAGAAGAACCGAGACCAAGACTCTAAAGCTGATAAACCTGAGACCAGTACCAGAAACTCCAACTTCTTTGTCAAAGAAAGTCAGGTAAGGAAGTCTCTTTGCTCTCAAAAGCCATTTCTCTTACTGATTTATAAAGAGTGTCTCTTGGCCTCATCTTCTTCTGACCTTGCACCGGAGATTCCGAGTGAGTTTTTAGATATCTTGCAGGATTATTCTGATTTGTTTCCAGAAGAAAATCCCAAAGGATTGCCACCGGTGAGAGGCATTGAGCATCAGATCGATCTCGTCCCGGGCGCCTCTCTACCGAACCGACCAGCGTACCGCACCAATCCGGTCGAGACCAAGGAGCTGCAGAAACAGATCAACGACTTGCTTGAGAAGGGATACATCAGAGAGAGTCTCAGTCCCTGTGCCGTGCCTGTTCTACTTGTACCAAAGAAGGATGGCTCCTGGAGGATGTGTGTGGACTGCAGGGCCATAAACAACATCACGGTAAAGTATCGACATCCTATCCCTCATCTTGATGATATGCTTGATGAACTCCATGGTTCTAAGTAATTTTCTAAGATAGATTTGAAAAGTGGCTATCATCAGATTAGGATGAAAGAAGGTGATGAATGGAAAACGGCCTTTAAAACAAAACTAGGTTTGTATGAGTGGCTTGTCATGCCCTGTGGTCTCACTAATGCACCTAGTACTTTCATGCGCCTAATGAATCATGTCTTGAGGTCTTTTATTGGTCATTTTGTTGTGGTTTACTTTGATGACATTCTTATTTACAGCAAAAACCTTGATGAGCACAAACAGCACTTGAAATCTGTTCTTGAAGTCCTTAGAAAGGAACGTTTGTTTGCTAACCTTGGAAAGTGTTCTTTTGGCACAGATCATGTGGTCTTTCTAGGTTTTGTTGTAGGTGCAGATGGCTTGAGAGTGGACGAGCAGAAGGTCCAAGCAATCCGGGACTGGCCAATTCCGACCACTATTGGTGAAGTAAGATGCTTTCATGGCCTTGCCGGCTTCTATAGGCGATTTGTTCAAAACTTCAGTACCTTGGCCGCTCCTCTTACTGAAGTAATCAAGAAGAACGTGGGGTTCAAATGGGGACCAGCTCAGGAAGAATCATTCGAAATCCTTAAAGGGAAGTTGACTCACGCCCCTTTACTTGTACTTCCAGATTTTTCTAAAGCTTTTGAAATCGAATGTGATGCTTCTGGTGTTGGTATTGGTGCTGTGTTGATGCAGGATGGAAAACCAATGGCTTATTTTAGTGAGAAGCTTGGAGGAGCCATGCTCAACTACCCCACATACGACCAAGAACTCTATCCCTTGGTAAGGGCCCTTCAAACGTGGCAGAACTATCGTTGGCCTAAGGAGTTCATCATCCACACTGATAATCAGTCTCTAAGACACCTTAAGGGTCAGCAGAAGCTCAACAAGAGGCATGCTCGTTGGATGGAGTTCATTGAGACATTCCCTTATGTGATCAAGTACAAACAAGGTAAGGAGAATGTTGTGGCAGATGCATTGTCTCGAAGGTATACTCTTCTCTCAGCCCTTGAAACTAAATTGCTTGGCTTTGAATTTATCAAGGATCTTTATGCTTCTGATCAGGATTTTAAAGAAATTTTTCGAAAATGCTCAAAGGTTGCTTATGGCAAATACTTTCAAAATTCTGGTTTCTTATTCTTTGATAACCGTTTGTGGGAGTTGTTTCTCAGGGAAGCTCATGGAGGTGGGCTTATGGGACACTTTGGTGTCAAGAAGACTTATAAGGCGGTTCATGACCATTTCTACTGGCCGAGCCTGATGACAGATGTTGAGAGGATCTGTAGCTGATGTGTGGTGTGCAAGAAGTCTAAGCCTAAAGCATCACACCACGGTTTGTACTCAGCTCTACCCATTCCCTCTCATCCTTGGGTAGACATTTCTATGGATTTTGTGCTTGGATTGCCTAGGACTAAAGCTGGACGAGATTATATCTTTGTGGTTGTTGATAGGTTCTCGAAAATGGCTCATTTCATTCCTTGTCACAAAACTGATAATGCTGTGCAAGTTGCAGATTTATTCTTTAAGGAAGTTGTTAGATTGCATGGAGTGCCTAAGACCATTGTCTCTGATCGTGATGCTAAGTTCCTTAGCTATTTTTGGAAGACCTTGTTGTCTAAAATAGGTACTAGATTGATGTTTTCTACAACTTGTCATCCGCAAACTGATGGACAAACTGAAGTAGTTAACCGAACCTTGTCTGCTTTGCTTAGATCTTTGGTTAAAAAGAATCTTAGGACTTGGGAAGAATGTTTGCTTCATGTTGAATTTGCTTATAACCATGCTTTGCATTCAGCTACTAAGTTTTCTCCTTTTGAGGTTCTTTATGGATTTAATCCCTTGTCTCCACTTGATCTTTTACCTTTGCCTTTAAGTGAACAAGTTAGTACAGATGGCAAGAGGAAGGTTGACACAATCAAGAAGCTGCATGAACAGGTCCGGGCCAACATTGAAGCCAAGATCGAGGGCTACAAACGACTTGCAGACAAGAAAAGGAAAGAAGTGATCTTCCAGGAAGGTGATCTTGTTTGGGTCCACTTGAGGAAGGAACGATTCCCGGAACAAAGGAAGTCCAAACTCATGCCCCGGGTCGATGGTCAATTCTAGATTCTCAGGAAACTCCATGACAATGCTTACCAGCTTGATCTTCAGGGTAAGTATGATATCTCTTCAAGTTTTAATGTTTCTGATTTATCTCCTTTTTGCGCAGATGATCCGGATTTGTGGTCAAATCCTTTTGAAGAGGGAGGGAATGATAGAACCCAGGACCAGGACCAGGACGTGGATCAGACTCAGCATGGTGACCAGGACGATCAGATCAGTCCAACTGAGGTTCAGCCATTCAGCCGTACCAGATCAAAGGACAGAGCCGTGTACCGGATCAACCCGCGTGCACCCGGACGTGACCTAAGGATGGATCCACGACCTGATGACCGAATCAGCCAAACCACAGGCGTTTTTCCCCGACCCATTCACCATTCTAGAGCCAACAGTCAATTCAGAACCCATGATCATCGAGAAGAATCAGATTTCGGACTTAGCCTGTCTTTCCTGGCCCGTTTGGGACGTACCGCACACCCGGATCAGGCTGATCACGACCTTTCCAACCACTTTGATGATTTCATGATGATCGATGCTTCCAACTACTCCAAAGGAAGGATACTTAAGCTCTCTGAAGATTTGGGTCGAGCTATCTCTTCATCCGTTCATGGATCATCGACGATCAACCATGCGGGCAGCCTTATGTCCGTCCTGCTCCTTACCGCAGACGACCCGATCACCACAGAATGAACCTGGACATCTTTATGAATCTGGACCAGTCAACATAAGAATCCGCACCTTGACCAGTCTTAGTCAAATTTCAAAATTCTATGTCTTGTTTTCATTCATTTCTATTTTCTATGTTGTCTTTTCCTACAAATGTCTATATGTTTCTTTGACTCACAAACCTTATAAGTATGTGATGATCTCCTTAATAAAATTCACATCGATTTTCCTTTGCTTATTTTGAGTCTTCTCTCATTGTTCTTTGCTTAGAACATTCATACTTCTCTTGGTGAGGTCATCTCCAAGCGAACCACTTCGTTGTGTTGGACCGGTGCGTCACATCCGGCAACCTTCGAATTTCTGGTAGTATCTTTGGGCTATTCCGCAACCCTTAGTGTCATCCCTCGATCCATCAGTTCTCAATCCCCTCGGATCTGAGTTCATATCAACCATACCGAAAGAGTGATCCATATTTTTGTTCTATCACGGCGCTCGAGGAGTTTAAAAAGATGTATGCCACCTAAGAAAGAGGTCGGAAGAACAGGACAGGCTCGTGAGTACCTTGACCAAACAGGTTGAAACCTTAACGGCAAGGACCAGAGCAATCCCTCCCCGCGGAACCACTATAGTCCGCGGGAAAAGACTCAACTTCACCACCCCACTCGATAGCCCTGGAACCGTGCGGGAACGAACTTCAGGTCAAAACCCTAGCGAAAAATCTCCCATCAAAAAAGGAACCCTGAGAGTCCTCCGCCTCCCGCGAAGGATTCGGAAGATAATGAAGTCGAGCACGTCGACCTGGATCCTAGCGATGTCTCCAAAAATACCGATGAGGACGCTGACAGATATCCAAGAAGGAGTAAATCCTATATTGGAACAAGCAAGAGGAGCTGGCTGAAAAGCAAACCGAGCTCACTCGCAGCAAACGCCGACAAGGTCGGAAATCTGCTGAGGAGACATCGGATATTCGCGATCTTCGCGACTATATCACCAAGACTGCGGCATAAGTAAGAGCCGTAAAATCCCAAATCCATCACGCTACCAGAGCTGCCCCCGAGATCGACAGGCTGCTAGAAGGGGCTCGGAAGACCCCCTTCACCACTCGCATCTCAGATATGAGGGTATCCGATCCGGGGAAGATCAAAGTGCCGAAGTATGACGGTACGACCGATCCAAAGGCGCACCTTCAGGCTTTCCACATCACGACGGGAAGAGCGAGGCTGAAGGATGGCGAAAAAGACGCCGGCTGTTCGTCGAGAACCTGGAAGGAGCAGCCCTCGAATGGATCACACGCCTTAAGCGAAATTCTATCAGAAGTTTTTGACAGCTCGCATCGGAATTTCTCAAACAATACTCTATGTTCATAGATAGAGAAACTTCCGATGTCGATCTCTGGAGTCTGTCCCAGAGGGAAGACGAGCCCCTCTGCGAGTTCATTAGCCGATTTAAGCTGATAATGTCCAGGGTCAGCGGGATAAGCGACAAGGTGGCCACTGACGCGCTCAGAAAGATGCTCTGGTACAAGTCGAAATTCAGAGAATGGATAACCCTCGACAAACCACGGACAATCCAGGATGCTCTCCACAAAGCAACGGACTACATCATAATCGAAGAGGAAACGAAGGTCTTGTCTCAAAAGCATAAGTCCACGAGACTATCCTCGAAAGATGTGGATCCAAAAACGAAGAAGAAGAACCTTCGTAACGACAAGTACGTCCATCACGAGGGGGAAGATCTCCAAGGAGCGCTGATATACCCTGGATTTGACCCATTTTTATCTATGGTATATTACTATTTTACTATATATATATATCTATGTTTTCTACTCTTCTAGGTATGTTTTCAGGTTCAGGTGCATTTCGGAGTAAAGCTATGACTTTGGAGCATTTTGGAGCATAAAGGACATTTCACCCGAGCTGACCACTTAGAGGTCGACGAGAGGAAGAATAATCGATCGATACGCATCAGTGCTGACGATCGATATCAGGAAATGCCTCGACAGATGAAGATCAATATCGATCGATGAACATATGTACCGTCGATTGATGTCGAGACACCAGACGCGACATTTTGGATTCAGCAGACTTAAAAACCAAGGCCAAGCCAAATTACCAAAATGCCCTGACGAGTTTTTAACCTAGTAGAATATATACTGCCTAAGTGTTTGACGGCAGAGGGAGCTTTTTCTTTTCTAGACCTAGTTTTGTTACAAGTTTCATTTGGGAGAGAAGATCACTTGTGATTGGAACTCTTTGTTTCATTTTCCTTATCATCTATTCTATGAGTTTCTATTTATATGAATTGCTTTGCTATGTCTGAGTAGTTCAACTGTTAGATCCAGGAATCAGATAGGTTTGTGGGATTAGCCCCAAACTATAGATCTGCCTTGTTGTGATATTCTTGATAGATTTGTACTCATTGCTTGTTTTAGCCAATCTAACTAGAACATGATCATAGGATTGTATATTCAAGCACCCTTGTTATCCCATCCTGACATCTATCTATCATATTAGGATTGCTAGAGAGGGCTAACCGCCAATTTAGAATCTTTGTAGAGCATTTTCATACTCGCGCATAGGCCTGGCTAGAACCCATTGATCGATGTCCTCAACTGACAATCGATCGATATTGGCAAAAGTGTATCGGTCGACGTCTTAATAGACTATCGATCGACACTCTCTTGTGTCTGCATCTAACCGGTGAGACACAAGATCTAGTCTGTTAACCAGTGGTACATGCGACAGCTGATCACTGAGTTAAGCGAATGAGCTCTAATATATCATGCATGCAACAGTTAGGCATCTATAGGAATTATAATCTCCAACACCTGAATAGTGGCCCTGCATCTAATATCATTTCCAACCTAAGTTACATTTATCATTTACTCGCTAGTTACTATTGCTATTTTATTTAAAACATTACAACCTTTAGAATTAATAACACTAGATTTAATTGTTCCCTAGCTCCTTGTGGATTCGATCCCTAAGTACTACATCTGAACCTCTTTTGATGAGAGTAACACTCCTTAGGGTAATTTGAGTGGTATCAAATTTGGCGCCGTTGCCGGGGAGCTTTGATCGCCATTAGATTTAGTTTTATTAGTTCTTTTTTTTTTTTTGTGAAACAGAAGATTATATTAAGCTTAATCGAAGATTACAAGTAGAGAGTTCAGAGCCAGAGAGTGAAACTCACTTGTTACATTAAAAGAAACGAAAGCATTAAAAAGATAGGTTAAACGGTTTGAATCATAGGTAAAAACCCGAAAGTTCTTAAAAAGAGCTTCTAAGATGAGAGACTTTATCCCACAACTGTGAGCAGAGATCATGGCGTTTTGCATTGCCAAAGTTTCCGCAATTAGGGGCGACACCACAAAAGAAGCTGTCGTTGAGAGAGATGTGGATGGTCCAGCATCATCATTGGTCCACGATTTGGATACCGGGTGAGAATTACCTTTTACAAAGAGGACCTGTGGAAAAAAGATTCTCTCCTGAAAGGAGGAAGTGGGTGACGATCTCTCTCGGCCCTGACGAGAGGAAGTTTGAGTAAACTTAACCATAATGGTTAAAGTTACTGGGCTGGTAGGAGTAAGCTTTTGTCTTATCGGATTGTGAAACAATGTAGCGCTTGAGCTTGTGATTTTGTTGGCCTTCGGTGGTTGATTGATGATAGAGGAGTCTGGTGGATCTGGCGGTGGAGGTGTCTCCGGTGGGGACAGTTCCCAGATGTGACGAACATTTGATGTTGACGGGACCGAAGACGTGAGAAGTGGAGGAGACAAGTCCACCGGTGGTCTGAGACTGGAAATCTTAAACAGAGTAAAAGTCAGAGTTTTGGTTATAGATCTTCCCGGCACGGGAGAGGATTCTTCAGACCTGTGAAGGAATTTGAACCCGGATGCGTTTGAGAGTAACCACCACATGACACCATTTCTGGAGCATAAAATTACAGATCCGGCGGTTGAGACGTATATAAGCTTGAGATCCGGTTGTGCAGGTGAAAGGAGATTGCTCGGCTGCAACAGTTGATACTTCTCATGGAAGAGAGAGCACAAAACCGTCGGGAACTCCAGATAGAAAGATGAGCACAGGAGCAGGTAGACAGGCTCGCTTGAGAAAGCCATGGAAGCAGAGCTGTGACTGTGGAAAAGATCTCGACGGTGCCGAAGGCTACCGACGGAAGGAGATTCACGATTTCTTGGTAAAGCTGGAAACGAGCAGAGACGATGAAGCGTTGCACAGATCGGAAAGGAGCCCAGGTCGGAGACGCGACCCCGGAGACTGAGTTTCATCGTGAAACTATCACCGGCGGCTGCCTCGGGACCTGGGCCTGAGAGGTTTTGCTTTAGGGCGAACTCCCTTTCTTCTTTTCTATTTCGATAACCCTAGCAGAAGTTTTTTATTAGTTCTTATTCTTTTCTTTACCCCCTTTTCTAATAATCTTTCTTTTTCTTGTCTTTTCAGGTGCATGCCCAGCGGTACCGGAAGCAACAAGGAGAAAGACTTGCTGTTCTCAGACGATCCTGCTCATTTGGAACGCACCATCCGTAGAGGGTAACGTTCCACAACGCTCGACGCAACCACTTCGTCGTCGATCGATACGCACAACCAACCGTCGACCGGCACCAGACCGTCATCGTCGATCGATCCCAGTCGTCCGACAACGATCGATACTACACCATGTACGTCGATCGATAACGTGTCGTCTAAAATGGTAAACATTATTATTGTAACTCAGGATAAGAACGGAAACCTGTATGACCAGGCCGGTCATCTGCGTAATGCAACAGGTCAGAAAATAGATGCTCAGGGAACTGTAATCCCTGATGCTGATGCTACAGGAGCTGCTCAACCTGTAGATGAGGAGGCTCGATCGAAACCACTGGCCGATTACAATCGCCCAGATGAGTACTATTCCAACAGATCAGCGATTCGACTTCCGGAGATCCAGAAGCAGAATTTCGAGCTGAAGCCTCAATACTACACTCTCGTGTCGCAGATACTCTACTCTGGGTTACCGCACGAGCATCCTATGGACCATTTGGAACGGTTCGAGGATCTAATCGCTGCCATTCGAATGGAAGGAGTCCCCGAAGATTACCTGCTGTGCAAACTCTTCAGATACACGCTGAATGGAGAAGCGATGCACTGGCTTAGGCAGCAACCCACAGGATCTTTAACATCCTGGAGCGACATCAAGAATGCTTTCTTACGAAACTTCTTCGATGAGGCGCGCGCTGAAGAACTTCAGAACAAAATTTCCACATTCTCGCAGAAGGCTGGAGAGTCCTTCAAAGATGCGTGGATTAGATTTAGGTTTTTCCAGCGAGACTGTCCACACCACGGATTTAATGAAGTGCAGCTGCTAAGCACTTTCTTCCGAGGTCTCGCCTTACAGTATCAAATGGCTCTTGATACGGCGAGTGAAGGAAACTTCACTACTCGGAACCCGTTGGAAGCTGTGAGACTTATCGAAAACCTTGCTAACAGCAGCAGCACCAAAAACACTGACTCTGAACGGAAGAAGTCTGTAGCCTCTATTGGGAAGGAACAGATGGACGAAGTAAGAGCTAAGTTAGATGTGGTGCACGAACTTCTTAGGAAGCAAGTATGTTCAGCTGAAGGAGAAGTAGCAGATACCGAAGGAGAAGAAGATGTGAACTACATCGGAGGTACCGGATTCCAAAAATTTGGAAACCAGGGCGGAAACATAAACTTCTTTGGAAATGGCCAAAGAAGTAACCAAAGTTCACAATTTCGAAAACCCTTCAACAACAGCAAGAGCTACTCGAACTCTTACTATCAAAATCACCACCCCAAACTCAGGAAAGCAAGATCGAAGAAATTCTTGATCGAGTACTGTTGGGACAACAACAAATCACCGTGGGTTTCAACGGTAAGATAGACTCTGCCTACAACAATTTGAACACCACAATCGAGACCTTAGGGACTCAGGTGAGAAAACTTGAAACCCAAGTAATTCAGACGGGCGAGACTATTAAGAGGCAAGAAGCTTTTGCTAGAGAAGCAGGAGCCGACAAGGGGAAACACCACGTAAATGCCATCATAGATGATGAATTCTGGCAAGTGGTGAGAAATGAAAACCTTGAGGAAGGGGATTTCGAAGTCGAAAGCTCCATGAGTCTCGGCGGATCCCAATGGTGTCGACCGATGTCGATGAACTCGCATCGATCGACAGACCATGATGAAGATCGATGAACGGATTACTCCAGACATCGATCGACGTCGTCTGCCGATTCGACTGAATGCAATGCGGTTCGAATTCTAACTCATGAAGAATTCGCAGCTAAGCATCCTCACCCACCCTCCCCTTTCTATGAAAAAATCGATCGATCGGTTAACTCAACCATCGATCGACAGAGTGAGTCCGACGTCGATCGTCACAACACACCTCCCATCGATCGACACGCACCTCTGACATACCGAGTGCGGTTACCCTCAATTGATAATGATTACATCAATGCACTCAGACCACCACCTAAACCATTAGCAAACCCACCCGAACCAACACCCAACCCTTTAAATAGTTAAACAGAACCTGTTCAAGAGGAACAAGAATCTGAAGGGAGAAGGTTAAGGAAAAGGAAGGAGAAAATTCCTAAAAACCTTAAGAGGGAAGCTAACGATAAGGGGATGGATGGTTTCACTAAACGAGTCCTCATAATCCCAATCGAAAAACCTTTTGATGAAGCTTACTTCACACACCGGTTGTGGATGTTCTTCAGAGAAACAAAGGTAACTGAGGAGGACATTAGGAGAATGTTTCATCAAGTCAGAGGAAAGATGAAACACAGGATCACATTGACGAAGAAGAGTGATCATGGGAAGTTTGCAATACCATGCATAGTCAAGGGTGTTGAATTTCCCCATTCAATGTGTGACACAGGAGCATCGGTTAGTATCCTCCCTCGGATCATGGCGGACCAGCTTGGTTTGACCATCGAACCCTCAACAGAATCCTTCACCTTCATGGATCTTTCAGAGAAACGATCCGGAGGTATCATAAGAGATCTGGAGGTACTGATTGGTAATGCCCTTGTCCCAGTAGATTTTCATGTCTTAGACATCGAGCTTAACTGGAACTCTTCACTTCTGCTTGGAAGATCCTTTCTAGCTACAGTAGGAGCTGTATGTGACATGAACAAAAACAAATTGTGTCTAACGCTCATAGACCCAAACATCCACTACGATCCCATCCGACCTAAGAGAAAGGTAATTAATTATGTGGATTATGGGAAAGAACTCGGCTTCATTGGCGCATGCCATTGTGGAGCAGAGTATGAATCGGAGTACGAAACAGAGTACTCGGAATCGATCAACACTACAAACTTTCCATCGATCGATTCCAATGTGTCAATGGTGACCGATGACCACAACAATACGTCACTCGACGTAATGCACCCACTTGACCATTTCGCTTCACCTAATCATTGCTACCAACATTTTGCCTTCCAACCTCCAACCAGGAGAGGCCATGATGATTATTCCATAGGCAGTTGGGCAGACAATGGTTTCCATGAAAGTTTTGCAGTTGAAACTGTAATTACTTCACCTCATGAGGAACATACCGAGGAATACGATGAGGATTACTGGAAAGAACGTGCAATAGAAATGTCTTTGCAGGATGAAAGACTTGAAACACACAACTTCAGCAACACGTTTCCAATATCGTTCGACGCTGTGCAATCCCCTCCCTCGTCCAGCAAAACAACCGCTCACATCGATCGACACCAGTAAAGGAACATCGATCGATATTCGCGCCGCAGCGAAAACTCAGGAGCAGGAGAATATTCCCTCCCTAACTAGGTTTACAGATACCTATATAAATCGTTTTGCACCCCCGAAACCACCTACACACATTAGAGCAAACACACAAGCAAATAAGATGAACACTCTTCCTTCTACATCAACAGAAAAATCCATGAAGATCAATCATCTCAAGAACACAAATTCTGCAGAAATTACTCTGCCATCGATCGATGTAACTGTATCTACGTCGATCGATACTACTCTAAACCCTAATCTCTCTATTTCTAAAAAGAATAATTATGCAAACATTGATTACGGTTTTCTAACACCTGATGAATTTGGTATTTTCAGGGATCCAGATGGCAACGCACATGCAATGGATGGAAGGATTTTACAAGTGTCCAGAGAGGACATAGCAGACATCCTTCAAGTAACCAATGGACCCGACAACCTCTTCTCACAGCAACGTGGCACTCCAGACGTCATTCTAACAGATCCCAACAACCACGCAGGAGTCACCACAACAGAAACCAACCCAGATCTATCACGCCAACCAAAAGGGCAAGCATCGTTCGACAGTATCATGGAGACATCGATCGATAGGGTAACACCAACGTCGATCGATATGGATAATCCGACGTCGATCGACAGACGCTATGAATGTGGGAGGCGCGCTTTCGACATGTATGGAGCCAGAAAGTTCACTTGGGAACAAAGGGACGAATATGGAGTCTACAGAGATGAGCGTGGACACGCACGAAGCACAGCTGGTGAGATGATACCTGTCACAAAGGACAACATCAGGAAAATACTAGAAAGAGCATCTCTTTTTGAGGAGAGCCACATCTGTCTTCCAGAACATGCCACTTCCTTCACACTCACAAGACTGGCACCAGAACTCTACACCAAAGAATAAATCGATGAAATGGTGTTTGGTATTTGTGGAGCTCAGGAGAAACTGGGAGAGGAGCTCAAAACACTGATAGATGAAACACATCAGCATTTGGATAGAGGCTACAATGAGCTTTTCAGATGTATGGCAGAAATGAGGACATAAATTGATAGTTTACGTCAGCAACTTGAGAAGGAAGCTACGACCTCAGCATCGATCGACACACCATGTGCAAAATCGTTCGACGTCAGCCTTCCCACAGCTCAAACCCTTGCAGAACCGCGATGCTCAACACAACACAGGGATGAATGGGAAGTCTCATACATCGACACAAGGATAAACGACGTTTACTGCCCTCTCAACAACAACGTGGACTGGCTAAGCACCAAAATCGAGCTACTACAGCAAGACCTGGACACCATTCGCAAGAAGGACCAACATCCAGCCACATCGATCGACATGTGCACCTTCACATCGCTCGACGCCAAAATCTCAGCAATGAATGAGAGGCTGAGGACTTACGAGGATATGCATGACCGTTTTATATCACCAGTCATGATAGATTTAAACAAATTGTCTAGTCAACTACTTGATGCCCAAAAGGATATTGAGAACATTACTAATCAAAGTTTTTTGCAGGTAACATCAGCATCGATCGACAGGCTACGAGGACCCTGGATCGATGGCAAGAAACCTGTGGAGTTACTTCCTTACACAGCAGCAGAGGTTGACAAGATCACATCCAAGATCTACACTGCTCTAGACACCATGGAGGAACGACTTGACAAACACTGCGATGACATCTACTTTCCATTCGACAACAAAATCAGTGGACTAGACAACCACGCAGAATGGCTACAGAAAGAAGTCAAAGCCATTCAGAGGCAACTCACAGCTCAACACCAGATATCAGCATCGAGCGACAGGACAAAAGCGAAATCGATCGACGGCAACTCACCGAGATCGACCAACAAACACATAATCGCATCGATCGACGCCGAGTCTATACCAATCGGCGAGCAGCTGATACACAAGACAGTAGAGTCAATGCAAAAGGAACTGACAGATCTTTCAGCATACGCCTATGACAACATAGGCTGGCACCAGGTCAGCATTGACAACATTCAAGAAAGGCTACAGAACATCTCCAATGTACTTGGGAAGATGGATGACAAATGGACAAGAAATGATAAGGCCACAAGAAGTTTCATTGCATCTTGGTCCAGAATGCGCAGAGATGACGTGGATGCTTGCTTTCCAACAAGCAGCTGCTTCTCCACCCAATAGCCAATCACTACCACAGTCAAGCTAAATGACTATAACCAAGCGCTGAGTGGGAGGCAACCCACTATTAGGTATTTTACTTTGGTTTTATTAGCTAGCATTTAATTTCTTTCGTTTTATTTCTTTCAGATTTAGGAGACCCAAGTAGGAAGACCTTTACATCGACCGACGACGAGACCTCGACATCGTTCGACATAGGCAACCACACGATGATCGATGTAACACTTACCCATCGATCGATATCTAACACGGTCAGATGTATCCTACCAACTTGTTATATTTCGTATATCATACACTTTTCATCATAACTCCGGCTGAGTTACACTGGGACAGTGTAATTTAAGTCTGGGGGGAGATTTACTGATATAATTTATTTTATTCTTACGTAAAAAGGAATTTCAAATAAATTATGCTTAGCTATCGAAAATAGGGACTATAATCTTATATTGGTTTAAACATGAATATCTAACCAATCTTTAGCACCATTTTAGATTTACTGATTGCATATAGCACTAAAGATGCTAAAGCAGATCAACCTATCAACTACACACTTGCCTTGAACCGTATGAAGTAACCAAAGCTGATTTCCAACACTAAACCTGACATAACCGCTTGTCTTGGGGCTTGGTATACATGGGATCAGATTCTTCAGATAGGTCTGGAAGGTAACGCCTGGTTTTAGATTATTTATCACATTTTCTCTCTCTAGATTTCGACCCTAGATTAGTTCTATTTATATAAAAAAATAAAATAAAAAAAAATAAAAAAAACAAATAATAATAAATAATAAAAAAATATAAGAAAGATCTATTGTTTAATTAGGATGAGTCTGAACAGGACTTGGTGGCTAAAACCATTAAGGCTTGATTCATAAAGACTCAAATAAAAGAGTTCGAAACGGGACTTGGAGGCGGCAATCTTCAAGGCTCGCTTTCGCAAAGAACTCTTGGATATAGGTCAAAAAGAAGTGAACAAAACTTAGTGGCAACCACCATTAAGTTTTGATTATGGAAGCCTGTCCAATCTTGGTCACTGATCCTGCAATGGAAGCAGACTTTGACTCAAGAGAGAAATTTAGAGAGAGAGAAACTAGGAACTAACTTTTACCTGCAGCTCCAGAAACCTGTCTGAAATCCTTGCATCCTGTGATCGATACTCCCAAGGTAAAGCATTCACTTTATATTTATGCTAAGAAATGAAATCAGTAGAGGGGATGTCAGACGTGAATTGATGAGTTGTGTTATGTTAAAAATGGTTGCTAAGCTAGGATATTGCATAGTGTGCTTTTGTGATTAGGACTGTTTAAATGTGGTTGCAAAATTGTTGAGGAAAGATTTCTATGTTTTTAAAATCTTAAGTTCCCAAATATTTTCAAACCTCTTTCAGAGAGACTGCCTGTATGTTTTGCTTGAGGACAAGCAAAAGGGTAAGTCTGGGGGAGTTTCATTTGGGAGAGAAGATCACTTGTGATTGGAACTCCTTGTTTCATTTTCCTTATCATCTATTCTATGAGTTTCTATTTACCCATTGATATGAATTGCTTTGCTATGTCTGAGTAGTTCAACTGTTAGATCCAGGGTTCAGATAGGTTTGTGGGATTAGCCCCAAACTATAGATCTGCCTTGTTGTGATATTCATGATAGATTTGTACTCATTGCTTGTTTTAGCCTAGCTAACTAGAACATGATCATAGGATTTCATATTCAAGCACCCTTGTTATCCCATCCTGACATCTATCTATCATATTAGGATTGCTAGAGAGGGCTAACCGCCAATTTAGAATCTTAGTAGAGCATTTTCATACTCGCGCATAGGCCTGGCTAGAACCCATCGATCGATGTCCTCAACTGACAATCGATCGATGTTGGCAAAAGTGTATCGGTCGACATCTTAATAGACTATCGATCGACACTCTCTTGTGTCTGCATCTAACTGGTGAGACACAAGATCTAGTCTGTTAACCAGTGGTACATGCGATAGCTGATCACTGAGTTAAGCGAATGAGCTCTAATATATCATGCATGCAACAGTTAGGCATCTATAAGAATTATAATCTCCAACACCTGAATAGTGGCCCTGCATCTAATATCATTTCCAACCTAAGTTACATTTATCATTTACTCGCTAGTTATTATTGCTATTTTATTTAAAACATTACAACCTTTAGAATTAATAAACACTAGATTTAATTGTTCTCTAGCTCCTTGTGGATTCGATCCCTAAGTACTACATCTGAACCTCTTTTGATGAGAGTAACACTCCTTAGGGTAATTTGAGTGGTATCAAGCGCAAAATTACGCGATCAGCTCAGACCAAGGCCGAACCACGGGTAATACGTGGACACGCAATCAAGGACATGACGAAAATACCTTTTGCGAGTTCCACCAGACCCGAGGACACTCCACGACTAACTGCAAAGTCTTGGGATCAAGGCTGGCCGTAAAGTTACTAGCTGGAGAACTCTCGGAAGTGACCAGCGTGAAAGATCTCATCCTCGAGACCGATCGCCCCCTGAAGACGAATAGAAATCCTACCTTCGGAGAAATCCCCTCAAAGAAACCAATCCGGGGATAAACGCGTCAGAAGGCCAGATGACAAGGGAAACGACAACAATCGTCGCAGAGTCAATATGATCATCGGAGGATCGCAATACTACAACGATACGGTATCGGCCATCAAGGCTTACCAGCGGAAGGCCAAGTCGAGTGAAAACTGGCCCACATGGTTTCCTCCCCGAGGCGGTCAAAATTGCTCAATCACTTTCACCAAGGAGGAAGCTGGCGGGATCGATCAACCTCACTGCGATCTGCTCATCATAGATCTAGTCATACGAGATCTGGAAGTCGGAAGAGTACTCATTGACACGGGAAGCACGGTCAATGTTATCTTCCGCGACACTCTCAATCGGATGAGCATTGAACTCGGAGAAATAACTCCAACGCCGAAACCACTTACGGGTTTTTCAGGTGAAGTGTCAATGACCCTCGGGTCAATCCAGCTGCCAGTCATGGCCAAAGAGATCACGAAAATCGTCGAGTTTGCGGTGGTCGATCATCCTGCCATCTACAACGTGATCATGGGAACTCCATCGCTCAACGCCATGCAAGCTGTCCCATCGACATATCACTTGGGTGTTAAATTCCCGACCTCAAGCGGAGTCGCAGCTATCTGGGGATGTCAGAAACAGTCGAGGCTGTGCTTCTTCGCAGAGCACAAGTTAAGGCAAATCGCGATTTCTGCAACGACAAATTGCAAGCGCACGAAGATAGACAAATCTTCGTCCAAAAACGCGTCGCGGAAAGACGATTTAACATCGTCTGCCGACACAAACGCCTCGGACGTCGAAACTCAACACGAGTCCGAAGCCAACACTACAACTCAACCGGAACATCCGGAAAAGAGCACTGACCCGGCCACGGTCGTCACGATCAAGGCGGTCAGCACGGTGACAACCGCCGAGTAAAAAATGCTCGGGGCATGAAACAGAACTACGAGATGGCTTGATCCTCGAAAGGGGTACGTAGGCAGCTCGTCGAAAGACGAGTTCAGCTATCCCCCTCTCTAAAAGGGGGGGGGGGAGTGGGTGCGTATACTCGTAAACTCCCACATAGGAAAAGATGCATTATCGTTAACAAAACGCTTACGCTTCAGTTATCGCAAAAAGTTTCAGGACACGCCTAGAAACGTTAAGACTCTTGTCAGCGGCCTCATCCGGCCCAAAATCGCAAAACAATCATCTCAACACCTAAGATACTCGTATAGTCTTCTAAACAACTGCGAGACGTCGCAAAGTTAAAATTCGAGATGATACGAATAAATTGTCCGACCGCGACCACCAAAACCTTACACGCCGTTCGTCGATTGGCCCCGACAAACACGCCATCCATCTTAAACAAACGCAACTCGATCACTCTTTTGATCTTCAAACGTCCAACGCAAGGACGAAAGCGCGCTACAACAAAAATCTGAAATTTTGGTTTAGCACTTTCAGTTGGCTTAAAAATTGTCTCTGAGAAGATGCTCGATTCATACCATACAAGTCGTATAAGCCGAGAACCTATCACGGAACTTTAATCGGTACGAATCAGGAAGAAATCGCAACAGGAAAAACGATAGCCGGCTAGTCACCGCACAAACCTTAAACCGAAAGTAAACCTAGGTCTTGCCCTAAACCCATCGCACTGATCTCAGACATCTCAAGACATGATATCTAAATGATATGAGATCCTAAATCATGTCTCTCCCTTCACATCTCAACGTTCACGAAAATCGTAAGAATAAGTAATTTTCTACGAAAAGTCACGAACGAACCGACAGATTGAACGTCTCATCGGAATTAAATATGAAAGACAACTCAAATTTACTTGGAACCTACTCAAGAAAATTCGAAATAAAATATCAATCATATATATAAAAGCCGCATAAAGCGGTAGGGATTCAAAGCCACCAACCGCCAGTCCCGCTAAACGAAAAAAGCGGTCAAAACAGGCCCATACAATCTCTCGAAATAAAGGCCACACTCGGCCACAAACGCAAGACAAATAAACAAACTCCTCTGAACAATCACTCCACCTCTCAAGGTTCAAAGTAAAAGTCCCCGGACAGCGAAGCTCCAAACGCATCCGCAGGACGATCTACTTCCTCGCCATCGCCAGGAAACTCGGTCGCGATCTCTTCGGTATCAGGAGAAACCGGGATGGGATCCCAGAATCCTTGGATCCTCCCGTCGATCGGAGGAATAAGCGCCTCAGCGTGAGCATGTTCCTTCATGCCGCCCTTCATCAACCTCATCTCCTTCTCGAAAACAAAGTCATCCGCCTGCGTTTTCCAAAGGCTCCCGACCGAACCACGACACTCGCGAAAATCGCCCACCAGGGAGAAAGCGTCCTTGTGATTCCCGTACTCGGTTTGGAATTGAGAGGCACGAGTCTTCATCACCTCGACGATCTCCCTCTTACCCTTCCGTTCTCCCTTCCTCGACCGAACGATGGGTCATGACCGGGAACGACTTCTCTTTGGGAGGTGTGATCAAACCATAACACGCAACCCACCATGCCTCATTTACGGCTGGGTCTACCGAATGAGGCACGAACTCTATCTTCGGAACAAGAAGCTCTTCATGAACGCTTGTGCACGAAGATCCTTTCTTCGAAGTCCTTTTCTTACTCGACATTTTGTATTTCTCTTTTGGGAAACAAGAAGAAAAGGATAGAGAGAAAGAAATAAATTTTTTCTTAAGAAAAATCTTTATGAGAATAAGCAAGTAAACAAATTGTGAAGAAGTTACCTCCCTTCTTATAAGCATGAGGAATTACTATTTACTTGCAGATTTTTGGACACGAACTTCGCTCAAATACACCAATCTCGTCCGAACTCGCCATACCGCGCGTTAGAATCTCACTAGAAACCCCATGATTCTAACGGGCTAGGGGGCTAACTGTTGGGTTCAAAAACAGTTACGACAAAGTTAACGTCCAAATCTCCGCAATATACAAGTATGTCTCTCCGCAACAAATCATGCTCGATCAAGAGGATATCACAATGTATCTTCTCGAGCTGAAGTTTCATTTGAATTCCATTTAGATCAAACATAAGCCGTCAGAAACGTACCCAAACCAGTTACGGATAGGTTCGAGTATGACAATCGGAACACGGACAAACCAGGCTCGGTCATTACGCAGCCACCGCACATGCACGTTATCCGGTCGCTACGTAGCGACCGAGCTCGAGCCAAACTCGGTCGCTACGTAGCGACCGAGCGTCCGTCCCGCTCGGTCGCTATGTAGCGACCGAAGTCTTCCGAAACGTCGATTCGACACCAGTCCATGCATTCTCGTCTATCCTTCGATGCTATCTCCCGAAGACCGTAGCGAACTAAGTTCATGTTTTCCGCCATTCTAAGTCATCAACCAAACTTTGCGGTAAAAACCGCGGAAAGTTTGTTCTTTATCGAAAGAAATCATAATAAACGTTTCAAGTCGGAAGACGGCCCAAAGGGACCTAAGACACGACTCGAAGCCCAACTTATGATTTCTTAACCAAAAGCCCGTAAACCGTGGGAGGGTTTACGCTTGGTGCGCAAGAAAAGATAAATGTCAAGTTTCTGCGGATAAATACGAAATTTTGAAGAAAATTACGAAGATCAGAAAATATAGAATATCTCCATTTTATGCTATGACGGCTTAACGGCAGAAGAGTAAAAGCGTAAACTGACCTAGGAGCGAGTATATAAGGAGTCCTAGGCGAGAGGCATGGGGAGAGAACTTTTCAGAGCAAACTTAGCACTTAGAGCAATTTTAGGCAACTTTCCGTTTTTGATATTCGAGCTACGACTCAACTAGGTTTTGTAGTCTTAAGGTTCTAGAACTAGGAATCTCGCCGACAGCTCTCGAAGCCCAGGCTCTTACCTTGTTGTAACGCTCAGACGCGAATTCAGAATAAGATCTATTTTGTTCTCTTTTCGATTTCTTATACTTTATCGTTGTTATTCTCGTGTTCTGATTGTTTGGCGTGTGGTATTAGCAGATATCCGGGACCTCTGGGAAATCAGGGCTTTCCTAGTTTCCTTATTTAAATGAAAATCTGCAGTGCGAATTTCGGTTCCCACAGTAGTTGAGTTCCCAAGTGATATAAGAAGCTACAAGGAACAACTAAAGAAGAAAGGAAATGTCTTTGGGGAGACAGATTATGTCGGCTTGGGTTTACGGGATGGATCGGGTCGGATATTGTTAATCGGGGTTTAGTTTTATAATATTACGGATTGACCCCAACAACTAATGTTAAAATCAATTAGACCTGATTATGATATTGCAAGACATTTTTAATTATAAGTCATATATGTGGCATGTCTAAACATAAACTTTGTGTCGTTAATGCATGCCACATTATTTAATTATAAGTCGTATTATGGACACATTATGATACATCGGTTAAGGTCCTATTTGTAATAAACCTCTTTTTAACATTATTTTGTTAAAACGAAAAACTTTTAATAAATGGGACCTTTACCATTCTGAAATTCGAATTTTAGAAATTTCGAGATTTAGGGTTTTGGGATCCATGGTCCATAAAAAGACGACTGATATCACTCAAATTACCCTAAAGAGTGTTACTCTCATCAAAAGAGGTTCAGGTGTAGTACTTAGGGATCGAATCCACAGAGACTCTAGGATTACTCAACAGACTTAAATAATTAGAAATGAAGATAGACTAAAAGGTTTTAATAGTTTTAAAAGCAGTAAATGATAAATCGAAAATAATAGTGAAACGATAGATTGAATTGAAGTGGTTTCAAGAATGGGAAAGTAGCTAGATTCAGGTAAATCTCAGGTATGAAATGTACGCACTTAGTTTAGACTAAAGGGTTTGATGGTTTTTGAACTAAACAATGATTTGACTAGATATGTTATCTTCGCTAGATCTCGGATCTCAACTGTCGTATTTTAATCTCGAGAGGGTGTCGATCGATGTGACTTTATGTTCATCGACCGATACACCTTTGTAACGATCGATCGATAGAATGATAGTTGCGTCGATCGATGGTTATTCTAGCGAGCTTTGCGAACCGGTTTAACTTGTTCTCTAACCTTCTCAGACCAACTGTCGTTGCGCCTGAGTTAGTTAGATCACGCAAGTGGGTTCAGGAATTGAGGGGAAACGGTTAGTTGGACTCAATTAATCCTAAGATCTAAAATGAAGGAGATCAATCTTAATTTTAGCATTAAGTTCACAAGCAATGAAAGAACAATCAACACATCTTTTTAATAGTCATGTTAGCAGTACATAATTTCAACCATGGTGAGAAACTAAATCTAACATTTGGTTTTACTCAAACATATTCATGAGAGACAAAGTCATGATGGTGTGAAATAAACTTAAATGAAACATAGAACACAGATAGATAGAGTAGTAGAAATAAAGGAGTTCAAGATCTTCTCTGTTTTGCAGTCTCAGATCTATCTCTCCAATCCTAAGCTCTTCTAATGGTAGCCAAAATGCTCCTTCTCCAAACTAGGTCATGTTGCAAGTGTCTACCTAAAAATGATACAAAACCCTAGTACATATAGCCTAACAGGCGGCTAGGGACTTAAGTTGCAAATAATAGATCTTCTGGGAAATGAAATCTTTTAATTTGCGATCTCGTTCGTGTGACTGGGCATCGATCGATGCACATGTATGTTTTTCGATCGATGGTAAGTGATTATGATCGACCGATGTTGCTCTTCAAGCGTCGATCAATTTTCCTTGCGTAAAAGCATTCCAAAATGTCCCAAAAGTATCATTTCCTTCCATCAGGTGAATAAACCACCAATTTCTTTGAAAAGACTCTAAAACATGATTAATATATCTTAAAACCTTTATATACCATGTATAAAAACGGATGAAAATCATGGTATATCAACTCCCCCAGACTTATCTTATGACTTGTCCTCAAGTCAAACCAACAGACAGTCTCTCTGGAAGAGGGTTGAAAACATCAGGGACTCACAGATTTGATACATTGAAATTATCACCTCTATAATATTGCATTCCACATCTAAAGTTCCTTCTTACAGAAATACATTATGCAATATCCTAGCTTAGAAACCAAAGTCATCTAGCCAACAATCTTAACTAATCTTATTATCAATCTCCTCAACCAACCTCATTTCTCAATGTAAAAAGTGTAAACTTTACCTTGGGAGTATCGATCACAGGATGCAAGGATTTCAGACAAGTATCTGGAACTGCATGTAAAAGTTAGTTCATAATTTCTCTCTCTAATTTCTCTCTTGAGTCAAATTCTGCTTCCATTGCAGGATCAGTGACCAAGATTGGACAGGCTTCCATGAATCAAAACTTAATGGTGGTTGCAACCAAGCTCTGTTCACTTCTTTTTGACCTATATCGTCCAAGAGTTCTTTGTGAAAGCGAGCCTTGAAGATTGCCGCCTCCAAGTCCTGTTTCGAACTCTTTATTGGAGTCTTTTATGAATCAAGCCTTAATGGTTTTAGCCACCAAGTCCTGTTCAGACTCATCCTAATTAAACAATAGATCTTATTATTTTTTTTTTTATTTTTTTTTTGGTGTTTGCTAACTAATCTAGGGTCGAAATTAGAGAGAGGAATGTGATATATAATTCTACACAAGGCTTTACCTTCCAGACTTGTCTGAAGAATCCGATCCCATGTATAACAAGCCCCAAGACAAGCAGTGGAGTAAGGTTAGTGTTGGAGGTTAGCTTTGGTTCTTTCTAACAAGCTAGCAAGTGTGTATAGTTCATTGGTTGATCCACTTTAGCATCTATAGTATTATCTGCAATCAGTAAATCTAGAATGGTGCTAGAAAGTGGTTAAACATTCAAGTAGAAATAATTAGTTCATAATCCCCTTCTTGACTAAATAAAATTATTTTTGAAAAGATTTTTTTACAAAAACTCAAGAAAGTGGTGTTAGTAACTACCTCCCCCAGACTTAAATTGCACTGTCCCGGTGCAAAGTGCCCAAGGGTAGGTTAAAAGCAAGTTAGATGTTTGAGAATGTTAGAGTAAAAATGAAGTACCTATCCGTACTACACATCGATCGATGTAATCATCTCCATATCGATCGATGTTACTCGCCGAGAATCGATCGATGTAATCCTCTCCATATCGATCGATGGCGAAGCACAAAAATTTTGCATGTGCTTGGAGTCGAACTTGAAGTTCCTGCCTAATGTTAGCTCTGTTAGACAACCAAGCATAAGAAATAATAAGCATTCGCAGACATAAAATATAAGTTTAAGAACAGAAATCCTACAAGTTCAGAAAATAAATAAACAAGTTCATAATAGGAAGATAAGAGATAGAGATATGAGGACTAGTCGGTGTCCTCGTCAGTCGCCTCATCGTCCTCCGGGGAAGGGTCCCTGCGTGCTGCTGCTGGTACTGGTGCCTGCGCTCCAGTAGCTCTCCTGCTCCGACAAGACATTCTAGCCCAGATGGCCTGAAGAGCGTCCACCACGAACCTCTGAAAGTCTCCCTGGTCGTGCATAGGGATGTCCGGTATGTTCGGGAAGTCGGGGAGAGGCGGTGCCTGTGCGTCCTGAGCTCTGGTACGGAGAATGCTGGGAGGTCGGCGTGACATGTTCCGGGGCTTGCGGAGGAATGCCTTGTTTGGCATGCATCGAAGCTGCTCCACGCTGTTCCCGAAATCAGTGATCCTCCTATCCGGTAGGGGTAGAAGGCGATGCTCATCGCGGATCCTGAAGCGCCAGAGTTTCCCTTCCTCGAGCCATAGCGAGTGCACTAAGTGCTGCTCGTCGAGGAAGGCGTGGTCGCTGTTGGCAGAGTGAGGGTCGAGGCGGATGCCGAGATACTGGAAAATCGGGGTCAGAAGACTCCCAACTGTCTCCTTCTTCTTACCCTTTCTGGTGAAGGCTTCTTCTTCAACTCCACCAAGTGAGCGGCAAAGACAACTCCGAGGTTCAGCGGGCTTACTTCGCCGTCCTCGTCCAACTCAACCAAATCCACCACGCCATTCACTGCGCAGAAAAGTAATGTGAGCTCCTTTATCCTGACCTTTTGGGCTCCATCTTGCAAACCAGTGTGTTTGCAAGGAGCCGTAGGAAGTAGCGAAGTGCAGGATGGCGGATGTCTGATAGCACGGCCATGTTTGTGTCCCAAACTCCTGTGCCGACGATGTCCCAGAATCTCTCAAGGTGTGGGAAAGGTGGGACCGTGAAGGAGGCGATGCTCTCATCGAAACCGTAGATGCGGCAGAGCTCGGTGATAGTGATCCTGTAGCGTGTCCCTCTGGCGAAGAAGGTCAAAGTACCATCTCCCACTACCCTCTCTGATGAAGTCCTGTAGGTGACCTCGACAGTGGCCATGAACTGGCGGACGAGATCGGGGTAGAGGTCATAAGCGCGAGAGGGCATGGTACCGAGTCCGAGCTCTGTGATCATGTCCTGAATATCTCTCTCGATCCCGAGCTTCTTTAGGATGCGTCGGTCGAGGAATTTGGTGGGCTCGATAGAGACTCCCAGCCAAGCATTGTAGAAGAGGCTGTCGTAGTCGTCCCAGTTGTCGGACAGGGGACGCTGACGGCACTCGTTGCTGTTGATCGCTGCCTTAGGATCATCATAGCCCGAGACATCGAAGGGTGTGTTTTCGGTGCGAGGCCATGGAGGGCGCTGTGGGTTGGTGGAGCTGCTAGTCTCGTCGAACCTCCTTTTCGTCCTGGTTTCTCTGTTTCGTGCGTTTGTTTCTGAGCTGCTCATCTGAAACCAAGAAGAAAAGAAAGTTAGCTTTGTTGATAAAAGGTAGTATTGATCGATGGGTTGTACTGAACATCGATCGATATTGTCGTGTCGAAACAATCGAACAAGAGAGCATCGGTCGATGCGAACGAGTTCATATCGACCGATGTCGAATCGCGAAACCTGCAACATCACTCAACTCCAAATCGCGTTTATACGAATTAAAAGGCATAGAAATCACAAACCGAGCTCTAGATAAGCAATATGAACTACAAAAACTTCTCTCAATCACACCAAATCAAGCGTTCTAGTCAAACTCAAAACGAAAACCCTAATTTTTCGAAAAATTGAAAATTTCGAGTGCATACCTTGAATGTTGGTTTCGAGAGTGGATTTAACAGTTACAGAGTGAAAAATCGAGTAGATTAAGACGAAGAACGGACGAAATCCGTCAAGAATCGAGAGAGAAAAGGGTTGTTTTTGTTTTCGGTTTCGGTTGCGAATGAGGAAGTGGAATGGGCCGATATCGAGTGAAATAAGTTTTTTAACCATCGATATGCCCGCATCGATCGATGGCAGTGATGCCTCGTCGATCGATGTCCTCTTTAATGACAAATCCTAATATCTAAATCTCCTAAATAATGCTATAATAAGAAGAAATACGGAATTTACTATTAATTACTATTAAATATAATTATTATTTTTTTATTATTATTATTTTTTATTTTTGAAATGAAACGGGTTGCCTCCCATTCAGCGCTTAATTTTTATGTCTTTAGCTCGACTTCCTGATTAAACTAATTATCAGGTTCATACAGCACCATGGGAGCTTTTGCTGGTGGTTTTGCCCAATAATGCTTAACTCGTTGGCCGTTAACTGTAAATTCCTGGCCTTTATCATTTTGTAAGGTGATAGCTCCGGAGGGTTGAACGTTCGTTACGGTGAAGGGTCCAGACCAACGGGATTTTAGCTTTCCAGGAAATAAAGTTAATCTAGAGTTATAAAGGAGGACTTGATCATCCGGTTCGAAGTGCCGGGATATGATCTTTTTATCGTGATAAGCTTTAGTCCTATCTTTATAAATTTTCGAATTTTCAAAAGCTAAATGTCTGATTTCATCAAGCTCGTTAAGCTGGATGAGTCTCCTTTCTGCAGCTGGTTTGATATCAAAGTTCAAAAGTTTGGTTGCCCAAGCTGCTTTGTGTTCCAGTTCGACTGGTAAGTGACATGATTTGCCATAAAGGAGGTGGAATGGTGTTGTTCCTAACGGCGTTTTGTAGGCGGTCCTGTAGGTCCAAAGTGCATTATCTAGTTTCCTAGATCAATCTTTTCTGGAGGTTCCTACGGTTTTCTCGAAGATTTCCTTAATTTGCCGGTTAGAGACTTCTACTTGTCCACTATTTTGTAGGTGGTAAGGTGTAGCTACTCTATGATGAACACCATTCATTTTAAGCAATCTATCAAAGATTTTGTTAATGAAATGAGTACCACCATCACTAATGACTACTCTTGGAACTCCAAATCTCGGAAAGATTATACTCTTGAAGAGTTTAATAACCACAGATGCGTCATTGGTAGGAGAAGCTACTGCTTCGACCCATTTGGATACGTAGTCTACAGCGACTAGTATATATTTGTTTCCATATGAAGACGGGAAGGGTCCCATAAAATCGATACCCCAGCAATCAAAGACTTCAACTTCAAGAACGAACTTCTGTTTCATTTCGTGTCTTTTGCTGATTTTCCACGTCTTTGGCATATGTCACATTGGCTTATAAATGCGTGGACATCGCGAAAAGTGGTCGGCCACCAAAATCCTGCTTGGAGAATTTTCGAAACCGTTTTAAAGGTAGCGAAATGTCCTGCATAATCAGCTCCGTGACATTGGTAAATAATGTCTGGAATTTCAGCTTCGGATACGCATCGTCTGTATATCCCATCAGAACAATGCTTATAGAGGTAAGGTTCATCCCAATGATAGCGTCTTACTTCTCTGAAAAATTTCTTCCTCATATATCCCTTGAGTTCGTCTGGCTCAACCTCAGCTGCCAAATAGTTAACCATGTCGGCATACCAGGGTCGGTTATCCGAGTTTCTACTAATCGCGTCTACCTCCCGTTGTGATAATTCCTCAGGTGTAAGACTAATCTCATCACCGGAACCATTAACTTGCAAATTGAAGTTGATTTTAATAGACGGGGGTTCGTGATCTTTGTCATTGGAGAGTTGAGAAGTTACATCAGTCTCGTCATCGATCGATGTATTACTACGTAAATCGACCGATATGCCATCTCTCTCATCGATCGATAGATCTTCAGATGTGAGAGATATTTGACCGACAAAAGATGTATCTAAGTGTGCAACATTCTCTGTGGGAAAGAAGTCGTCTATAGGGACATCATCCTCTATCCTTATCCGGGAAAGATGGTCAGCGACTCCATTATCTACTCCTCTCTTATCCTTAATTTCGATGTCAAACTCTTGGAGTAGTAGAATCCAGCGTATGAGTCGAGGTTTAGCATCTTTCTTTTGCATTAAATATTTGATGGTAGCGTGATCAGTGTGAACTATCACTCGTGAGCCAATCAAGTATTGACGGAATTTTTCAAAAGCGTAAACTACAGCTAATAGTTCATTTTCTGTTGTTGCGTAATTCCGTTGCGCTTCATCAAGTGTGCGGCTGGCGTAGTAAATGGCATGCAGCTTTTTGTCTTTCCTTTGGCCTAAAACTGCTCCAATTACGAAATCGCTCGCATCGCACATGATTTCGAAAGGAAGATTCCAGTCGGGGGCTTGTACTACGAGGGCAGTGATAAGGGATTTCTTTAAATCTTCAAAAGCTTTCATGCATTCAGGGGTAAAATCGAATTTAATATCCTTGCATAATAGGTTATTTAAAGATCTAGCGATTTTGCTGAAGTCCAGTATAAATCTCCTGTAAAATCCGGCGTGTCCAAGAAAACTTCGCACGTCTTTAACAGTTTTGGGTGGAGGTAAACTGGTCATTACTTCAATCTTAGTTCTATCTACTTCTATACCAGCGGCGGAAACCTTATGTCCTAACAGTATTCCATCGTTAACCATGAAATGGCATTTTTCCCAGTTTAGGACAAGGTTCTTTTCTTCGCATCTTTCCAATACTTTGCATAAATTGTCGAGGCAACTCTTAAAATCAGATCCGTAGACTGAAAAGTCATCCATGAATACTTCCATGAAGTCCTTGATCATATTTGTAAAGATTGACATCATGCAACGTTGGAAAGTGGTGGGGGCGTTACATAGACCAAATGGCATTCTGCACTATGTGAAAGTTCCATAGGGGCATGTAAACGTTGTCTTTTCCTGATCATCCGGGTGTATAGAAATTTGAAAAAATCCAGAATATCCATCAAGAAAACAGTAATACTGGTGATTAGCTAATCTCTCCAGCATCTGATCAATAAAGGGAAGGTTAAAATGGTCTTTCCTAGTAGCGGCATTCAATTTCCTATTATCTATACACATCCAATGACCAGTAACGGTACGAGTCAGAATGAGTTCGTCCTTTTCATTCTTCACTACAGTGATAGCTCCCTTTTTGGGTACAACATGTATGGGGCTTACCCATTTGCTATCCGAAATAGGGTAAATAACTCCAGCATCAAGGAGTTTTATAATTTCCTTTTTAACTACTTCCTTTAGATTCAGATTCAATCCCCTTTGCAGCGCTATTGACGTTTTAGCGTAATCTTCCAAGTTGATCTGATGCATGCAAAGATCAGGAGAGATTCCAGGAATGTCATCGAGAGAATACCCGATCGCTTTCCTGTACTTGCGTAATTTATTCAGCAATAAAGCAAGTTCTCCGCTAGTGAGATTGGCGTTGACGATAACAGGGTAGGACTGGTCATAAAGGTAAGCGTACTTAAGACCGCTGGGTAGAGGTTTTAATTCTACCTTTGGTGCTTTATCTTTAGACCAATTTGATTGCAAGGGAGGTTGTCGATCGACGGTATCTTGTAGGTATCGATCGATGACAACTTCTGAGTCGTCATTTTCTTCTACGTTTGCAACTTCGATGCTAGCGTCCATTAGTCGCATGTAATCGTCTGTCCTATCTGATATGCTGAAAATTTTATTTCCCACGTGGTTAATGGTGTCTTCTAAGGGGTTGTCTGAACACATGTTTAGGAAAGAGTCTTTTTCATCCTCAGAAATGTTTTCCACGTAGAAGGCCTGGTCATCTATTAGGGGTCGCTTCATCAATTTTTCGATATCAAAAGTCATCGAGATATCTCCTATGTTCAAATTAATTCGTCCTTCTTTGACGTCAATGATTGCTCTAGCTGTAGCTAGGAATGGCCGACCCAGAATGAGCGGGTCTTTGGGTTCTTGTCTGTATTTCAACACAAAAAAATCCATAGGCACGATGCAATCGTTAATCTTTATGGGAACATCTTCGAGAATTCCTCCGGGTACCCTAATATATCTATCAGCTAAAACCAGGGTGATCGGAGTTGGCATAAACTCTTTATATTCTAACGTTACTGCAACAGAGTAAGGCATAAGGTTCACGCTAGAGACGATGTCACATAATGATCTAGGAAAGCACGTGTTTTCTATTTTACAATCTAGGACGAAACTACGAGGATATGGTCTCTTTGTTGGAGTTTCTCCTTTAATCATAGCACTTACTTCTTCTGAAATCATCATAACGCTATGTTCTGCAATTGAGTAGTTTGGAGATGTCATGTCCTTTATATACTTCTTAATCAAAGGTGCTATTTTTATAGCATCACTAAGGGACATCTCAACAGAAATCTTATCTAAGGCTTTCTTGCAGATTGCGTTCTCTAATGATTTCTTAGTTTGCGTTTTAGGAGGGAAAGGGGGTAAAGTTCTATAGACTCTTTCAATTATGGGTTCGGGTTGAGTAGACGGTCGATCGACGGGTTTTTCAGGTTGTCGTTCGAGGGTAGGTCTTTCAGGTCGATCGACGTCAGTTCCGTACTGTCGATCGATTTCGTCCTCAATCTCCGTATCTTCTTCTAGTTCTATGTCTATTGCCTTTTCCTTAGCCTTTTCAACGATGGTTTTCCGGTTCTCTTGAGATGGATTTGGGTCAAGATCGTTAAGAAGAATAGGATGAGAGTTGCTTTTTCCAGTCTTGTCGGTGTCGTCAGGTTTTCCAACATCTGTGTTATTCCTCGTATCTGCAGCGAGTTTTTTCCCGTTGCGCAACATTACGGCACTAACTTGACGTCTCGGGTTTAAATCAGTTCTCCCGGGAATACATCCAGCATCTCTCTTTATGGCAGTTGCAATCTCAGCTACTTGACCTTCTAATTTTCGGATTAGTTCTCCCAAAGAATCTGCTTTCTTCATTAATTCTCCGTGAACCATATTTATTTTTCCGTAAAACTCCGATTTTGTCTTACGGTTGCCAGTAAGAGCTTGTCTGATATTGAACCTCTCTCTTCCGGTACGTGATTTTACAGCAGTGTCATAAGCTTGGGTAAAGCTATCGACATTAAGCACAGAGTAGAGATCGGAACAGTTCGTTCCTTCATCCCAATAATCATTGGTGTCAGACAAAGCATTGTCGTCGATCTGGGCTATATCAGATTGGTGTTTGTTTTGAAGAAAGGAATGAAGGGATTTAAGGGAATTCTTAATTTCTATCAAATCAGAGTTGTCTTTTGGACTTGTGGCTTTTTCTATCTCTTCATCCATCTTTTCATAGGATATTCCCGTTGTCATATTCTTGATAAGACGTCTAGCTCCTTCGGGATTCCTAGTGATGAAATTTCCATCACTCGCTGTATCGAGTGTGGTTTTATAGATCAAGTTAACACCTCCATAAAAGATGTTAAGAAGTTGTGATTTTGAATTACCGTGATGGGAACATTCAAGTTCATAGCCTCTGAATCTTCCCCAGGCGTTTTTATACGATTCGCGTAGACCTTGGCGAAATGTAGAAATTTGCTTTCTTACTTCACAGTAGCGTTCATCAGTGAAAAATTCTCTAAGGAAGGCACTTCTAATCTTTTCCCAACAAGTGAGTGATCCTGTTGCTAAACAGTTTAACTACCTGAGGGCTTCTCCTTCTAGGGAGAATGAGAATAGTTTGCAACGATCATATTCATCTGGTATTAATTCTTCCAAAGTTTCAATGTGATCTTGTGGGTGTTCTGGGAGGGATCCACGGAATGGGTTTTGACGAACCATACGGTAGTAATCTGCGTTAAACTTAGATTTCTTGGTATCGTCTCCTGGTATTTTGATAGCGGACCTATTGGAATAGGTCCTACCAGGATCAAGGTAGTCTTGTATGGACAATTTTATATCTTCACCTTTAGTTAAGGTGGAATTTTCCTTAACAGGGATTTCAGTCCCCTGTTCAGTTTGCCTAGCTTCATTGCTCGTTTGACCATTTAGTTCAGTTTGGACTACTTTTTCATTAGCGGGCTTGGTAAGAGAAAACTTACATGCTTCCGGCTGGGCGGTATCGATCGATGTTGGCAGCTCTGTATCAATGGATTCTTCTGACTCAACGTCACTCGATGGAAACGTGTCTCCGTCAATCGATGGTTGGTCGCGCTCTGTGTTCTCCATTCTTTGTGTCTGCGTAACAGATTAAGAAAGAAAACTTTAGCAAGTTTTTCGGAACAAGTCTATACTAAATTCTAAATTAAATCTAATGGTAATAAGAAAGAGTCCCCGGCAACGGCGCCAAATTTTATATCACTCAAATTACCCTAAAGAGTGTTACTCTCATCAAAAGAGGTTCAGATGTAGTACTTAGGGATCGAATCCATAGAGAGTCTAGGATTACTCAACAGACTTAAATAATTAGAAATGAAGATAGACTAAAAGGTTTTAATAGTTTTAAAAGCAGTAAATGATAAATCGAAAATCATAGTGAAACGATAGATTGAATTGAAGTGGTTTCAAGAATGGGAAAGTAGCTAGATTCAGGTAAATCTCAGGTATGAAATGTACACACTTAGTTTAGACTAAAGGGTTTGATGGTTTTTGAACTAAACAATGATTTGACCGGATAGGTTATCTTCGCTAGATCTCTGATCTCAACTGTCGTATTTTAATCTCGAGAGAGTGTCGATCGATGTGACTTTATGTTCATCGACCGATACACCTTTGTAACGATCGATCGACAGAACGATAGTTGCGTCGATCGATGGTTATTCTAGCGAGCTTTGCGAACGGGTTTAACTTGTTCTCTAACTTTCTCAGACCAACTGTCGTTGCGCCTGAGTTAGTTAGATCACGCAAGTGGGTTCAGGAATTGAGGGGAAACGGTTAGTTGGACTCAATTAATCCTAAGATCTACAATGAAGGTGATCAATCTTAATTTTAGCATTAAGTTCACAAGCAATGAACGAACAATCAAAACATCTTTTTAATAGTCATATCAGCAGTACATAATTTCAACCATGGTGAGAAACCTAAATCTAACAATTGGTTTACTCAAACATATTCATGAGAGACAAAGTCATGATGGTGTGAAATAAACTTAAATGAAACATATAACACATATAGATAGAGTAATAGAAATAAAGGAGTTCAAGATCTTCTCTGTTTTGCAGTCTCAGATCTATCTCTCCAATCCTAAGCTCTTCTAATGGTAGCCAAAATGCTCCATCTCCAAACTAGGTCCTTTTACAAGTGTCTACCTAAAAATGATACAAAACCCTAGTACATATAGCCTAACTGGCGGCTAGGGACTTAAGTTGCAAATAATAGATCTTCTGGGAAATGAAATCTTTTAATTTGCGATCTCGTTTGTGTGACTGGGCATCGATCGATGCACATGTATGTTTGTCGATCGATGGTAAGTGATTATGATCGACCGATGGTGCTCTTCAAGTGTCGATCGATTTTCCTTGCGTAAAAGCATTCCAAAATGTCCCAAAAGTATCATTTCCTTCCATCAGGTGAATAAACCTGTAATTGTTTTGAAAAGACTCTAAAACATGATTAATACATCTTAAAACCTTTATATACCATGTATAAAAACGGGTGAAAATCATGGTATATCAACGACACCAATCTATTTTGCTGTCAACCAGCGGGATCCAATGGTCGCTCAGACGGTTAAGCCATTTAAACCCTTTGGTTCGTTTGTTACAGAAGTATTGGAAATGTCGGGGAGGGAGCTAATGCAGCCTGATAGTGTAGAAGTGCAGAACAGGCGAAACCACAGTAACCTGGCGATAGCTCATGTGACGGTATGTATCGTAGAACTAGGAAACACCACAGTGTTCGCTTTGAACGATTATATTACTTGTGGCTTCACTAACTTTAATAAATGTATTTCAGGTGGATGGAAAGGAACCAGTGCAACCAAAGCGGATGTGCTTCCATCCGACGGAGTATAATAAGCAAATCAAGCTCTCTACAAGGTGTTACATCCAAAAGGCAGTGAAGACATTGAATTCTTTAAATGTTCCGCTTACAGCAGACGAGAGGAGATTGTTTGAGACACATGATCAATTCAAACACTTCTTCCACATGCCCCAGGAGAAACACCACAAGGTTATGGGAATGTGGATGCTTTTACTTCGAACTGTGTGTACAGAGAAGTAAAAGGAAGCCTGGTTCGTAGTCAATGGGACCCCCATCCGATATTCATTCAGAGAACACGCTCTGATATCTGGTTTAAGCTGTCAGTGTTATCCGCATAACTATGGACAGTTGGGCGGCTTAGATTTTGCAAGAAGACAGTTTCCCGAAGGAAGTAGAATGGCATATGAAGATGTGGAAGAGAAGTGATATACCTTGGATTTGACCCGTCTTCATCCATGGTATATAAGTGTTTTACTATATATATATATATCTATGTTTTCTACTCTTCTAGGTATGTTTTCAGGTTCAGGTACATTTCGGAATAAAGCTATGACTTTGGAGCATTTTGGAGCTTAAAGGACATTTCACCCGAGCTGACCATGTAGAGGTCGACGAGAGGAAGAACAATCGATCGATGCGCATCAGTGCTGTCGATCGACACCAAGAGATGCCTCGACAGATGAAGATTAATATCGATCGATGTACACAAGTACCATCGATCGATGTCGAGACATTGGACACGCGACATTTTGGATCCAGCGGACTTAAAACCCAAGGCGAAGCCAAATTACGAAAATGCCCTGACGAGTTTTTAACATAGTAGATTATATACTGCCTAAGTGTTTTGACGGCGCAGAGAGCTTTTTGTTACAGTTTCACTTTGAGAGAGAAGAGAGAGTTTTGGAGAGAAGATCACTTGTGATTGGAACTCCTTGTTTCCAATTCCTTTTCATCTATACTATGAATTTCCATTTCTTTATTGTCATGAATTGCTTTGCTATGTATGAGTAGTTCATTTATTAGATCCAGGGTTCAGATATGTTTGTGGGATTAGCCCCAAACTATAGATCTGCCTTGTTGTGATATTCATGATAGATTTGTATTCATTGCTTGTTTTAGCCTTGCTAACTAGAACTTGATCATAGGATTGCATACTCAAGCACCCTTGTTATCCCATCCTGACATCTATCTATCATATTAAGACTGCTAGAGAGGGCTAACCGCCAATTTAGTATCTTAATAGGGCATATCATACTCGCGCATAGGCCTGGATAGAACCCGTCGATCGATGTCCTCAACTGACTATCGATCGACGTAGGCAAAGGTGTATCGGTCGACGTCCCAATAGGACCATCGATCGACACTCTTCGTTGTCAACATACTAACCGTTGAGACACGAGATCTAGCTTGTTAACCAGTGAAACATGCGACAGCTGATCACTGAGTTAAGCGGTTGAGTCCTAACATATCATGCATGCAACAAATAGGCATCTATAGATATTATAATCTCCAATACCTAAATAGTGGCTCTGCATCTAATATCATTTCCAACCAAGTTACATTTACTATTTACTTCGCTTGTTACTATTACTATTCCATTTAAACATTTACAACTCTTAGAATTAATAAACACTAGATTTAATTGTTCCCTAGCTCTTTGTGGATTCGATCCCTAAGTACTACATCTGAACCTCTTTTGATGAGAGTAACACTCCTTAGGGTAATTTTAGTGGTATCAAATTTGGCGCCATTGCCGGAGAGCTTTGGTCGCCGTTAGATTTAGTTTTATTGATTCTTATTCTTTTCTCTACCCCCTTTCTAACATAATCTTTTTCTTGTCTTTTCAGGTGCATGCCCAGCGGTACCAGAAGCAACAAGGAGAAAGACTTGTTGTTCTCAGACGATCCTGCTCATTTGGAACGCACCATCCGTAGAGGTCAACGTTCCACATCGCTCGACGCAACAACTTCGTCGTCGATCGATACGCACAACCAACCGTCGACCAACACCAGACCTTCATCGTCGATCGATCCAAATCGTTCGACAACGATCGATACTACACCGCGTACGTCGATCGATACCGTGTCGTCAAAAATGGTAAACATTATTATTCTAACACAGGACGAGAACGGAAACCTGTATGACCATGACGGTCATCTGCGTAATGCAACATGTCAGAAAATAGACGCTCAGGGGACTGTAATCCCTTATGCTGATGCTACAGGAGCTGCTCAACCTGTAGATGAGGACGCTCGATCGAAACCACTGGCCGACTACAATCGCCCAGATGAGTACTATTCCAACATATCACCTATTCGACTTCCGGAGATCCAGAAGCAGAATTTCGAGCTGAAGCCTCAATACTATACTCTCGTGTCGCAGATACCCTACTCTGGGTTACTGCACGAGCATCCTATGGACCATCTAGAACGGTTCGAGGATTTAATCGCTGCTATTCGGATGGAAGGAGTCCCCGAAGATTACCTGCTCTGCAAGCTCTTCAGATACACGCTGAATGGAGAAGCGATGCACTGGCTTAGGCAGCAACCCACAAGATCCTTAACATCCTGGGCCGACATCAAGAATGCTTTCTTACGAAACTTCTTCGATGAGGCGCGCACTGAAGAACTTCGGAACAAAATTTCCACATTCTCGCAGGAGGCTGGAGAGTCCTTCAAAAATGTGTGGATTAGATTTAGGTTCTTCCAGCGAGACTGTCCACACCACGGATTTAACGAAGTGCAGCAGCTAAGCACTTTCTTCCGAGGTCTCGCCTTACAGTATCAAATAGTTCTTGATACGGCGAGTGAAGGAAACTTCACTACTCGGAATCCGTTGGAAGCTGTGAGACTTATCGAAAACCCTGCTAACAGCAGCAGCACCAAAAACACTGACTCTGAACGGAAGAAGTCTGTAGCCTCTATCGGGAAGGAACATATTGACGAAGTAAGAGCTAAGTTAGATGTGGTGCACGAACTTCTTAGGAAGCAAGTCTGTTTAGCTGAAGGAGAAGTAGCAGATACGGAAGGAGAAGAAAATGTGGACTACATCGGAGGTACCGGATTCCAGAAATTTGGGTACCAGGGCGGAAACAGAAACTTCTTTGGAAATGGTCAAAGAAGTAACCAGAGTTCACAATTTCAAAAACCCTTCAACAACAGCAAAAGCTACTCAAACTCTTACTACCAGAATCTACCACCCCAGACTCAGGAAAGCAAGATCGATGAAATGCTTGATCGAGTACTGTTGGGACAACAACAAATCACCATGGATTTCAACGGTAAAATAGACTCCGTCTACAACAATCTGAACACCAAAATCGAGACCTTAGGGACTCAGGTGAGAAAACTTGAAACGCAAGTAATTCAGACTGGCGAGACTATAAAGAGGCAAGAAGCTTTCGCTAGAGAGGCAAGAGCTGATAAAGGAAAACACCACGTAAATACCATCATAGATGATGATTTCTGGCAAGTGGTGAGACATGAAAAGCTTGAGGAAGGAGACTTCGAAATCGAAAGCTCCATGAGTCTCGGCGGATCCCAATGGTGTCGACCGATGTCGATGAACTCGCATCGATCGACAGACCATGACGAAGATCGATGGACGGATTACTCCAGTCATCGATCGACGTCGTCCGCTAAATCGACTGAATGCAATGCAGTTCGAATTCTAACTAATGAGGAATTCGCAGCTAAGCATCCTCACCCACCCTCCCCTTTCTATGATAAAATCGATCGATCGAGCCTACCATCGATCGACAGAGTGAGTCCGACGTCGATCGTCACAACACACTCCCTATCGATCGATATGCACCTCTGACATACCGAGTGCGGTTACCTTCAATCGATAATGACTATATCAACACACTCAGACCACCACCTAAACCATTAGCTAACCCACCCGAACCAAAACCCAACCCTTTAAATAGTTCACCAGAACCTATTCAAGAAGATCAGGAAACTGAAGGGAGAAGGTTAAGGAAAAGAAAGGAGAAAATTCCTAAGAACCTTAAGAGGGAAACTAACGATAAGGAGATGGATGGTTTCACTAAAAGAGTCCTCAGAATCCCAATCGAAAAAGCTTTTGATGAAGCTTACTTCACACACCGGTTGTGGATGTTCTTCAGAGAAACAAAGGTAACTGAGGACGACATTAGGAGAATGTTTCATCAAGTCAGAGAGAAGATGAAACACAGGATCACATTAACGAAGAAGAGTGATCCTGGGAAGTTTGCAATACCATGCGTAGTCAAGAGTGTTTAATTTCCCCATTCAATGTGTGACACAGGAGCATCAGTTAGTATCCTCCCTAGGATCATGGCAGACCAGCTTGGTTTGACCATCAAACCTTCAACAGAACCCTTCACCTTCGTGGATCTTTCAGAAAAACGATCAGGAGGTATCATAAGAGATCTGGAGGTACAGATTGGTAATGCCCTTGTCCCGGTAGATTTTCATGTCCTGGACATCAAGCTTAACTGGAACTCTTCACTTCTGCTTGGAAGATCTTTCCTAGCTACAGTAGGAGCTGTATGTGACATGAACAAAAACAAATTGTGTCTGACGCTGATAGACCCCAACATCCACTACGACCCTATCCAACCTAAGAGAAAGGTTATTAATTCTGTGGATTACGGGAAAGAACTTGGCTTCATTGGCGCATGCCATTGTGGAGCAGAATACAAATCGGAGTACAAAACAGAGTACTCGGAATCGATCGACACCCCCACTTTTCCATCGATCGATTCCAATGAGTCATCAGTGACCGATGACCGCAACAACACGTCGCTCGACGTAAAGCAGCCGGTTGACTATTTCGCTTCACCTAATCATTGTTACCCACACTTTGCCTTCCAACCTCCAAGCAAGAGAGGACGTGATGATTATTCCATAGGCGGTTGGGCAGACAGTGGTTTCCATGAAAGCTTTGCAGTTGACACTGTAATTACTTCACCTAACGAGGAACATACAGAGGATTACGATGAGGATTATTGGAAGGAACGTGTAATAGAAATATCTTTGCAGGATGAAAGATTTGAAACAAATAAGTTCACCAACACGTTTCCAACATCGTTCGACGAAGTGCACTCCACATCGGTCGATACCAACCCCCGTCCAGCAAAACAACCGCTCACATCGATCGACACCCATACAGGAACATCGATCGATATTTGCGCCGCAGCGAAAATCCAGGAGGAGGAGAATATTCCCTCTCCAACTAGGTTTATAGATACCTATATAAAACGTTTTGCACCCCTAAAACCACCTCCACACACCACAGCAGACACACAAGCAGAAAAGATGAACACTCTTCCATCTACATCAACAGGAAAACCCATGAAGAGCAATCACGTCAAGAACACAAGTTCTGCAGAAACTATTCTGCCCTCGATCGATGCATCTGTATCAACATCGATCGATACTACTCGATCGATACTACTCTAAACCCTAATCTTTCTATTTTTAAATTGAATAATAATGCAAACATTGATTATTGTTTTCTAACACCTAATGAATTTGGTATTTTCAGGGACCCAGATGGCAACGCACGTGCAATAGATGGAAGGATCTTACAAGTGTCTAGAGAGGACATAACAGATATCCTTCAAGTGGCCAATGGACCTGATAATCTATTCTCACAGCAACGTGACACTCCAGACGTCATTCAAACAGATCCTAACAACCACGTAGGAGTCGCCGCAACAGAAATAAATCCAGATCTATCACGCCAACCAAAAGGCCAAGCATCGATCGACGGGACAACCCAGACATCGATCGACAGGGTAACACCAACGTCAATCAATAAGGATGACCCGACGTCGATCGACAGACGTTATGAATTTGGAAACCGCGCTTTTGACATGTACGGAGCCAGAAAGTTTAGTTGGGAACGAAGGGACGAGTATGGAGTCTACAGAGATGAGTGTGGACATGCACGAGGCGTAGCTGGTGAGATGATACCTGTCACAAAGGACGACATCAGGAAATTATTGGAAAGAGCATCTCTTTTTGAAGAGAGCCACATCTGTCTTCCAGAACATGCCACTTCCTTCACACTCACAAGACTGGCACCAGAACTCTACACCAAAGATGAAATCAACGAGATGGTGACTGGTATTTGTGGAGCTCAGGAAAAACTAGGAGATGAGCTCAAATCATTGGTAGAAGATACACATCAACCTTTGGATAGAGGCTACAATGAGCTTTTCAGAAGTATGGTAGAAATGAGGATAGAAATTGAGAGTTTACGTCAGCAACTTGAGAAGAAAGCCACGACTTCAGCATCGATCGACGCACCACATGCACCATCGATCGACGTCAGTCTTCCTACAGCCCAGATCCCTGCATAACCGCAATGTTCAGCAGAACACAAGGATGAATGGGAAGTCTCATGCATCGACACGAGGATAAACGACGTGTACTACCCTCTCAACAACAACGTGGACTGGCTGAGCACTAAAATCGAGCTAATACAGCAAGATCTGGACACCATTCGCAAGAAGGACCAACAACCAGCCACATCGATCGATGTGTGTACCATCACATCGCTCGACGCTAAGATCTCAGCCATGGATAATAGGCTGCAGACTTACGAAATCATGCATGACCGCTTCGTATCACCAGTCATGCTAGATTTAAACAAATTGTCTAGTCAAATACTTCATGCCCAAAGGGATATTGATAACATTACTAATCAAAATTTTTTGTAGGCAAACTCATCTTCGATCGACAGGCTACAAGGGCCTTGGATCGATGGCAAGAATCATGTGGAGTTACTTCCTTACACAGCAGCAGAGGTTGACAAGATCACATCCAAGATCTACACTGCTATAGATACCATGGAGGAACGACTTGACAAACGCTACGATGACATCTACTTTCCATTCGACAACATAATCAATGGACTAGACAGCCACGCAGAATGGCTACAGAAAGAAGTCAAAGCCATTCAGAGGCAACTCGCAGCCCAACACCAGATATCAGCATCGATCGACAGGAAGCGAGCGAAATCGCTCGATGGTAAGTCGCCGAGATCGACCGACAAACACGTAATCGCATCGATCGACGCTGATTCTACACCAGCCATTGAGCAGCTGATACACAAAACGATAGAGTCAATGCAAAAGGAACTGACAGAACTCTCAGCATACGCCTATGACAACATAGGCTGGCACCAGGTCAGCATTGACAACGTTCAAGATAGGCTACAGCACATCTCCAATGTACTTGAGAAGATAGATGACAAATGAACAAAGAACGATGAGGCCACAAGAAGTTTCATTGCATCTTGGTCCAGAATGTGCAGAGATGACGTGGATGCTTGTTTTCCAACAAGCAGCTGTTTCTCCACCAAATAGCAAATCACTACCACAGTCAAGCTAAATGACTATAACCAAGCGCTGAGTGGGAGGCAACCCACTATTAGGTATTTTATTTTGGTTTTATTAGCTAGCATTTATTTACTTTCATTTTATTTTTTTTCAGATTTAGGAGACCCAATTAGGAGGACCTGAATATCGACCGCCGACGAGACGTCGACATCTCTCGACATAGACAAACACACGACGATCGATGTAACATTTTCCCATCGATCAATATCTAATCCGGTCAGATGTATCTTCCCTACTTGTTACATTTCGTACATCATGAATTATTCTATCATAACTTCGGCTGAGTTACACTGGGACAGTGTAATTTAAGTCTGAGGGGAGATTTACTGATATAATTTATTTTATTCTTATATAAAAGGAATTTTAATAAATTATGCTTAGCTATTGAAAATAGGGACTATAATCTTATATTGACTTAAACTTGAATATCTAACCAATCTTTAGCACCACTTTAGATTTACTGATTGCAGATAGCACTATAGATGCTAAAGCAGATCAACCTATCAACTACACACTTGCCTTGAACGTATGAAGTAACCAAAGCTGATTTCCAACACTAAACCTAACATAACCGCTTGTCTTGGGGCTTGGTATACATGGGATCGGATTCTTCAGACAGGTCTGGAAGGTAACGCCTTGTGTAGATTATTTATCACATTTTCTCTCTCTAAATTTCGACCCTAGAATAGTTAGTGAGTTCCATTCCATTAAAAAAAAAAAAAAATAAGAACTATTGTTTACTTAGGTTGAGTCTGAACAGGACTTGGTGGCTAAACCCATTAAGGCTTGATTCATAAAGACTCCAATAAAAGAGTTTGAAACGGGACTTGGAGGCGGCAAATTTCAAGGCTCGCTTTCGCAAAGAACTCTTGGATATAGGTCAAAAAGAAGTGAACAGAGCTTGGTGGCAACCACCATTAAGTTTTGATTAATGGAAGCCTGTCCAATCTTGGTCACTGATCCTGGAATGGAAGCAGACTTTGACTCAAGAGAGAAAATTAGAGAGAGAGAAACTAGGAACTAACTTTTACCTGCAGCTCCAGATACTTGTCTGAAATCCTTGCATCCTATGATCGATACTCCCAAGGTAAAGCATTCACTTTATATTTATGCTAAGAAATGAAGTCAGTAGAGGGGATGTCAGACGTGAATTGCTGAGTTGTGTTATGTTAGAAATGGTTGCTAAGCTAGGATATTGCATAGTGTGCTTCTGTGATTAGAACTTTTTAAATGTGGTTGCAAAATTGTTGAGGAAAGGATTTCTATGGTTTAAAATCTTAAGTCCCTAATATTTTCAAACCTCTTTCAGAGAGACTGCCTGTATGTTTTGCTTGAGGACAAGCAAAAGAGTAAGTCTGGGGGAGTTGATATACCTTCGATTTGACCCGTTTTCATCCATGGTATATAGGTGTTTTACTATATATATATCTATGTTTTCTACTCTTCTAGGTATGTTTTCAGGTTCATGTGCATTTCGGGAGTAAAGCTATGACTTTGGAGTATTTTGGAGCTTAAAGGACATTTCACCCGAGCTGACCATGTAGAGGTCGACGAGAGGAAGAACAATCGATCGATGCGCACCAGTGCTGTCGATCGACACCAAGAGATGCCTCGACAGATGAAGATTAATATCGATCGATGTACACAAGTACCCTCGATCGATGTCGAGACATTGGACAAGCAACATTTTGGATCCAGCGGACTTAAAACCCAAGGCCAAGCCAAATTACGAAAATGCCCTGACGAGTTCTTAACCTAGTAGATTATATATTGCCTAAGTGTTTTGACGGCGCAGAGAGCTTTTTGTTACAGTTTTACTTTGAGAGAGAAGAGAGAGTTTTGGAGAGAAGATCACTTGTGATTGGAACTCCTTGTTTCCAATTCCTTTTCATCTATACTATGAATTTCCATTTCTTTATTGTCATGAATTGTTTTGCTATGTCTGAGTAGTTCATTTATTAGATAGGTTTGTGAGATTAGCCCCAAACTATGATCTGCCTTGTTGTGATATTCATGATAGATTTGTATTCATTGCTTGTTTTAGCCTTGCTAACTAGAACTTTATCATAGGATTGCATACTCAAGCACCCTTGTTATCTCATCCTGACATCTATCTATCATATTAGGACTGCTAGAGAGGGCTAACCGCCAATTTAGTATCTTAATAGGGCATATCATACTCGTGCATAGGCCTGGCTAGAACCCGTCGATCGATGTCCTCAACTGACTATCGATCGACGTAGGCAAAGGTGTATCGGTCGACGTCCCAATAGGACCATCTATCGACACTCTCTCATTGTCAACATACTAACCGTTGAGACACGAGATCTGGCTTGTTAACCAGTGAAACATGCGACAGCTGATCAATGAGTTAAGCGGTTGAGTCCTAACATATCATGCATGCAACAAATAGGTATCTATAGATATTATAATCTCCAATGTCTGAATAGTGGCCCTGCATCTAATATCATTTCCAACCAAGTTACATTTACTATTTACTTCGCTTGTTACTATTGCTATTCCATTTAAATATTTACAACTCTTAGAATTAATAAATACTAGATTTAATTGTTCTCTAGCTCATTGTGGATTCGATCCCTAAGTACTACATCTGAACCTCTTTTGATGAGAGTAACACTCCTTAGGGTAATTTGAGTGGTACCAAGAAGCTGCGGAAAATGGAAGCATGTCCAGATAGGTTGAAGATGTGTGTCCTCTACTTCTTATCTAGCATTCTTATAGGCAAGCGCAGGACCGGAGACAAAGCACCGTCTGTGGATCCCCTTTTTGTAAGAGCTGTGAATGATCTTGAGATGTGCAAGACGTTTCCTTGGGGAAGATTTTCATTTGATCAAAATATGAGGGATATCATTCGTGCAATGGATCACTTTGGTGGAGTTGTCAGCAAAGGTGGGTTCACGTTTCCAAGTTTCTGTACTTCTTTGGAGCTTCTACCGTTTGAGGCAATTCCACAATTGAAGAATAAATTTCGTGAACTTCATAGACGACGCACAGAGAGCAGTTGTCCCCGGATGTGCAAGTCTCAGTACATACCAAGTGGCATGACAGGATTTCCACGTTCAGACATAAATAAAGCACTTGGCCAAACAAAGGTTATCATTAATTTAAATCTAAATTGCTTTAATGTTGCATGACAAGTTGTGTTATTGAATTGTTTGAAATGATATATAAAATGGCAGGTAATTGAAAGTATCTTGCTCCCGTCAGTTGACGAAGAATCTATGCTTGAGAGAATCTTCGAAGAAGAAGAAGACCATGATGTCGGTGATGATATTGTTGACGGTTGGACACTGCGTCTCGTCACGAATCATAAGTCAATATGGTTTGAAGATTTGTACAATAAAGATGTGGCTGCTAGGAAAGAGGGGTTAAACGTTGATATTCTAGAAGAGCCAGCCCGAGAAGAGGTGATGAATCAAATCAAGGAGGAAGATTATATTTCTCTTCGAACTTTGATTGAAGAAGGGTTGAAGAAATCCGTCGACAAGGGGATTAAGGTTGTCATTGACGAGGTTGATGAGATGGATAAAAGACTTAGAGAGCTGGAAGCTTTTGTGAAGGAAAAGAGTGCATCAACAAGGGATGAAGAACCACCGTTGGTTAGTAACACTTTGCAATACTAGAGTATCTCCAAATATTACAATATCAAGTAGCCCTAGCTAATTCTAAGCATAACTACAGGAATCAGAGGAGGGGGCTACCGCATCCACTGCGGATGGTGAAGCTACTTGGAAGAGAAATGTGTCGGATGATGTGAACAAAACCGGTGTGTTTGTAAGGTGTTTCACGAAAGGAAAATATATATGAAAGGGCCTATTGGGGAAAGAATCTAGTTTTAAGTTATGTTATCTGGGAGCCGCACTATGGAAACAATAAGCTTAAAGAGACCTTTATGAATTCAACCAGCTGAGTTGCTTTTCCACTGCCATTAAACGGCTATTTCCTTGCTAACATTTATGCTTGCTTATCCCTTGCCATGTACCGCCTCTTACCTTGCTAACAGTGGGTTCCCACTTTAAAATAAAGGGAATTGTTGGAGATGCTAACTCCAAAAAGTCAGCAACTTAATGGGCTCATAACCTAAAACAGCCCAAAATGGTACATAGTGCCCCCATGATATATAAGCAATTGTTATATGTCTCAGAGTACTTTACGCTGCAGAAGGCTTCACACTCGCTCATTCCTGTTCATTTCCCCCTCTCAGATTCAGACGGCACGACATGGACGGAGTTGGACCCCAGAACAGGTGGCAATCTTTGGATAGTTTCATCGCGAACACTAGGCTACGGTTAAATCGTCTCGAGGTATATGTTTGTATTGGAGCCTATTATATGTATTTGTGAAGTTTAGGAGTATCTTGGAGTATTGATTTTTACAACTCATGGATTGGTGCTATTTATATGTATTTGTGATGTTTTATCATCATTAGATCCAACATTTTTTTGGAGTAATCAACCCTCAATTTTAGTATAACTATAAGTACACGTACTTTTAGATTTAAAGTTATTGACCCAACTATTTTTAATGTTATAAGGATCATGTTCTTGAGGTTCCATGTGCAAATGAAGAGTTTGGTTGCCCCGGAAAAGTGGCAAATTTTGCAATGCAAAGACATTTGCTGCAGTGCGAATACATCAGTACATTGGAAGGGCGTTGTGTCTGTCCATTTAGTGGCTGCAGATATATTGGAACATACCGTAGATTGTATGCCCACGCCAGCAGTGTCCACTCCGATGGTCTGCAGTGGATTGAATGTGAAGAAACAAGGTCTATAAGCTTTGGTAATCATCAGAGGGTAGTTCTCAAGGAACAAAGTAGGGGAGGAGGAGAACTTATTGTTGTGGATCGTCTCATCCAGCCACATTGTGACCATTTCAATGTAAGGTGTATTTCGCCTAACGTTTCTGGAATGGAAAACTTCTCCTGGAAGCTGACGGTCCATTCAGGAGCTAGCTTCTTGTCATATGAACAAACGATAATCGATAGAGCTAATGGTGCAAGCAGCGAACTACCTCCTAAGTCTTTTGTTGTTCCTTCGTTCATGTGTCCTGCCACAGAGGTTCTCATATTAATCAATAGGGTTGAGACTGTTGGTTAGGGAGGTCGGCGAAAATGTGTTTGCAGATTACTATTCGAACCTTTTCAAGTTTACAGTTTGTGTTTGTTAATTTCTGTTTAAATTGGTACGAACTAAATTCCTTGAAGTATTTAACATTTTTTTCCTCACTCATTGTGGGAACCAAAATTCACACTGTCGATTTCCGTTTAAATAAGGAAACTAGGAAAACCCTAATTTCCCAGAGGACCCGGATATCTGCTAATCACCACACGTCAAGCAATCAGAACACGAGAATAACAACGATAAAAATAAGAAATCGAAAAAGAGAGCAAAGAAGATCTTATTCTGAATCTGCGTATGAGCGTTTACAACAAGGTATAAGCCTGGGCTCGAGAGCTGTCGGCGAGATTCCTAGTTCTAGCAACCCTAAGACGGATAAACCTAATTGAGTCGCAGCTCGAAATAACAAAAACGGAAAATTGCCTAAATTGCTCTAAGTGCTAAGTTTGCTCTGAAGAAGTTCCCCTCTTGCTCCTTGCCTAGGACTCCTTATATACTAGCTCCAAGGTCGGTTTACGCTTTTACTCTTCTGCCCTTACGCCGTCATAGCATAAAAATGGAGATATTCCATTTTTCCCGATCTTCACAATTATCTTCAAAACTTCCGTATTTATCCGCGGAAACTTGACATTTATCCTTCCTTGTGGGCCAAGCGTAAACCATGCTGTGGTTTACGGGCTTTTGGTTAGGAAAATCGTAGGATGGGCCTCGAGTCGTGTTTTAGGTCCCTTTGGGCCGTTTTCCGACTCGACACGTTTACTACGAGTTTTCCGCGGTTTCTAATCCGCGAAGTTTGATCAATGAATTAGAAAGGCAGGAAACATGGACTGAGCTTGCTACGGTCTTCGGGAGATAGCATTCGAAGGTTTGACGAGAATGCAAGAACTAGTGTCGTATCGATGTTCAGAAAGGTTCAATCGCTACACAGCGACCGAACTTTGGCTCGAGCCCGGTCGCTTCGTAGCAACCGAGCGGGACGAGCGCTCGGTCGCTACGTAGCGACCGAGCTTGGCCGAGCTCGGTCGCTACGTAGCGACCGAGCGGGACGATCGCTCGGTCGCTACGTAGCGACCGAGCTTTGGCTCGAGCTCGGTCGCTACGTAGCGACCGAGCGGGACGATCGCTCGGTCGCTACGTAGCGACCGAGCTTGGCCGAGCTCGGTCGCTACGTAGCGACCGAGCGGGACGATCGCTCGGTCGCTACGTAGCGACCGAGCTTTGGCTCGAGCTCGGTCGCTACGTAGTGACCGAGCGGGACGATCGCATAGCGACCGGACGGCGTGTATGCTTGGTGACCGAGCTTGGTTTGTTCGGTTTGAATCTCAAAGGATACTTCTTCGTAAAAACTTCATATTGGTTATTTTTTACGAAAATTACATCTTTCCTTTAACTATCTCTTTCGGAAATACGATCTCCGAGGATTTTCGGGTGGTAATTCCGTCGTAACCGTTTTTTACCCCAACAGTTAGCCCCCCAGCCCGTTAGGATCATGCATCGTAGGATCCTAGCGTGCGGTTAGGCATGTTTGGCAAGTTTGGCGTGATGGATGGAATTAATATCCGAAAGTCCGAGCTTGAATAGTAAATCCTCATGCCTATAAAAAGGGAGGTAACTTGTTTCATAATTTTTTCACTTTCTTGTCTTTCTCTAAGATCTTTCTTATGAAAAACTTTCTATCTTTCTCTCCACCCTTTTCTTCTATTCCCTCAAGAGAAGTGTAAAGATGTCGAGCAAGAAAAAGATTGCGAAAAAGGGTCTTCGTCTGCAAGTCCTTATGAAGAGCTCATCGTTCCGAAGATGGAGTTCGTGCTTCACTCGGTGCATCCTGCCGAGAACGAGGCATGGTGGGTTGCTCATTATGGCTCGTTGACCCCTCCCAAGGAGAAGTAGTTCCCGGTCTTGATCCAGCGTGGAGTCGAGAAAGAGGATGCAAGCAGGAGTAGCGACGAGTTTCTCGCGATGATGCGATCGTTCTACCATATCCCGGATGCTGTGGAGTTTCGGGTTCCCCGCCGCGGGGAATGTGCTAACAGCCCCCCGGAGGGTTACTTTACTTGCTATGAGGCGTTTGTAGTGCGTTGTCGCCTATGGTTCCCCATACCCGAAATTCTCGTCCGAGTGTTGGATCGTTTCGAAGTTGCGATAAGTCAGTTGACTCCCCTTGCCATTCAGCATCTTATTGGGATCCTGATCCTAAGCTACGAGCATGGCCTTTCCCTTTCCGTAGATCATTATGAAGCGCTTTTGAGGCTTCAACTTGTCACGGATACGGATAAGCATAGGTTGGTCCCTCGGAAATTTATGTCAGTGGTTAAGAAGTTCATTTCGAACTTCAACTCGTGGAAGAAGTTTTTTTCTTTGTTCGTATAGACGCTGCATCCGTCGAAGAGAGTTTCATTCCACTGTTCCGGAGGTTGCCGAATGATCGTCCCTTCATCAACCCTCTTGCTCCGTTCCCCGAGGACATCATTGCGGTGAGGGATCTTCTCAGGAACGGTCCTTTCTTCTGGACTTCTTTTACGCCGAAGAGGGTTCGGAGGGCATTGAGATTCGTGCAACCCGGTCCTGCTTCGCCTGCGAACACGGGAAGCGACTCCGAACCTGACGACCAGAATCCCGTCGAAGCTCCAAAAGCTGTGCCGGAGTCGAGCTCTTGGAAGGGAAAAGACGTCGATCTTGGCGACATAGAATTTTCGATGGATGACTCTACGCTTCCAGGATGGGATCCGAACCTTGCTTACGGCGATGGGAGTGGTTCGAGCGAGGCCCCTATTCCGGATTTAGATGATTTCTTTGCTGGACTGCCACCGGGTTTCGATTCTCCTCCTCCTACGAAAGAATCGGCGAGGCCGAGAGTCGTTGCGGAAGGATCTCGCATCATCAATGGGGTTAGTTTTTTGAGAATTTTTTGGTGATTGTCCTATGTATATATTTATAACATGTCAATCGATTTTGCAGGGCCTGAGCTTGCTGGGCTCGCCATTGAGGCGGGCCATAGAGAAGCCATGGTCTACCGCTTCAAAGCGGAGAAAGCGGAGCGGGATCTCGCTCGTATGCAAGGCGAGATGTTGGAGCGAGAGGCGCAACTTACTCGTGATCATGCACGGGCAATCCGCAAAGCGGAAAGGAAAGACAAAAGGGAAATCGTCGAGGTGATGAAGACTCGTGCCTCTCAATTTTAGGTTGAGTATGGGAACCTCAAGAATGCCTTTACCTCGGTGGGTGACTTTCGCGAGTGCCGCGGTTCGGTCGGAAGTCTTTGGAGGACGCAAGCCGATGACTATGTGTTTGAAGAGGAAATGAGCTTGATGAAGAGTGGGATGAATGAACGTGCCCACGCTGAGGCGCTTATCCCTCCGATTGATGAGCGGATTCAAGGGTTCTGGGATTCCATCCCGGTTTCCCCTGATACCGAAGAGGTTGCGACCGGGTTTCCCGATGGTGGCGAGGAAGTGGATCGTCCCGCGGATGCGTTTGGTGCTTCGTTGTCCGGGGACTTTGACTTTGGATTATGAGCGGTGGATTAGTTATCCTTTTATCTGTTTTCGGCCGAATGCGGCCTTTTGAATTTGGATTTTGTTTAGGCCTAGATGGCCGTATTTGTATTTACCGGGACTGGCCGTTGGTGGCTTTGAATCCCTTGCCGCTTTACGCGGTTTATTTATATGATGAATGTTTCGTTGCGAGTTTTCCTGAGTAGGGTTGAAGTAAATACCAGTTGTCGTCTTGTATTTAGTTCTGATTAGACGCTCAATCTGTTGGTTCGTTCGTGATTTTCGTAAAAATTTACTCATCTTTACGATTTTCGAGAACATTGAGATACGAACGGAGAGACATGGTTTAGGATCTCGTATCTTTTAGATATCATGCCTTGAGATGTTTGAGACCAGAGCGTTGGGTTTAGGGCAAGACCTAGGTTTACTTTCGGTTAAGGTTTGTGCGGTGACTAGCCGGCTATCGTTTTTCCTGTTGCGATTTCTTCCTGACTCGCACCGATTTAAAGTCCGCGATATGTTCTCGGCTTATATGACTTGTATGGTACGAATCGAGCATCTTCTCAGAATCAACTGGAAGTGCTAAACCAAAATTTCGGATTTTTGTTGTAGCGCGCTTTTGTCCTTGTGCTGGACGTTTTTAAAGATCAAAAGAGTGATCGAATTGCGTTTGTTTAAGACGGCTGGCGTGTTCGTCGGGGCCAATCGACGAACGGGGTGTAAGGTTTTTGGTGGTCGCGTTCGGACAATTTGTTAGCATTGTCCTCGAATTTTAACTTTTGCGACGTCTCGCAGTTATTTCGAGGATTATACGTGTATTTTTGCGTGTTTGAAAGATGACAATCTTTACGATTTTTGGGCCGGAAGGGGCCGCAGACAAGAGTCTTAACGTTTTCAGGCGTGTCCTGAAAGTTTCTTTTGTGTTTTACTGAAGCGTAAGCGTTTTTGATAAAAAGGACAACGTATATTGTAGTAAAAGCTTTTGAAGTTTCTAAAAACTCGATTACAATAATGAAGATTTTTCTAAGTGGGAGTATACGAGTATACGCACCCACTCCCCCCCCCCCCTTTTAGAGAGGGGGATAGCTGAACTCGTCTTTTGACGAGCTGCCTACGTACCCCTTTCGAGGATCAAGCCATCTCGTAGTTCTGTTTCATGCCGCGAGTGTTCTTACTCGGCGGTAGATGTCGCGATGTCCGCCTTGACCGTGTCGATCGTGGCTGGGTCGATGCTATTTTCCGGATGTTCCGGTTGAGTTGTCGCGTGGCCTTTGGATTTATGTCGAGCTTCGACGTCCGATGCGTTTGCGTCGGTAGACGATTTTACTTCGTCTTTTCCCGGGGCGCTTTTGGCTGAAGATCGATCTATCTTCGCGCGTTTGCCGTTTGCAGTTGCAGAAGCCGTGATTTGCCTTAACTTGTGCTCCGCGAGGAAGCATAGTCGCGACTGTTTTTGGCATCCCCAGATGGCCGCGACTCCGCTCGGCGTTGGGAACTTGAGACCTACGTGGTATGTTGACGGAACTGCCTGCATGGCGTTGAGCCATGGGGTTCCCATGATCACGTTGTAGATAGCGGGATGATCGACTACCGCGAACTCGACGATTTTCGTGATCTCCTTGGCCATGACTGGCAATTGGATTGATCCGAGAGTCATCGATACTTCGCCTGAAAAACCCGTGAGCGGTTTTGGCGTCGGAATTACTTCTCCGAGTTCGATGCTCATCCGCTTGAGAGTGTCGCGGAAGATTACGTTGACCGTGCTTCCCGTGTCGACGAGTACCCTTCCGACTTCTAAATCTCGTATGACGAGATCTATGACGAGCGGGTCGCAGTGAGGTTGGTCGATACCGCCGGCTTCTTCCTCTGTGAAGGTGATCGAGCAACTTTGGCCGTCTCGAGGAGGAGACCATGTAGGCCAATTTGCACTTGACTCTGCCTTCCGTTGGTAAGCCTTGATGGCCGACACGGTATCGCCGCAGTATTGTGATCCTCCGATGATCATATTGACTCTGCGACGATTGTTATCGTTCCCTTTGTCATCCGGCCTCCTACCGCGTTTATCCCCAGGTTGGTTTCGTTGAGGGGATTTTTCAGCGGGCGGATTTCTATCCGTCTTTGGAGGCCGATCAGAATCGAGGATGAGATCCTTGACGCTAGTTACTTCCGAAAGCTCTCCAGCGAGTAGCTTCGCGGCCAGTCTTGCTCCCAAGACTTTGCAGTTGGTCGTGGAGTGTCCTCGGGATTGGTGGAACTCGCAGAAGGTGTTTTCGTCATACCCTTGATTGCGAGTCCATGTGTTGCCCGTGGTCCGGCCTTGATCCGAATTGATCGCATAGTTATGCGCCCCTTGGAGATCTTCCCCCTCGTGATGGACGTACTTGTCGTTACGAGAGTTCTTCTTTTTCCCTTTCGGATCCACGTCTTTCGAGGATGGTCTTGCCGCCTTATGTTTTTGCGATAAGACTTTAGTTTCTTCCTCGACTATGATGTAGTCCGTTGCTTTGTGGAGGGCGTCCTGGATCGTTCGCGGTTTGTCGAGAGTTATCCACTTTCTGAATTTCGACTTGTACCAGAGCGTCTTTCTCAGCGCGTCGATGGCCACTTTGTCGCTTATCCCGCTGACCCTGGACATTATCAGCTTGAACCGACTGATAAACTCGCGGAGGGGTTCGTCTTCCCTCTGGGAGAGACTCCAGAGATCAACATCGGAAGTTTCTCTGTCTATGAATACAGAGTACTGTTTGAGGAATTCCGATGCGAGCTGTCGAAAACTCCCGATGGTGTTGCGACGAAGGCGTGCGAACCATTCGAGCGCTGCTCCTTCAAGATTTTCGACGAACAGGCGGCAATAGCCGGCATCCTTTTCGCCGTCCTTCAGTCTTGCTCTTCCCATCGCGATGTGGAAAGCCTGAAGGTGCGCTTTTGGATCGGCCGTACCATCGTACTTTGGTACTTTGATTTTTCCCGGATCGGACACCCTCATGTCCGAAATGCGACTGGTAAAGGGGGTCTTTCGAGCTCCTTCCAGCAGTCGATCGATCTCGGGGGCAGCACTAGTAGCATGATGGATTTGAGACTTTACGGCTCTCACTTCTGCCGCAGTCTTGGTGATGTAGTCGCGAAGATCGCGGATATCCGATGTCTCGTCAGTAGATTTCCGAGCCTGTCAGCGTTTACTGCGAGTCAGCTCGGTTTGCCTTTCGGCCAGCTCCTCTTGTTCGTTCCAATAGGCGACTTCTTCTTCTTCCGTCATTGGTTTTTCGAACGGGGAGCCTTCCCGAGCGGATCGGCTTCTGGTCCTTCTTGGATGTCTGTCGACATCCTCGTCGGTGTCGTTGGAGACATCGCTAGGATCCAGGTCAATGTGTTCGGCTTCGTTATCCTCCGAGTCCTTTGCAGGGGGCGGAAGATTTTCAGGGTTCCCCTTTTCGACGGGAGATTTCTCGCTAGGGTTTTGACCGGAAGGTCGTTCCCGCGCGAGTCCTGCTCTATCGAGTGGGGTGGCGAAGTCGAGCCTCTTCCGGTGGATTTTGGTGGTTCCGCGGGGACGGATAGCTTGGGTTCTTGCCGTTAAGGTTTCAACCTGTTTGGTCAAGGTATTCACGAGCTTATCCTGTTCTTCCGACCTTTTCTCATAGGTGGCGAACATCTTTTTAAACTCCTCGAGCGTCGCGGCGTTGGCTTGCGCGTTGGCCGCGGATACGTCCGCTACTGGAGTGTGGAGATCGGTGCTGCTGCCTCCGTTAAGAGGAGTTTGCACGTTATCCGCGTCGTTAGTTGACATGTCTGATTGAGAGTGATGTGCTTTAGCGGGTTAGATTGATCCGTACCCCCCCTCCTTCTAGCGCCAAACTGTGGGAACCGAAATTCACACTGTCGATTTCCGATTAAATAAGGAAACTAGGAAAACCCTAATTTCCCAGAGGACCCGGATATCTGCTAATTACCACACGTCAAGCAATCAGAACACGAGAATAACAACGATAAAAATAAGAAATCGAAAAAGAGAGCAAAGAAGATCTTATTCCGAATCTGCGTATGAGCGTTTACAACAAGGTATAAGCCTGGGCTCGAGAGCTGTCGGCGAGATTCCTAGTTTTAGCAACCCTAAGACGGCTAAACCTAATTGAGTCGCAGCTCGAAATAACAAAAACGGAAAATTGCCTAAATTGCTCTAAGTGCTAAGTTTGCTCTGAAAAAGTTCCCCTCTTGCTCCTCGCCTAGGACTCCTTATATACTAGCTCCAAGGTCGGTTTACGCTTTTACTCTTCTGCCCTTAAGCCGTCATAGCATAAAAATGGAGATATTCCATTTTTCCCGATCTTCACAATTATCTTCAAAACTTCCGTATTTATCCGCGGAAACTTGACATTTATCCTTCCTTGTGGGCCAAGCGTAAACCATGCTGTGGTTTACGGACTTTTTGTTAGGAAAATCGTAGGATGGGCCTCGAGTCGTGTTTTAGGTCCCTTTGGGCCGTTTTCCGACTCGACACGTTTACTACGAGTTTTCCGCGGTTTCTAATCTGCGAAGTTTGATCGATGAATTAGAAAGCGGGAAACATGGACTGAGCTTGCTACGGTCTTCGGGAGATAGCATTCGAAGGTTTGACGAGAATGCAAGAACTGGTGTCGTATCGATGTTCGGAAAGGTTCAATCGCTACACAGTGACCGAACTTTGGCTCGAGCCCGGTCGCTTCGTAGCGACCGAGCGGGACGAGCGCTCGATCGCTACGTAGCGACCGAGCTTGGCCGAGCTCGGTCGCTACGTAGCGACCGAGCTTGGCCGAGCTCGGTCGCTACGTAGCGACCGAGCGGGACGATCGCTCGGTCGCTACGTAGCGACCGAGCTTTGGCTCGAGCTCGGTCGTTACGTAGCGACCGAGCGGGACGATCGCTCGGTCGCTACGTAGCGACCGAGCGGGACGATCGCTCGGTCGCTACGTAGCGACCGAGCTTTGGCTCGAGCTCGGTCGCTACGTAGCGACCGAGCGGGACGATCGCTCGGTCGCTACGTAGCGACCGAGCTTTGGCTCGAGCTCGGTCGCTACGTAGCGACCGAGCGGGACGATCGCTCGGTCCCTACGTAGCGACCGAGCTTTGGCTCGAGCTCGGTCGCTACGTAGCGACCGAGCGGGACGATCGCTCGGTCGCTACGTAGCGACCAAGCTTTGGCTCGAGCTCGGTCGCTACGTAGCGACCGAGCGGGACGATCGCTCGGTCGCTACGTAGCGACCGAGCTTTGGCTCGAGCTCGGTCGCTACGTAGTGACCGAGCGGGACGATCGCCCGGTCGCTACGTAGCGACCGAGCTTTGGCTCGAGCTCGGTCGCTACGTAGCGACCGAGCGGGACGAGCGCTTGGTCGCTACGTAGCGACCGAGCTTGGCTCGGGTTTGGTTGCTGCATAGCGACCGGGCGGCGTGTATGCGTAGTGACCGAGCTTGGTTTGTTCGGTTTGAATCTCAAAGGATACTTCTTCGTAAAAACTTCATATTGGTTATTTTTTACGAAAATTACATCTTTCCTTTTACTATCTCTTTCGGAAATACGATCTCCGAGGATTTTCGGGTGGTAATTCCGTCGTAACCGTTTTTGACCCCAACACTCATTACATTAAGACATTGAACTCGAGGACCGTGGGGGAAAATTTTGATTTTTACCAGTTAGCTACCAAATTAAAGCTTGCCAATACTCACCAGCTAGCTTGCCAATACTCACCTGTTATCTTGCCAACATTTTAATGTTTCGCTTTAATCCATTACATGAAACCAAGATTGGACGGAATCGAACTCGAGAACTTTTGATTGCAATATTTCAGTTTTGCCAATATTCACCAGATCGCTTGCCAATACTCAACTGTTTTCTTGCGAACATATAAATGTTAGCTTGAATCCGTTAAGGGTGAAAAGGTAATTGTACGCTTTTTAACAGAAGGGTGGAGGATCACGTGCCTCACATTTGAGTTCTATTTTTCGTCTTCAATTCATCTTATGTTCTTCTTCTCCCGTTCCAGAACTTGTTTGTATTCATCAGGACCCATCGGGCGATCTCAGCGAAGTTTATTCGCTGTTAACTTCTTTCTTCTTAGCATAAGGTGAAGGACTCCGGAAACTTACGCTCACTTCCGTCAACTTTCCGAATTAGGTTTCCGATATGTCTGGGTCTCTCTTTTTGTTTAATTTGTTTGATTAGAAACTAGTATGATATAAAACATTCATCTTCTTCCTCTGTTCTGTGGGTTGTCAGTGATATCTGATATTGCCAACTGGTGAGTTCCATGGAGTTCCCTCGAAGTATGTTTTCTGACGAAACAAGGCCAAATCCAACGAATTTTATAAATTACAGCTCCACTTTCAAGTCCCTGAAAGCAGTAAAAGATGTAGTTAGTGTTGAAGTGTGGGAGTATGTTGAGAAGTCTCCACTAGGGATAATTATTAAGTTCATGAATCTGGAGTTTTCATGGAGCTCAACATTGGTTCATTACGTTCTTTCTAGACAACTCTATTGCAAGAAACGACATGAGCTTTGGTTTTTGATAGAAAAACAGCCTGCCCGTTTCTCTATATTTGAGTTTCAAGATATCACAGGTTTAAACTGTGAACCACTACCTAATACAATGGTAGTTGAAGATGTTGAGAAAAGTAATAGTTTTTGGGCGCTGTTCAACCTGAGATGCACCCGTTCAACCCCAAGCGCTGAGGACATATGTACACTCTGTCAGTCTCCTGATGTTTGCAGATCCTGGTCCAGGGAAGACCAGATTAGGCTGTGTTATTTGGCCATCTTGACAGGCGGTTTACTTGCCCTTGATCGGAGAGAAGCTATTCCTTCTGCTAAAACAAAGCTGCTTATGGATTTGGAGATTTTCGAGCAGTATCCCTGGGGAAGAGTGGCTTTTATTGAACTTGTTCAGCAGATTAAGGACGCAACTGCAAAGAAAATCAAGGAAAACAGCAGTTATGTCTGCAAGGGGTTCGTGCAAGTAATCCAGGTTTGGGCTTACGCTTATATACCCTGTCTTGGAGAAGCAATTGGGCGTCCTATCAGGTCTGATGGTCCATGCTTACTGAGGTTCAAAGGCAAGTGTGGAAAGCTCGCCTTGGGTGCTATACTTGAAAAAGCGAAGGTATGTTTACTTAGTATGGATTTATCAAAACTTTGTATTATAATTGCTCTTGACAACCACATAATTTGGTGTATAAGTAACTTGTATGTACCAGCGAAGCTTAGATGAAGTTCATCCGGTTTGGGAAGACCAAGATGAGGATCCTGAGATTGACAATTTTATGGAGTTCCTACGGCAAGACAATTCCCTGAGTACCATTACTTGGCAAGCCCTGCCGGAGTACCCATTGACACCGATTGAATGTAACAAACGTAGTTTGGTTGCAAGCCAGAGGAAATCGAAGAAAGCAAAAATAGCAAAGAAGGTGGCAAGCAACGGGCAAGTGAACATAGCAGATATAGGTGAAAAACGTGGTGATATTGCAGATACTGAAGAACGAGTACAAAGCGATGATGATGGACAATTCTTTATACAACAGAGGAAGAACCCTGAGAGATTGTTTGCTATGGAGCCTCCAGAACTAGGTACCCATAAAAATCTAGTACGTGGAGTGGCCGCTTTGGAACGTAAACCTTGTCATGTGGATAAGTTTACAAATCTGGTATCTAGAGTGTTATCATTGGAAGAAGACTCGCGAGTCCCAAACATCAGAGTCAAACTTTCGGTATGTCAAAATACTACCATTCAAGGGATTGGGTGTGATGTTGTTTTAGGTTTCCCTCATTATGAATTAATTTGTTGTTGTTTCGCTGCAATAAATGACAGAATAAAGAAGAAAGCAAGGAAGGAGACAACATGGTAAAACGAAAGGGTAAAGCCACAGTTGGGGGAGAACCAGAAATAGGAGAAGATTGCGGCACAAGAAAAGCACCGCATGTGTCAATGGAGGAAGAAGACACCAGAGTCGCTGTCATCGTTTTAGCGCAAATGGCCTCCAAAACCGTAGTAGATAATCAGCTACAGTCAGTTGATGATACAAAGGCCCAAGCATTGAAGGGAGACGAAGATGAACACCAAAGAGCCTCATCCAACATCATTACGCCAAGTATCATTACGCCAAGTAAACCCATTAGGAGGAGTGCAAGGGTTGCTGCATTGTCTGAAAATATTAATACTAACAACTTGGTTGTGTACGGCCCAGTTGATAAAGCAAAGGTTAAAGCATTGAACGCTTTCGTAAAAGAAAAGTAAGTATCTTGTGATACCGAAGTCCCTATTTTTATGTAAAGAAAAGCTTTGTCTAACTAGAAATAGCTGTCTGTCTTCGGCAGAGGAGATTCTAAATATCCGCTTTCTGAGTGTACTGTCAAAGAGTTCTTCCAGAAGTTTTTGAAGCCGAGGAGGTGGCTGACATTCGCTGTAAGTCAAAGAGATTATTAATACCCTAGAATGTGAACGTAATTCTAAGCTTCTTATATCCTCTTGTCAGGACCTTGACGTACCCTTAGCGATGTACAGACTAAGGTTGTCCCGAAATCCAAGTGATTTCATATCTCCAAGGATTGCAATACTGGATGGAGTTTTCCAAACGTGGTGGAGTAGTAATTACAAGGCCTGGTTAGGAGATCAGTCGAAAATACCGAAGGGATCCAAAGATTACTATCTCGGTAAGAGGCCATGGACTATCCCACCCGGCAAGCAATGGGGACGAGATGTCGATACTCTATATTCTATTCTGATGGTAGAAAACTGTCACTGGGTGTGTATGGTCATTTCTATCCCGGACCGGACTATCAAAATCCACGATTGTATGAACGGTGAGATTTCTATAGAGGCTATCAAGGAGGCGACGATACCTTTTGCTCGGATGGTTCCTGTGGGAACCGAAATTCGCACTGTCGATTTCCGTTTAAATAAGGAAACTAGGAAAACCCTAATTTCCCAGAGGTCCCGGATCTCTGCGAGAGCCAACGACAAGTGACCAAATATATGCGGAAGTTATGAAAGGATAACAAACGAGTTTAGAGAAAACAATTGATCTTATTTCGATTCCGCGTAAGAGCGTTGCGATCATTACAAGAGATCATGAAAGCTTTGGCTGCAAAGGCTGTCAGCGAGTTACTTAGTTCTAGCGGCCTAATAGCTCAAACCTAGTTGAGTCGCAGCTCGAAAACGAAAGACGAAATAGATAAAGAAAAGGTTTTTGATTGATTTCGGACTGAACCTTGTTAAAGGCTGCCTACGTACCCCTTTCGAGGATCAAGCCGAACGTAGTTCAATTGATAGAGCTGGACAAGAGATCGAACTGCCTGGGCGAGTTCGTCTAGTAATTGAGTGCCAGTCATAGAAACCGAACTTGTCGAGAATAAGCCTAAAGTTTCTAAGTGCAGGGAATTCCGAATCTAAAAAGTTCTCCCCATGCTCCTCGCCTAGGACTCCTTATATACTAGCTCCAAGGTCGGTTTACGCTTTTACTCTTCTGCCCTTAAGCAGTCATAGCATAAAAATGGAGATATTCCATTTTTCCCAATCTTCACAATTATCTTCAAAACTTCCGTATTTATCCGCGGAAACTTGACATTTATCCTTTCTTGTGGACCAAGCGTAAACCAGGCTGTGGTTTACGGGCTTTTCGTTAGGAAAATCATAGGATGGGCCTCGAGTCGTGTTTTAGGTCCCTTTGGGCCGTCTTCCGACTCGACACGTTTACTACGAGTTTTCCGCGGTTTCTAATCCGCGAAGTTTGATCGATGAATTAGAATGGCGGGAAACATGGACTGAGCTTGCTACAGTCTTCGGGAGATAGCATTCGAAGGTCTTGACGAGAATGCAAGAACTGGTGTTGTATTGACGTTCGGAAAGGTTCAATCGCTACACAGCGACCGAACTTTGGCTCGAGCCCAGTCGCTTCGTAGCGACCGAGCGGGACGAGCGCTCGGTCGCTACGTAGCGACCGAGCGGGAAGATCGCTCGGTCGCTACGTAGCGACTGAGCGGGACGATCGCTCGGTCGCTACGTAGCGACCGAACTTTGGCTCGAGCTCGATCGCTACGTAGCGACCGAGCGGGACGATTGCTTGGTCGCTACGTAGCGACCGAGCTTTGGCTCGAGCTCGGTCGCTACGTAGCGACCGAGCGGGACGATCGCTCGGTCGCTACGTAGCGACCGAGCTTGGCTCGGGCTCGGTCGCTACGTAGCGACCGAGCGAGATGGATGCTCGGTCGCTACGTAGCGACCAAGCGAGACGGACTCTCGGTCGCTACGTAGCGACCGAGCTTGGCTCGAGCTCGGTCGCTACGTAGCGACCAAGCTGTGTGCATGCTTGGTCGCCGCGTATCGATCGAGCTTGGCTTGTCCGCGGTCTGATTTCCATACTCGAGCTTGTCCGCGGCCGATTTGGATACATGTCTGTTGCCTTCGGACAATCGGTATTTAGTGGTTCGATTGAAATTTGGACGATATTTTACTGCAAGGCTGTTCGTAAAGATATCTTTACGAAGATTACTTTTCGTAAAAACGGTTATGCTGATTTTTACGGATTTTCAGACATTGATTCCGTCGTGACCGATTTTGACCCCAACAGTTAGCCCCCCAGCTCGTTAGAATCATGAGCTTCTAGCGTGAGGTTCTAGCGAGTGGCTTTAAGCAAGTTAGGTGAGTTAGGCGGAATTAATGGTTGAAAAGGTCTGTGGTAAGTGATCTTCTCGCTCTCTCCTAAAAGTAGAAAACGCGATAAGATTGGGGCTGCGCCTTTTGACGGCTGCCTACGTACCCTTGTTGAAGGGATCAAGCCTTTCGTAGTTCATCTTGGAGTTAAGGTTCTTATGACTAGTTTTCCAGTAGGACCTTTATGGTCTAGTTTTTATGTAGCGGTTATAAGGCGTGTTGCTGCCGATGGCGTTTTGTATGGGTGTAGAGGGAAGACTACGAGTTGTCGTCTCGTAATCTAACTCTGTGTGAATTGCCATATCCATAATCTGTTTCGAGAGTTTTCCGCAGTGTGTAAACTTGCGGGATTTTTCTGAAGACGTTCGAATATTGGCAAAGAGACAAATTTTGGGATCTCGTATCAGGGTGTTTGATACTATGCCTAGAGATGTTAGAGACCAGTGCGCTGGGTTTAGGGCAAGACCTAGGTTTACTTTCGGTTTAAGGATTGTGCGGTGACTGGCCGGCTATCGTTTTTCCTGTTGCGATTTCTTCCTGATTCGTATCGATTTAAAGTCCGCGATAGGTTCTCGGCTTATACGACTTGTGTTGATACGAATCGAGCATCTCTCCGGAAACCGGAAGTGCTAGACCAAAATTTCGGATTTCTTTTATAGCGCTATTATCCTTGTGTCGGATGTAAGAGAGTCATCTTCTACGAGATGGCTAAGTCTGTTTAGGACGTTTAAGAGTTTGTTGTGATCAGCAACAAACTTAATGGTAAAAATTACTATTTTGAGTCTTCGCGAAGAATATGTTTTGAGAAGATGTTAGTGCGTATGACTGTCTAGTCTTCCATGAAGGTGTATTTATCGAGGAAGGAAATTTCGTCGAAGAACTAATCTTCAGGCGTCCGCGACGTCTCGCGATGCTGAAGATTTGTTATTCTTTCGTATGCCACGTTTCGTGCTTGAGGCGTCCTGCTCGGATGCTAATAGCTTTATTTGCGATCGAGGAATTATGACTGAGGTGTCGTGTAAATTTGTCCATGGGAACAAGCGTTTTCCTTCATAATGCTTTGTGAAGTGTTGGCCTTCCGAGATGTATTTCGTGCATTTTTTAGGATGTTTCGTATAGCTCTAGAAGCTTTGTTACGAATTTTTCCTTACATGCCGCGTATTATGGTTAAAACTTTGCGGGCTTAAAGTGAATTGTGGAGCGTATTGAACTTGGTCAATTTTCGAAAAGTTTAGATTTTCCGTTAACCGTTTGGTTGTTAGGACTTAGTTTCGTTACGAAGAATTTATCATATGATTTCCGACTATGGGCTATACGATAATTTATCATATCATATAACCGATTTTACGAAGGTCGTAAATCAGTGATATGTATACATATGTCAAAGTAGCATTGTTTCTGCGGGTTTTACGAGAAACGTTCCCGCCGTGATTTTGATCTTAGGTGAAAGTTGCTTGGAGTTACTCATGGAGTGTTACCGAAGTTTATTTCAATACGATCTAGTCGCAGAACGTTTTTCATAGGTTTTTCGAGAGGATTCTCATGACACATTCGTTTCTTGAACGAATTGGTCATCCAGAGGTGGATCTAGCTAACCATCGGGAGGAAAGTGCTCCTTTTAAGGTGCATGATGCTACATCTGTTCTCGAGTCTTCTTCGTCGCAAATGTTTTCGATGCTTTTGCGTGACTTACTTGGTACAACGGAAACTGAAAGAAATGCTTTGGTGATTGAAGATTTCTCGTAAAATTTTTAAAACGAAACTGGCTTATTGAAGCCGGAAAAGGCTTCAATACTTTGGCTAATCGTCGAGTTTCAGTTTGATATTGGTACAAGTTTTCTGTACGCATGATTGCGACAAGAAATGATGTATAGTTTTTGAGATTATGTTCATGATCGTCTGGATATGTTGCTAGCGTTTAGACGAATATTAAGATTGTCGTTTGCCTATTCTTGACGATTTGCAGAAGTTTTTTGAAGTTTGGGAGTATACGAGTATAGTATACGTACCTACTCCCTTTTTTTTTACGAAAGAAAAAACGGTTGAACCGATACTTTGAAGGGTTGTGTACGTTTCCTCTCCTGATGTTTGGAATGATCGATAATTCGGGACGATTTATAGACGACGCTTGGACTGTGATTTGGTTGTTTCCACGTTGACGACTTGGGATATGTCGGTTCCAAGAAAATTGCCAGAAACGAATCGGTTTTAAGACGACGTTCATGTCTCTAACTTTTTCTCTCTTTAGGAAGCGAGCTTGATATGCGTGGCGATCGTTTCTCGACTTTCGGAGAGTTTAGATCGGTTTGCAAGATCTGGATGAACAATTATGGAACAATATATCGAGACAGGAAAAATCGCTTAAAACTTAGTTCGCTAGACTATCCGCCTAGGTTTTACGTTCCCTAAAGTTCTGTGGCAGCCTCAAAGTAATTTCCTACGAAAATTCCAAGTCTGATTTCAAAAATTTCAAGTCGGAAATACCTTAGTTCTCTCGAAGATGCAGTTTTGTCCCTTCTCAGTTTTGCGTGCTCATTTCCGTTTCTTATTCTCGTGTATGTTCGCCATTTCCGATATTGGTGTTTATCCTTTGAAACTTGACATTTATCTTCTGAACTTGACTGTTATCTTCTCCTTAGATAAGACGTCGATTTTTGTAAAAAGGTTCAACGTAATCGTATAGTTAAGGCGGCTAAGGTGTTAAGTTAACCATTGCCGTTTTATACGATTAATCTGAATCCATACGAGAAAATAGGTCTTTGCGGTTTTTTCTTTTATATCGTAAAGTCTCAATGGTAACTTCAATCGAGGCGAAACAAGGGACGTTTCGACCGAGATTCGAAAGTGAACGCAAAGATGGAGGTAGGGTGAGCAGAAACAAGTCAAGGAGTTTAAGATGAGGTTTACTTGTTTTTGTCGTAAAATCTCAATGGAAACTCCGATTGAGACGAAACGAAAAGCGTTTCGATAAGAATTCAAAGGAGAACGCAAAGGAGGACCCCTTTGAGGCCTGACAGGTCGCTATAGCGAGTGAGGATGTCATCTCGGTCGCTATAGCGAGTGGAAGGGAGCTGAGACGAGTCCTACTTGTTTTCGTCGTAAAATCTCAACGGAAACTCCGATTGAGACGAAACGAAAAGCGTTTCGAAGAGGATTCAAAGGAGACCGCAAAGGAGGAACCCTTTGAGGACTTACAGGTCGCTACGTAGCGACTGACAGTCTGACAGGTCGCTACGTAGCGAATGGAAGCAAGCCGAGAAGCGTCCTACTTGTTTTCGTCGTAAAATCTCAATGGAAACTCCGATTGAGACGAAACGAAAAGTGTTTCGATGAGGATTCAAAAGACGACCCAAAGGAGGACCTTTCTGAGGCCTTACAGGTCGCTACGTAGCGACTGACAGTCTGACAGGTCGCTACGTAGCGAGTGGAAGCAAGCCGAGAAGAGTCCTACTTGTTTTCGTCGTAAAATCTAAACGGAAACTCCGATTGAGACGAAACGAAAATCGTTTCGACGAGGATTCAAAAGACAACCCAAAGGGGGACCTTTCTGAGGCCTTACAGGTCGCTACGTAGCGACTGACAGTCTGACAGGTCGCTACGTAGCGAGTGGAAGCAAGCCGAGACGAGTCCCACTTGTTTTCGTCGTAAAATCTCAACGGAAACTCCGATTGAGACGAAACGAAAAGCGTTTCGAAGAGGATTCAAAGGAGAACGCAAAGGAGGAACCCTTTGAGGACTTACAGGTCGCTACGTAGCGACTGACAGTCTGACAGGTCGCTACGTAGCGAATGGAAGCAAGCCGAGAAGCGTCCTACTTGTTTTCGTCGTAAAATCTCAACGGAAACTCCGATTGAGACGAAACGAAAAGCGTTTCGACGAGGATTCAAAAGAGAACCCAAAGGAGGACCTTTCTGAGGCCTTACAGGTCGCTACGTAGCGACTGACAGTCTGACAGGTCGCTACGTAGCGAGTGGAAGCAAGCCGAGAAAAGTCTTACCTGTTTTCGTCGTAAAATCTCAACGGAAACTCCGATTGAGACGAAACGAAAAGTTTTTCGACGAGGATTCAAAAGAGAACCCAAAGGAGGACCTTTCTGAGGCCTTACAGGTCGCTACGTAGCGACCGAGCAGCGTGTGTACTCGGTCGCTAAGCGTGTGTGCTCGGTCGCTATGTAGCGACCGAGCAGCGTGTGTGCTCGGTCGCTACGTAGCGACCGAGCCGTGTGCGTGCTCGGTCGCTACGTAGCGACCGAGCAGTGTGCGTGCTCGGTCGCTACATAGCGACCGAGCTGTGTAATCGTTTTTTTGTGTTTCCTTTTTCCGCGATTAACGTAGGGGTTTTTCAGCGGTTTTTTTGGGAGAACAAGTTTTATCCTTCCGAAATGTTTTCGGAAAACGTGTTTTGGTAAAACCCTTACGCATCGAGATTTCTTTACGGGGATTTGATAAGATTTATCGTTTCCCTTCTTGTTTACAGGGAGAAATCGCGAGCTTGTTTTAGTGCTCTTCCTGTGGCGGAAGGCGACTAAGTTTTCGATTTTGTTGAAAACTACGGCGTTTGCGTAAGCGTTGGCCATAGGAGCAGTCAGTGCTGCGAGTTTGTCTTTCATATATCCAAACATCGTTTCGATCAAGCGTTTTGTGGCCATGAGTAAGAGTAATCCGTAACCCCCCCTCCTTCTAGCGCCAAACTGTGGGAACCGAAATTTGCACTGTCGATTTCCGTTTAAATAAGGAAACTAGGAAAACCCTAATTTCCCAGAGGTCCCGGATCTCTGCGAGAGCCAACGACAAGTGACCAAATATATGCGGAAGTTATGAAAAGATAACAAACGAGTTTAGAGAAAACAATTGATCTTATTTCGATTCCGCGTAAGAGCGTTGCGATCATTACAAGAGATCATGAAAGCTTTGGCCGCAAAGGCTGTCAGCGAGTTACTTAGTTCTAGCGGCCTAATAGCTCAAACCTAGTTGAGTCGCAGCTCGAAAACGAAAGACGAAATAGATAAAGAAAAGGTTTTTGATTGATTTCGGACTGAACCTTGTTAAAGGCTGCCTACGTACCCCTTTCGAGGATCAAGCCGAATGTAGTTCAATTGATAGAGCTGGACAAGAGATCGAACTGCCTGGGCGAGTTCGTCTAGTAATTGAGTGCCAGTCATAGAAACCGAACTTGTCGAGAATAAGCCTAAAGTTTCTAAGTGCAGGGAATTCCGAATCTAAAAAGTTCTCCCCTTGCTCCTCGCCTAGGACTTCTTATATACTAGCTCCAAGGTCGGTTTACGCTTTTACTCTTCTGCCCTTAAGCCGTCATAGCATAAAAATGGAGATATTCCATTTTTCCCGATCTTCACAATTATCTTCAAAACTTCCGTATTTATCCACGGAAACTTGACATTTATCCTTTCTTGTAGACCAAGCGTAAACCAGGCTGTGGTTTACGGGCTTTTGGTTAGGAAAATCATAGGATGGGCCTCGAGTCGTGTTTTAGGTCCCTTTGGGCCGTCTTCCGACTCGACACGTTTACTACGAGTTTTCCGCGGTTTCTAATCCGCGAAGTTTGATCGATGAATTAGAATGGCGGGAAACATGGACTGAGCTTGCTACGGTCTTCGGGAGATAGCATTCGAAGGTTTTGACGAGAATGCAAGAACTGGTGTTGTATTGACGTTCGGAAAGGTTCAATCGCTACACAGCGACCGAACTTTGGCTCGAGCCCAGTCGCTTCGTAGCGACCGAGCGGGACGAGCGCTCGGTCGCTACGTAGCGACCGAGCTTTGGCTCGAGCTCGGTCGCTACGTAGCGACCGAGCGGGACGATCGCTCGGTCGCTACGAAGCGACCGAGCTTTGGCTCGAGCTCGGTCGCTACGTAGCGACTGAGCGGGACGATCGCTCGGTCGCTACGTAGCGACCGAGCGGGACGATCGCTCGGTCGCTACGTAGCGACCGAACTTTGGCTCGAGCTCGGTCGCTACGTAGCGACCGAGCGGGACGATTGCTCGATCGCTACGTAGCGACCGAGCTTTGGCTCGAGCTCGGTCGCTACGTAGCGACCGAGCGGGACGATCGCTCGATCGCTACGTAGCGACCAAGCGAGACGGATGCTCGGTCGCTACGTAGCGACCGAGCTTGGCTCGAGCTCGGTCGCTACGTAGCGACCAAGCTGTGTGCATGCTTGGTCGCCGCGTATCGATCGAGCTTGGCTTGTCCGCGGTCTGATTTCCATACTCGAGCTTGTCCGCAGATTGAGATTTGGACGATATTTTACTGCAAGGCTGTTCGTAAAGATATCTTTACGAAGATTACTTTTCGTAAATACAGTTATGCTGATTTTTACGGACTTTCAGACATTGATTCCGTCGTGACCGATTTTGACCCAACAGTTCCTTACGTCTTGTATGCTTACTCTGATGCTGAAGATAAGCAGGTTATGGACACTGGCATGTATTCCATTCAATATGTAACGGATGGGGTTCCGAAAGGCAAACATCCTTATGGAGACTGTGGAATTTACGCTCTCAAATACCTTGAGTGTCTAGTAATGGGTGTGCCATTTGAAGATGAACATCTTCGTGATTCTAATTGATGATAATGAGGAAGAAACTTGCTGCAGAGATGTACGATGAAACAAGGCATCTTGGAGAATTTTGTTAGATAGCATACAGAGTGTTAGATATCACAAACCAAAGTTGGCAAGCCTTGCGATTTTCTCGTTTTTAATTTCTTTTTTTTTTTATTTTATATGTGCAGACGTCTCTGTCGTCAATTTGTTGTAACTTCATTTAAAAATAAATGCTTGCGCCGAGACACGTCGACTACTATAGAGAGAAAAGGAAAAATAGTTGGTATTATATATATTATTTCTATTCAACATGGGCTCTTAACGTATCTGGGCTTATCCTGTATTTCCGTCTTGCCAGTACAGGCAAGCCCTGCCAGTACAGGCAAGCCATTACTAGTACGACACGCAAGCCTTGCTTCTTTCAAAAAACTTTTTCTACATCTACGTCCTCTTCACCTCAGCGTCGTCCTTTTCACTCTTTAGGGAAACACCTGCTACGGCAGCTTCTATCAAAGCGTAATATTTCGGAATCCTAATCTTTGTAGGTCTCTGTTTCTGTGAAATTTGTCTGATTAAAAACTTCCCCTATTTCAAATTTTTAGCCTTACCAAGCCCTACCAGTACAGTCAAGCCTCCCCAGGACACGCAAGTCTTGCGTCCTTCACACGGTTCTTCTCCCTGGTAAACTTTTCGTCCTCTTCACTGGTGAGTTCTATGGAGTTCCCTCGAAGTATGTTTTCTGACGAAACAAGGCCAGATCCAACGAATTTTATAAATTACAGCTCCACTTTCAAGTCCCTAAAAGCAATAAAAGATGTAGTTAGTGTTGAAGTGTGGTAGTATGTTGAGAAGTCTCCACTAGGGAAAATTATTAAGTTCATGAATCTGGAGTTTTCATGGAGTTCAACATTGGTTCATTACGTTCTTTCTAGACAACTCTATTGCAAGAAACGACATGAGCTTTGGTTTTTGATAGAAAAACAGCCTGCCCGTTTCTCTATATTTGAGTTTCAAGATATCACAGGTTTAAACTGTGAACCACTACCTAATACAATGATAGTTGAAGATGTTGAGAAAAGTAATAGTTTTTGGGCGCTGTTCAACCTGCGACGCACCCGTTCAACCCCAAGCGCTGAGGACATATGTACACTCTGTCAGTCTCCTGATGTTTGCAGATTCTGGTCCAGGGAAGACCAGATTAGGCTGTGTTACTTGGCCATCTTGACAGGCGGTTTACTTGCCCTTGATCGGAGAGAAGCTATTTCTCCTGCTAAAGCAAAGCTGCTTATGGATTTGAAGATTTTCGAGCAGTATCCCTGGGGAAGAGTGGCTTTCATTGAACTTGTTCAGCAGATTAAGGACGCAACTGCAAAGAAAATCAAGGAAAACAGCAGTTATGTCTGTAAGGGGTTCGTGCAAGTAATCCAGGTTTGGGCTTACGCTTATATACCCTGTCTTTGAGAAGCAATTGGGCGTCCTATCAGGTCTGATGGTCCATGCTTAGTGAGGTTCAATGGCAAGTGTGGAAAGCTCGCCTTGAGTGCTATACTTGAAAAAGAGAAGGTATGTTTACTTAGAAGGATCAGAAGGAACCCATAACACGCTGTTGACTGCTGTTTCAAACGAAGGCGCATGACCGAAAGGGATTTATCCATTTTAGAAGGATCAGAAGGTTGAGGTGGTGTCAATCTAGACAGAGTGCTGACGAATGCCTCTCTCCCCCATGGATATTGAAGAAATGATCCGGTGTCTTCCAGCATCTCGACGTAAGCAGGCGTCACACGAAGAAGTTTGTGACCACAAACCAGGAGCCCATCTACAAGCGCAATGAGAGCTAGTGGCAACCGCTTCCACTCAGGAAGACTAGGTTGTTCAAGAATACGAAGAACATCTGGTACAGTCACGTCTTCATCTTCAGTTTCAAACAACTCTTTCCACATACGTCCAGGTGTGGCATCGATAGATTCTGACCCGTTTCCTACTTTTTCCCTTTCAGGCTCGCATTTCAGCCCCGTGATGTCTCCGAACTCACGCAGAGAAAAGCGTAGTGGCTTGTCTGCAAACAAGAACCAGAGCTCATATAGGCGCATCGTAACCAGCTGACGGCTTAGGAGAGAATGTACAAGTTTCGCAGAGTTAGAGCAGCGCGCTACAGGTAAGTGGAACAGAGCTCCAAACTGACTTCCTAGCAGACAATTCATTTCAAGGGAGCCTCTTAGCAACTTCACTAACGATCCAATGATACTCGCCTTTGAATAGATGTTCAGTCGAGGTTTGGCAGGATAGCAATTACGTGCGAACAGTCTTTCCGGGAAAGTCGGCGTGGTGATAATAAATTCCGGCTCGGTGGATGCAGCTTCGTCTTGTTCAGTGGATGCAGCTTCTTCTTGGTCGGTTGATGCAGGTTCGTCTACTTCTGACTCCGTGGTTATTACTGAAATACAATGACCAAATCCAGACATTTACCCAACGCTTTATTTTTAAAAACTTTTCCCAAAGAATTTCACAGCGGAGCTTAGCGAAAGGAGATACCTTCAAAACGAGTTCTAGTTTTGCCTTCTCGGGGAATTTTCTTGGGAATTGCTTCTCTATCACTGGCGGATTGACTACGAGTCACCCTCCTCGAGGGCGTTACGCTGGACGGGGATACCATGCCGATCTGGGTTCAGTCGAGGGTGGTTCTTATGTGAGAATCTTCTTATATTTGGTTCTCAATTGCAGCTTTTTAGAGGTGGTTCTGGTATATTTTGATGGGATGTTTTTGTTTTTCTAATTTTTAATTTTTTTTTTTGCTTTTATTAGGTCTTTTTTGATTTTTTAAATAAAAAAATAAGCGGTGGCACGGTCGTAATATCAAGAACCACGCGCGCCCTCTGTCGACATTTCACACTTCTGGAAAAGGCAATTTGCCCAATTTGCTAATTTAAACTTGAGGTGTCCCAACTCCCTAATATCAAACTTGCGATTTGCCCAATTTGCCAATTTTTTCTATAATAAAAGGTTTAATAGTTTTTTTTAAAACGTTTATAAAACCTTTTGTAAATATATAAATGAAAACATTAAAAATAGAAATGATTTGAAAAGATTTTTGATGTATTAATTTTTTTTTTAGGTCCAAGGATGTACCCCGCCCCGCAGCCCGTCTTCGACGTAGTTCGGTGAGCAGTTCTCGTGCATCGGGATCGTCTCACGAACAAAACTCGGTTCCCGCATATATTCCCGCTCCAGCTCCCGCTCCAGCTCCCGCTCCAGAAGAAGTTCTACGCCGAGATAATGCAGAAGCTAGATCGTTTGATGTTTTCGAGTTCTTAGTTTTTTCTGCTTTTTAAAACTTTCTGAATGTTTTTTTTCTATTTCGGTTTGCATGAATTTTTAACTTTTTGAATGTTTTTTTTCTATTTCGATTTGTATGAATTTAAATTCTATAATATTATTAGTTTTAAATTTTAGATTTATTTATTTATTAATTAATTTTTAATATAAAAAATATATATAAATGCAAAATTAATTCGTATTTAAATTGATATATTCCGACGAATTGAGGGCGTCGAATATACCGACGAACGAAGTCCTCGGAAAATACCGACGGAGAAGGTTCCTCGGAAAATACCGACGAACCATAGTCCGTCGGTATTTTCCGAGGACTCGGTTCGTCGGTATAGTCCGAGGAACGTGCTCCGTCGGTATATAGTTTTTCCGATGAACTCTGGTCTCGTGTATCCGCATCGGAATATCGTCGGAAGTTCGTCAGAATGACGTTTCTCGGTATTCGTCAGAAAGTCGTCGGAAGGTCTGACGAAATTCCGATGAATCCTTTTTTTCCGACGAAATTATACCGACGGACTGGTTCGTCAGAAATTCGTCAGAATCGGTCTATTCCGACGAATTTCTGACAATTTCGGCCATCAGAATCCCCCTGTTTTCTTGTAGTGGCAGTCAGTTACGCTTATTGCCATTGGCCTAGGAGGAGAATAGAATGGATAGCGAAACACAATAGATCATCGTCAAAGGCAATGGTATTTCGTCGATCTCACCTTTTCTCGTTGTTGATATGTTTGTGTATTCATAGTCTAGATTAAGGCTTCGGAAGTTCGTCTGGACGTTTTTTGTGTTGGATCCGAATTCGTCTAACATATGATGCTTGCTACTTGCTTCGAACAGTCTATGATTTTCTTGTTTTGTTTTCTTATCTAATTTATGTAAAAACCGTCGGGTCGTACATTTAATTCCATTCCTTTAATTCATATTATTCATGTATATAGTTTCCAGTTAAACCCATAATAATGTATACCGTTGGACACATCTCATAATTATATGGTAGAGTCAATATTATTCATGATGAAATGGCTCGTAAAAAACGAGGGTGTTTTTTTTTATAATGCATACAATAATTATAAACAGCCCATTACACTAGTTCAACGGATTAACAAACATGTCCATAAGGTTGTAAGTTCACATTTCCTACCATATTATTTTTTGTTCACTATGAATATCAAATGTACCTGATGAAATAACATCCCTCGTGTTTGTTCATCGGAAAAGAAGAATTAGCAGTCAGTCACGTTTATCGCCATTGGCCTAGGAGAAAAATTGAATGGATAAGAAAAACACGATAGATCGTCTCCCAAAGGCAACAATATTTCATAGATGTCACCTCTTCTCGTTGTTGATGTGTTTTTGTGTTCATAGTCTAGGTTTAGGGTTTGGAAATTTGTTTGGAACTTTTGTGTGTTGGATCCGAATTCGTCTAACATATGATGGTTGCTAATTTCTTCTATGATTTTCATATTTTGTTTTCATATCTGATCTATATAGAGCAACTTGGATGTTTTGATGGCCATATCAGCCCACCACGCTAGTCCGGACCAACAAACATGAAGGTCTTTTTCTTTAAACGACAACTTTAGGTAAAGAGACAAAGAAAACTACACCAATATTACAAGAAGGAATAACAGCCCTAGCGTTTGTTCATCCAAAGAGAATAATAACCAGTCGTCATGTTTATCGCCATGGCCTAGGAGGAGAATAGAATGGATAAGAGAAACACGATAGATCGTCGCCCAATGGGAATGATATTTTGTGGATCTCACTTCTTCACGTTGTTGATGTGTTTCTGTGTTAATCGTCTAGGTTTAGGGTTTGGAAATTTGTCTGAAAATTTTGTGTGATGGATATGAATTCGTCTAACATATGATGGTTGCTTGCTTCAACCGTCTATGATTTTCTTGTTTTTTTTTTCGTATCTGATCTATGTAGAGCCAACTTGGACGTTTTGATGGCCATCCATTAGTTTGCGGTTTCTTCAAGTCGACGTATGTGTATGGCTGGTGCCAGATGTCCATTTGCACATAATGTTCCCATAGTTTTTTATAGTAGAATAGGGTAACCTCTATCTCTCGCTCTCCTTGTTGCCTTTCTTAACCACTTTTATGGTGTGAATTTCTGCTTGTCCACAGTTTAGACAATCCAAAAACCCATCGAGTTACTGGCTAGAAATGTTTACATGGGGCATGTGGATCCACCTTTGGATTTAACTATTAAAACGCTTTACTCCGTTTCCTCAACTCGAGTATCCAAGAGCAGCACATACAAGACCGTTTCAGCCCTTATGGAGAAATCGAATCTATCTTCTATTTTGCAATGAGAGGTGTCGACGGTGTGTGTCTCACTTACACAACCCGAGAAGCGGCAGAGAAGGCCATCGAAGAGCACATGGGTTGTTATCAATGACCAAAATGTTAAGCTCTTATGGGAAACACATGTGATTCCCAAAGAAGTTGTGGTTCAGGAGAATCAACCCCATGACCATGATATGGATGTTTTTAGAGTTCTTATCCATTGAAATATTTATTTCATAAAGAAGCATATGAATAAATAATATATCAGAAGTGATTTGTAAAATTGTCGATGAATAAATAATATTATATTTATTGGTTGATTTCACTCTTGGATGATCATTTTAGTCTCGGAAGTGTTGGGAATATTATGCACTTTTATTGCATGTTGTGCATGATGATCTTGTGAATTTGATGGGTGGAGAAGCATCTGAGCTACAGTTTTCTAAGTCATCAGATCCTTCTGTAATACTGTTGGCTGGACTCCAGAGAGTTGGAAAGACAACATTTTACGACCTCGCTTGTTACCCTAAAGAAGGTATGCTCTTTGTATCAGATATAGCTATGTATTAGAACTCAAGCTTTTTATCAATGATGGAGAATTTGTAACAAAATGAAAATGAATTGTATTGCTCAAGTTGATGTTTACAATGTACAATAAATCATATATATACATTCGGTTTAGTAAATGGAAGCTAAACCATTGGTTAAGCAAAAGGAAACTTAACCAATACCAAATCTATGATTTAATAATCTAATACTCTCCCCTCAAGATGGAAGACACAAGCTGTGAATTCTAATCTTGCCAATCAAGCTTTTGAACAGAGCCGGTTGAACTGCTTTAATAAAGATGTCTGCTAGTTGCAACTCCGACCTGACATGAAAAGTCTTGAGAAAACCACTATGCAGCCGCTCCCTAACAATGTGACAGTCTATCTTCACGTGTTTGGTGCGCTCATGGTATACAGGGTTAGAAGCAATGTATAGCGCATATTTATTTTCGCAAAATACGGTAGCAAGCGAATGAGGTAAACAATGCATTTGAGAGAGTAGAGCTGTTAGCCAAATGAGTTCACAAGTGGCGTCTGCCATGGCTCTGTATTCTGCTTCAGAGCTGCTGTAGGCTGTTTCTTCGCACGCCAAGAAAATCAATGAATCACCTAGGAAAACGCAATAGCCTGTTTCCGATTTTCTAGAGTCAAGACAAGCAGCCCAAGTATGCAGTCAGCTTTATATCAGATGTCACGGAATAGAACATGCCTTGTGTTGGATCATTCTTCAAGTAATGAAGTACACGATGATCAGCCTGGAGATGGATAGATATTGGAGCTGACATGAACTGACTGAGCTTGTGTACATCGTACGTAAAATCAGGTCGAGTATGTGTCAGATACAACAAATGACCCACCAAAGCATCTGACAATACCTCACCATTCGAAGCAGAAAGCTTCAAAATAGGATCCATAGGAATAGAAACCGGCTTACATCCCAACATGCCAGCTTCTTCAAGAAGTTCCAAACAATATTTTCGTTGATTTAAAGAGATTCCAGTTTGATTCCGAGCAATCTCAAATCCCAAGAAGTAACGAGCTAGACCAAGAAAAGCAATCTCAGTATGGTTGATGAACACAGAGTGATCCGAGTGTGTATGAGTGAAACCATCACCTAAGATCACACCAGATAGCTTTGAATTCCGTTGGAGAGATGCTTGCTTGAGTCCATAGAGAGATTTGTGCAGCTTACAAACAGAATTAAGAGGACATTTCTTCCCAATGAGTTATTCATAACCATGAGGAAGACACATGTATATCTCTTCATACATAATATCCAACTGCTGAATAGACCATCCTTGAGCTGCAGCAACATCAAGAAGTAGACAAAATGTCTCTAGCTTTGCAACAGGAGAAAACGTGTCGACATAGTCTAAGCCCTATAGTTGTGTGTAACCCTTTGCAACAAGATGAGATGTTGGCCTTTCGACCGTGCCATCAGGATTGTACTTGTAAGTATTAACCCACTTACAACCAACCGGGTGTTTACCAGGAGGCAAATCACAAACAGTCCAAGTTCTTCTGTCTTGTAGAAAAAATTTCAGACTTCATAGCATTCTTAAACTCTTCGGATAGAATAGCCTCTTGGTATGTTTTGGGTGATTTTGTAGTAAAAGAAGGAAGTTGTGTTGAGATTCATCAAGTTTATCATTGGACAAAAAAAGCCGAAATGGGGTAAGAGGTAGTATGAGTGAGGTGAACTGGTGTATCAGGATGGTGATGAAGAAGATAGCAATGGTACTGATCAAGATAACTTGGTGCTCTAACTTTTCTCCTAGTCCTAGTTTCATTATTAGGTTATCCTTGAGGTATTGTAGAAGAAGAATGCAAAGTTGTAGGATTAGTGTTAGAAGAATCAACATGAACAGGATCAAGAAGCATAGATGAGTCAATCACTACAAGAAAATTGACATATTGTGACAAAAGTTTATGACTAAAATTATCCGTAACAAGTTTGTGACTTATCATTGACGATTTTGTGACTAAATTTATACATAAAAAATCAGTAACTGGTTTGTCACAATATTGTGACTCATTTAGACGTAACCAAGTTTTGTCACGGTTAGTGACATAAGTGTGTATGTGGTAGTGTATGTGGTAGTGTTAATATCTCTCGACGGTGTGAACCTAGATGGAGACCTGCTGGGGTTGGAGTTTGGAATGAAATAAAGTGACAGAATTTTGGGATGCGTATTTAGAGGTGTACCAGTGTTCGGGGATGTTGCAGTGTGTTAGGAATAGCATCGGGGCTTAGCGAAAATCTATACGGAGGTTAGAGATTAATGAATAGGAAGAGATCTAGGAAAGCAGCATGTACTCATAATCCTCAATAGGAGAGGAGAGTAGTCCTTAATGGAATAAGGATTAGGATATGGATATAAGCTATCTTGATGTTGAAAGCTGAAGAGTTAAAGGGAAAGGAGAATGATTTGTATTTGGAAGTGAAAGCTTTAAGTATTGGATACCATTGCTGCAGTAGCCGAGTATGCAGACGCTTTTGAGCATTTTTAAGGACCCATTGAACTGAGATAGTGCATACACCATAGAGCGGAAATACAGAACATCGTCTAGTCAAAGGAACCATATCGGTTAGCACTATATAGTTCGTTGAGTTGTTGGAACCTACATCAAGTAGCTTTGGAGTTCACTAAGAGCGATTTGACATTACGGTATTGCCAGATTTTGATATCAAAGAAAAATATTCAGAAGACAACATTACGAGCTGGTAATGGACATTACCAGTTGTAGAAGTGTGTCTTTGGATCAACTGATGCACAACATGTTCCTGTGAAGTGGATGTACGATGCCGCAAGCGTATTAAGATAAGCACGCCGTAGTGATGATCAAAGACACAATATTCTATTCCACCAGAGGAGTGTGATGGTACTTGGGAGTAGCTTGTTAAGTTTCGTGAGATGAAGTGCTCGCTAAGTTAATCAACGGAGATGTGGTTGGGTAGCACGCAACGGTGAAGGAAGAGATCATGGGACAAGTTTATTGGACGCTGATACCACTCAAATTACCTTAAGGAGTGTTACTATCATCAAAAGAGGTTCAGATGTAGTACTTAGGGATCGAATCCACAAGGAGCTAGGGAACAATTAAATCTAGTGTTTATTAATTCTAAAAGTTGTAAATGTTTAAATGAAATAGCAATAGTAATAAACGAAGTAAATAGTAAATGTAACTTGGTTGGAAATGATATTATATGCAGGGCCACTATTCAGGTATTGGAGATTATAATATCTATAGATGCCTATTTGTTGCATGCATGATATGTTAGAGCTCAATCGCTTAACTCAGTGATCAGCTGTCGCATGTTTCACTGGTTAACATGCTAGATCTCGTGTCTCAACGGTTAGTATGTTGACAACGAAATAGTGTCGATCGATGGTCCTATTGGGACGTCGATCGATACACCTTTGCCTACGTCGACCGATAGTCAGTTGAGGACATCGATCGACGGGTTCTAGCCAGGCCTATGCGCGAGTATGATATGCCCTATTAAGATACTAAATTGGCGGTTAGCCCTCTCTAGCAGTCCTAATATGATAGATAGATGTCAGGATAGGATAAGAAGGGTGCTTGAGTATGCAATCCTATGATCAAGTTCTAGTTAGCAAGGCTAAAACAAGCAATGAATACAAATCTATCATGAATATCACAACAAGGCAGATCTATAGTTTGGGGCTAATCCCACAAACCTATCTGAACCCTGGATCTAAAAATTGAACTACTCAGACATAGCAAAGCAATTCATAACAATGAAGAAATGGGAATTCATAGAATAGATGAAAAAAATGAAACAAGGAGTTCCAATCACAAGTGATCTTCTCTCCAAAACTCTCTCTTCTCTCTCAAAGTAAAACTGTAACAAAAAGCTCTTCTTTGCTATCAAAACACTTAGGCAGTATATAATCTACTAGGTTAAAAATTCGTCAGGGCACTTTCGTAATTTGGCTTGGCCTTGGGTTTTAAGTCCGCTGGATCCAAAATGTCGTGTGTCTACTGTCTCGACATCGATCGATGGTACTTGTGTACATCGATCGATATTAATCTTCATCTGTCGAGGCATCTCTTGGTGTCGATCGATAGCACTGATGCGCATCGATCGATTGTTCTTCCTCTCGTCGATCTCTACATGGTCAGCTCGGGTGAAATGTCCTTTAAGCTCCAAAATGCTCCAAAGTCATAGCTTTACTCTGAAATGCACCTGAACCTGAAAACATACCTAGAAGAGTAGAAAACATAGATATATATATATAGTAAAACACTTATATACCATGGATGAAAACAGGTCAAATCCAAGATATATCAACTCCCCCAGACAATTTGTTGAAATATAGCATGACTGGTGATACTTTTTATGTGACAACTCATCCTCTCACTAGGAACCTAGGTTCACAGCGCTGCAGCGCACCGACCCCAACCCTTCCATTATGAGTCCTCTCTGACTCCATAATTAGGTTGTTGGTGAGACTCGAACCCAGGTCCTCACCCTTTAACAACACTCCTCCAGGATGAGTTGTCACCAATTGATACCTTAGCGTCGAGCGATGTGATGGTACACACGTCGATCGATGTGGCTGGTTGTTGGTCCTCTTGCGAATGGTGTCCAGATCTTGCTGTAGTAGCTCGATTTTAGTGCTCAGCCAGTCCACGTTGTTCTTGAGAGGGTTGTATACGTCGTTTATCCTCGTGTCGATGTATGAGACTTCCCAATCATCCTTGTGTTTTGCTGAACATTGCGGTTTTGCAGGGATCTGGGCTGTAGGAAGACTGACGTCGATCGATGGTGCACGTGGTGCGTCGATCGATGCTGAGGTCGTGGCTTCCTTCTCAAGTTGCTGACGTAAACTCTCAATTTCTGTCCTTATTTCTACCGTACTTCTGAAAAGCTCATTGTAGCCGCTATCCAAAGGTTGATGTGTATCTTCTACCAATGATTTGAGCTCCTCTCACAGTTTTTCCTGAGCTCCACAAATACCAAATACCATCTCGTTGATTTCATCTTTGGTGTAGAGTTCTGGTGCCAGTCTTGTGAGTGTGAAGGAAGTGGCATGTTCTAGAAGACAGATGTGACTCTCTTCAAAAAAAGATGCTCTTTCCAATATTTTCCTGATGTCGTCCTTTGTGACATGTATCATCTCACCAGCTACGCCTCGTGCGTTTCCACACTCATCTCTGTAGACTCCATACTCGTCCCTTCGTTTCCAAGTGAACTTTCTGGCTCTGTACATGTCAAAGCTCGGTTCCCAAATTTATAACGTCTGTCGATCGACGTCGGGTCATCCATATCGATCGACGTTGGTGTTACCCTGTCGATCAATGTCTCAGTTGTCCCGTCGATCGATGCTTGCCCTTTTGGTTGGCGTGATAGATCTGAATTGATTTCTGTTGCGGTGACTCCTACGTGGTTGTTAGGATCTGTTTGAATGACGTTTGGAGTGCCACGTTGCTGTGAGAATAGGTTTTCAGGTCCATTGGCTACTTGAAGGATATCTGCTATGTCCTCTCTGGACACTTGTAAGATCCTTCCATCTATTGCACGTGCGTTGCCTTCTGGGTCCCTGGAAATACCGAATTCATCAGGTGTTAGAAAACCGTAATCAATGTTTGCATTATCATTCAATTTAGAAATAGAAAGATTAGGGTTAAGAGTAGTATCGATTGATGTAGATACAGATGCATCGATCGATGGTAGAGTAATTTCTGCAGAATTTGTGTTCTTGAGATGATTGCTCTTCATGGATTTTCCTGTTGATGTAGATGGAAGAGTGTTCATCTTTTCTGCTTGTGTGTCTGCTCTAGTGTGTGGAGGTGGCTTTAGGAGTGCAAAACATTTTATATAGGTATCTATAAACCTAGTTGGAGAGGAAATATTCTCCTGCTCCTGAATTTTCGCTGCGGCGCGAATATCGATCGATGTTCCTGTATGGGTGTCGATCGATGTGAGCGGTTGTTTTGCTGGACGAGGGTGGGTATCGACCGATGTGGAGTGCACTTCGTCGAACGATGTTGGAAACGTGTTGGTGAACTTATGTCATTCAAATCTTTCATCTGTTGGGGTCAAAAACGGTTACGACGGAATTACCACCCGAAAATCCTCGTAGAACGTATTTCCGAAAGAGTTAGTAAAAGAAGAGACGTAATTTTCGTAAAAATAACATATACGAGGTTTTTACGAAGAAGTATCCTTTGGGATTCAAACCGAACAAACCAAGCTCGGTCGCTACGTAGCGACCGAGCGATCGTCCCGCTCGGTCGCTACGTAGCGACCGAGCAATCGTGCCGCTCGGTCGCTACGTAGCGACCGAGTTCAGCCAAGCTCGGTCGCTACGTAGCGACCGAGCGCTCGTCCCGCTCGGTCGCTACGTAGCGACCGAGCGATCGTCCCGCTCGGTCGCTACGTAGCGACCGAGCTCAGCCGAGCGCTCGTCCCGCTCGGTCGCTACGTAGCGACCGAGCTCGAGCCAAAGCTCGGTCGCTACGTAGCGACCGAGCACTCGTCTCACTCGGTCGCTACGTAGCGACCGGGCTCGAGCCAAAGTTCGGTCGCTGTGTAGCGATTGAACCTTTCCGAACATCGATACGACACCAGTCCATGCATTCTCGTCAAACCTTCGAATGCTATCTCCCGAAGACCGTAGCAAGCTCAGTCCATGTTTCCCGCTATTCTAATTCATCGATCAAACTTCGCGGATTAGAAACCGCGGAAAACTCGTAGTAAACGTGTCGAGTCGGAAAACGGCCCAAAGGGACCTAAAACACGATTCGAAGCCCATCCTACGATTTTCCTAACCAAAAGCCCGTAAACCACAGCATGGTTTACGCTTGGCCCACGAGGAAGGATAAATGTCAAGTTTCCGCGGATAAATACGGAAGTTTTGAAGATAATTATGAAGATCGGGAAAAATGGAAAATCTCCATTTTATGCTATGACGGCTTAAGGGCAGAAGAGTAAAAGCGTAAACCGACCTTGGAGCTAGTATATAAGGAGTCCTAGGCGAGGAGCAGAGTGGAGGGACTTTTCAGAGCAAACTTAGCACTTAGAGCAATTTAGGCAATTTTCCGTTTTTGTTATTTCGAGCTGCGAATCAATTAGGTTTAGCCGTCTTAGGGTTGCTAGAACTAGGAATCTCGCCGACAGCTCTCGAGCCCAGGCTTATACCTTGTTGTAACGCTCATACGCAGATTCGGAATAAGATCTACTTTGCTCTCTTTTCGATTTCTTATTTTTATCGTTGTTATTCTCGTGTTCTGATTGCTTGACGTGTGGTAATTAACAGATATCCGGGTCCTCTGGGAAACTAGGGTTTTCTTAGTTTCCTTATTTAAACGGAAATCGACAGTGTGAATTTCGGTTCCCACAGTTTGGCGCTAGAAGGAGGGGGACTTACGGATCAATCTAACCCGCAAAAGCCACACACAATCTGACATGTCAACCAACGACGCGGATAACGTGCAAACTCCTCTTAATGGAGGCAGCGGCACCGATCTCCACACTCCAGTAGCGGACGTATCCGCGGCCAACGCGCAAGCCAACGCCGCGACGCTCGAGGAGTTCAAAAAGATGTTCGCCACCTATGAGAAAAGGTCGGAAGAACAGGATAAGCTCGTGAATACCTTGACCAAACAGGTTGAAACCTTAACGGCAAGGACCCAAGCTATCCGTCCCCGCGGAACCACCAAAATCCGCGGGAAGAGGCTCGACTTCGCCACCCCACTCGATAGAGCAGGACTCGCGCGGGAACGACCTTCCGGTCAAAACCCTAGCGAGAAATCTCCCCTCGAAAAGGGGAACCCTGAAAATCTTCCGCCCCCTGCAAAGGACTTGGAGGATAACGAAGCCGAACACATTGACCTGGATCCTAGCGATGTCTCCAACGACACCGACGAGGATGTCGACAGACATCCAAGAAGGACCAGAAGCCGATCCGCTCGGGAAGGCTCCCCGTTCGAAAAACCAATGACGGAAGAAGAAGAAGTCGCCTATTGGAACGAACAAGAGGAGCTGGCCGAAAGGCAAACCGAGCTCACTCGCAGTAAACGCCGACAGGCTCGGAAATCTACTGACGAGACATCGGATATCCGCGATCTTCGCGACTACATCACTAAGACTGCGGCAGAAGTGAGAGCCGTAAAGTCTCAAATCCATCATGCTACTAGTGCTGCCCCCGAGATCGATCGACTGCTGGAAGGAGCTCGAAAGACCCCCTTTACCAGTCGCATTTCGGACATGAGGGTGTCCGATCCGGGAAAGATCAAAGTACCGAAGTACGATGGTACGGCCGATCCAAAAGCGCACCTTCAGGCTTTCCACATCGCGATGGGAAGAGCAAGACTGAAGGACGGCGAAAAAGATGCCGGCTATTGCCGCCTGTTCGTCGAAAATCTCGAAGGAGCAGCGCTCGAATGGTTCGCACGCCTTCGTCGCAACACCATCGGGAGTTTTCGACAGCTCGCATCGGAATTCCTCAAACAGTACTCTGTATTCATAGACAGGGAAACCTCCGATGTTGACCTCTGGAGTCTCTCCCAGAGGGAAGACGAACCCCTCCGCGAGTTTATCAGTCGGTTCAAGCTGATAATGTCCAGGGTCAGCGGGATAAGCGACAAAGTGGCCATCGACGCGCTGAGAAAGACGCTCTGGTACAAGTCGAAATTCAGAAAATGGATAACTCTCGACAAACCGCGAACGATCCAGGACGCCCTCCACAAAGCAACGGACTACATCATAGTCGAGGAAGAAACTAAAGTCTTATCGCAAAAACATAAGCCGGCAAGACCATCCTCGAAAGACGCAGATCCGAAGGGGAAAAAGAAGAACTCTCGTAACGACAAGTACGTCCATCACGAGGGGGAAGATCTCCAAGGGGCGCATAACTATGCGATCAGTTCGGATCAAGGCCGGACCACGGGCAACACATGGACTCGCAATCAAGGGTATGACGAAAACACCTTCTGCGAGTTCCACCAATCCCGAGGACACTCCACGACCAATTGCAAAGTCTTGGGAGCAAGACTGGCCGCGAAGCTACTCGCTGGAGAGCTTTCGGAAGTAACTAGCGTCAAGGATCTCATCCTCGATTCTGATCGGCCTCCAAAGACGGATAGAAATCCGCCCGCTGAAAAATCCCCTCAACGAAACCATCCTGGGGATAAACGCGGTAGGAGGCCGGATGACAAAGGGAACGATAACAATCGTCGCAGAGTCAATATGATCATCGGAGGATCACAATACTGCGGCGATACCGTGTCGGCCATCAAGGCTTACCAACGGAAGGCAGAATCAAGTGCAAATTGGCCTACATGGTCTCCTCCTCGAGACGGCCAAAGTTGCTCGATCACCTTCACAGAGGAAGAAGCCGGCGGTATCGACCAACCTCACTGCGACCCGCTCGTCATAGATCTCGTCATACGAGATTTAGAAGTCGGAAGGGTACTCGTCGACACGGGAAGCACGGTCAACGTAATCTTCCGCGACACTCTCAAGCGGATGAGTATCGAACTCGGAGAAGTAATTCCGACGCCAAAACCGCTCACGGGTTTTTCAGGCGAAGTGTCGATGACTCTCGGATCAATCCAATTGCCAGTCATGGCCAAGGAGATCACGAAAATCGTCGAATTCGCGGTAGTCGATCATCCCGCTATCTACAACGTGATCATGGGAACCCCATGGCTCAACGCCATGCAGGCAGTTCCGTCAACCTACCACCTGGGTCTCAAGTTCCCAACGCCGAGCGGAGTCGCGGCCATCTGGGGATGCCAAAAACAGTCGCGACTATGCTTCCTCGCGGAGCATAAGTTAAGGCAAATCACGGCTTCCACAAACGGCAAACGCGCGAAGATAGATCGATCTTCAGCCAAAAGCGCCCCGGGAGAAGACGAAGTAAAATCGTCTATCAACGCAAACGCATCGGACGTCGAGGCTCGACATAAATCCGAAGCCCACGCAACAACTCAACCGGAACATCCGGAAAATAGCGTCGACCCAGCCACGATCGACACGGTCAAGGCGGACATCGCGACATCTACCGCCGAGTAAGAACACTCGCGGCATGAAACAGAACTACGAGATGGCTTGATCCTCGAAAGGGGTACGTAGGCAGCTCGTCAAAAGACGAGTTCAGCTATCCCCCTCTCTAAAAAGGGGGGGGGGAGTGGGTGCGTATACTCGTATACTCCCACTTAGAAAAATCTTCATTATTGTAATCGAGTTTTTAGAAACTTCAAAAACTTTTACTACAATATACGTTGTCCTTTTTATCGAAAACGTTTACGCTTCAGTAAAACACAAAAGAAACTTTCAGGACACGCCTGAAAACGTTAAGACTCTTGTCTGCGGCCTCTTCCGGCCCAAAAATCGTAAAGATTATCATCTTTCAAACACACAAAAATACACGCATAATCCTCGAAATAACTGCGAGACGTCGCAAAAGTTAAAATTCGAGGACAATGCTAACAAATTGTCCGAACGCGACCACCAAAAACCTTACACCCCGTTCGTCGATTGGCCCCGACGAACACGCCAGCCGTCTTAAACAAACGCAATTCGATCACTCTTTTGATCTTTAAAAACGTCCAGCACAAGGACAAAAGCGCGCTACAACAAAAATCCGAAATTTTGGTTTAGCACTTCCAGTTGATTCTGAGAAGATGCTCGATTCGTACCATACAAGTCATATAAGCCGAGAACATATCGCGGACTTTAAATCGGTGCGAGTCAGGAAGAAATCGCAACAGGAAAAACGATAGCCGGCTAGTCACCGCACAAACCTTAACCGAAAGTAAACCTAGGTCTTGCCCTAAACCCAACGCTCTGGTCTCAAACATCTCAAGGCATGATATCTAAAAGATACGAGATCCTAAACCATGTCTCTCCGTTCGTATCTCAATGTTCTCGAAAATCGTAAAGATAAGTAAATTTTTACGAAAATCACGAACGAACCAACAGATTGAACGTCTAATCAGAACTAAATACGAGACGACAACTCGTATTTACTTCAACCCTACTCAGGAAAACTCGAAACAAAACATTTATCATATAAATAAACCGCGTAAAGCGGCAAGGGATTCAAAGCCACCAACGGCCAGTCCCGGTAAATACAAATACGGCCATCTAGGCCTAAACGAAATCCAAATTCAAAGGGCCACACTCGGCCGAAAACAGATAAAAGGATAACTGATCCATCCCTCATAATCCAAAGTCAAAGTCCCCGGACAACGAAGCACCAAACGCATCCGCGGGACGATCCACTTCCTCGCCACCATCGGGAAACCGGTCGGAACCTCCTCGGTATCAGGGGAAACCGGGATGGAATCCCAGAACCCTTGAATCCTCTCGTCAATCGGAGGGATAAGCGCCTCAGCATGGGCACGGTCACTCATCCCACTCTTCATCAAGCTCATTTCCTCTTCAAACACATAGTCGTCGGCTCGCGTCCTCCAAAGACTTCCGACCGAACCACGGCACTCGCGAAAATCACCCACCGAGGTAAAGGCATTCTTGAGGTTCCCGTACTCAACCTGGAACTGCGATGCACGAGTCTTCATCACCTCGACGATTTCTCTTTTGCCTTTCCTCTCCGCTTTACGAACAGCCCGCGCATGATCACGAGTAAGCTGCGCCTCTCGCTCCAGCATCTCGCCTTGCACGCGAGCGAGATCCCGCTCCGCTTTCTCCGCCTTGAAGCGGTAGACCATGGCTTCTCTATGGCCCGCCTCAATGGCCGAGCCCAGCAAGCTCAGGCCCTGCAAAATCGATTGGCATGTTATAAATATATACATAGGACAATCACCAAAAAATTCTCAAAAAAAACTAACCCCATTGATGATGCGAGATCCTTCCGCAACGACTCTCGGCCTCGCCGATTCTTTCGTAGGAGGAGGAGCATCGAAACCCGATGGCAGCCCAGCAAAGAAATCATCGAAATCCGGAATAGGGGCCTCGCTCGAACCGCTCCCGTCGCCGTAAGCAAGGTTCGGATCCCATCCTGGAAGCATAGAGTCATCCATCGAAAACTCTATGTCGCCAAGATCGACATCTTTTCCCTTCCAAGAGCTCGACTCCGGCGCAGCTGTCGGAGCTTCGGCGGGATTCTGGTCGTCGGGTTCGGAGTAGCTTCCCGTGTCCAAAGCAGGACCGGGTTGCACGAATCTCAGTGCCTTCCGAACCCTCTTCGGCGTAAAAGAAGTCCAGAAGAAGGGACCGTTCCTGAGAAGATCCCTCACCGAAATGATGTCCTCGGGGAACGGAGCAAGAGGGTTGATGAAGGGACGATCATTCGGCAACCTCCGGAACAATGGAATGCAACTCTCTTCGACGGATGCAGCGTCTATACGGACAAAGAAAAAGAACTTCTTCCACGAGTTGAAGTTCGAAATAAACTTCTTAACCACTGACATAAATTTACGAGGGACCAACCTATGCTTATCCGTATCCCTGACAAGTTGAAGCCTCAAAAGCGCTTCATAATGATCGACGGAAAGGGAAAGGCCATGCTCGTAGCTTAGGATCAGGATCCCAATAAGGTGCTGAATGGCAAGGGGTGTCAACTGACTTATCGCAACTTCGAAACGGTCCAACACTCGGACGAGAATTTCGGGTATGGGGAACCAGAGGCGACAACGCACTACAAACGCCTCATAACAAGTAAAGTAACCCTCCGGGGGATTGTTAGCACATTCCCCGCGGCAGGGAACCCGAAACTCCACAGCATCCGGGATGTGGTAGAACGATCGCATCGTCGCGAGAAACTCGTCAGTAGTCCTGCTTGCATCCTCTTCCTCGACTCCACGATGGACCAGGACCGGGAACGGCTTCTCCTTGGGAGGGGTCAACGAGCCATAATGAGCAACCCACCATGCCTCGTTCTCGGCAGGATGCACCGAGTGAGGCACGAACTCCATCTTCGGAACGACGAGCTCTTCATAAGGACTCGCGGACGAAGACCCTTTTTTCGCAATCTTTTTCTTGCTCGACATCTTTACACTTCTCTTGAGAGAATAGAGGAAAAGGGTGGAGAGAAAGATAGAAAGTTTTTTTTGAAAGATCTTAGAGAAAAACAAGAAAGTGAAAAAATTATGGAACAAGTTACCTCTCTTCTTATAAGACATGAGGATTTACTATTCAAGCTCGGACTTTCGGATATTAATTCCATCCATCACGCCTAACTTGCCAAACATGCCTAACCGCACGCTAGGATCCTACGATACATGATCCTAACGGGCTGGGGGGCTAACTGTTGGGGTCAAAAACGGTTACGACGGAATTACCACCCGAAAATCCTCGGAGATCGTATTTCCGAAAGAGTTAGTAAAAGAAGAGATGTAATTTTCGTAAAAATAACATATACGAGGTTTTTACGAAGAAGTATCCTTTGGGATTCAAACCGAACAAACCAAGCTCGGTCGCTACGTAGCGACCGAGCGATCGTCCCGTTCGGTCGCTACGTAGCGACCGAGCTCGAGCCAAAGCTCGGTCGCTACGTAGCGACCGAGCATCGTGCCGCTCGGTCGCTACGTAGCGACCGAGCTCAGCCAAGCTCGGTCGCTACGTAGCGACCGAGCGCTCGTCCCGCTCGGTCGCTACGTAGCGACCGAGCTCAGCCAAGCTCGGTCGCTACGTAGCGAGCGCTCGTCCCGCTCGTCTACGTAGCGACCGAGCTCAGCCAAGCTCGGTCGCTACGTAGCGACCGAGCGACCGAGCGCTCGTCCCGCTCGGTCGCTACGTAGCGACCGAGCTCAGCCAAGCTTGGTCGCTACGTAGCGACCGAGCGCTCGTCCCGCTTGGTCGCTACGTAGCGACCGAGCTCAGCCAAGCTCGGTCGCTACGTAGCGACCGAGCGCTCGTCCCGCTCGGTCACTATGTAGCGACCGAGCTCAGCCAAGCTCGGTCGCTACGTAGCGACCGAGCGCTCGTCCTGCTCGGTCGCTACGTAGCGACCGAGCGATCGTCCCGCTCGGTCGCTACGTAGCGACCGAGCTCAAGCCAAAGCTCGGTCGCTACGTAGCGACCGAGCACTCGTCTCACTCGGTCGCTACGTAGCGACCGGGCTCGAGCCAAAGTTCGGTCGCTGTGTAGCGATTGAACCTTTCCGAACATCGATAAGACACCAGTCCATGCATTCTCGTCAAACCTTCGAATGCTATCTCCCGAAGACCGTAGCAAGCTCAGTCCATGTTTCCCGCTATCCTAATTCATCGATCAAACTTCGCGGATTAGAAACCGCGGAAACCTCGTAGTAAACGTGTCGAGTCGGAAAACGGCCCAAAGGGACCTAAAACACGATTCGAAGCCTATCCTACGATTTTCCTAACCAAAAGCCCGTAAACCACAGCATGGTTTACGCTTGGCCCACGAGGAAGGATAAATGTCAAGTTTCCGCGGATAAATACGGAAGTTTTGAAGATAATTATGAAGAACGGGAAAAATGGAAAATCTCCATTTTATGCTATGACGGCTTAAGGGCAGAAGAGTAAAAGCGTAAACCGACCTTGGAGCTAGTATATAAGGAGTCCTAGGCGAGGAGCAGAGTGGAGGGACTTTTCAGAGCAAACTTAGCACTTAGAGCAATTTAGGCAATTTTCCGTTTTTGTTATTTCGAGCTGCGACTCAATTAGGTTTAGCCGTCTTAGGGTTGCTAGAACTAGGAATCTCGCCGACAGCTCTCGAGCCCAGGCTTATACCTTGTTGTAACGCTCATACGCAGATTCGGAATAAGATCTACTTTGCTCTCTTTTCGATTTCTTATTTTTATCGTTGTTATTCTCGTGTTCTGATTGCTTGACGTGTGGTAATTAACAGATATCCGGGTCCTTTGGGAAATTAGGGTTTTCTTAGTTTCCTTATTTAAACGGAAATCGACAGTGTGAATTTCGGTTCCCACATCATCCTGCAAAGATATTTCTATTGCACGTTCTTTCCAATAATCCTCATCGTATTCCTCTGTATGTTCCTCGTTAGGTGAAGTAATTACAGTGTCAACTGCAAAACTTTCATGGAAACCACTGTCTGCCCAACTGCCTATGGAATAATCTTCACGTCCCTCTTGCTTGGAGGTTGGAAGGCAAAGTGTGGGTAACAATGATTAGGTAAAGCGAAACGGTCAACCGGCTGATCAACGTCGAGCGACGTGTTGTTGTGGTCATCAGTCATCGTCGACTCATTGGAATTGATCGATGGAAATATGGGGGTGTCGATCGATTCCGAGTACTCTGTTTCGTACTCCGATTCGTACTCTGCTCCACAATGGCATGCGCCAATGAAGCCAAGTTCTTTCCCGTAACCTTTCTCTTAGGTCGGATTGGGTCGTAGTGGATGTTGGGGTCTATGAGCGGCAGACACAATTTTTTTTTGTTCATGTCACATACAGCTCCCACTGTAGCTAGGAAAGATCTTCCAAGCAGAAGTGAAGAGTTCCAGTTAAGCTTGATGTCGAGGACATGAAAATCTTCCGGGACAAGGGCATTACCAATCTGTACCTCCAGATCTCTAATGATACCTCCTGATCGTTTTTCTGAAAGATCCATGAAGGTGAAGGATTCTGTTGAATGTTCGATGGTCAAACCAAGCTGGTCTGCCATGATCCTAGGGAAGATACTAACTGATGCTCATGTGTCACACATTGAATGGGGAAATTCAACACCCTTGACTACACATGGTATTGCAAACTTCCCAAGATCACTCTTCTTCGTCAATGTGATCCTGTGTTTCATCTTCTCTCTGACTTGATGAAACATTCTCCTAATGTCCTCCTCAATTACCTTTGTTTCTCTGAAGATCATCCACAACCGATGTGTGAAGTAAGCTTCATCAAAAGATTTTTCGATTGGGATTCTGAGGACTCTTTTAGTGAAACCATCCATCTCCTTATCGTTAGCTTCTCTCTTAAGGTTCTTAGGAATTTTCTCCTTTCTTTTCCTTAACCTTCTCCCTTCAGTTTCCTGATCTTCTTGAATAGGTTTTGGTGAAATATTTAAAGGGTTGGGTTTTGGTTCGGGTGGGCTAGCTAATGGTTTAGGTGGTGGTCTGAGTGCGTTGATATAATCGTTATCGATTGAGGGTAACCGCACTCGGTATGTCAGAGGTGCCTGTCGATCAATGGGAGGTGGGGTGTGACGATCGACGTCGGACTCACTCTGTCGATCGATGGTTGGCTCAACCGATCGATCGATATTATCATAGAAAGGGGAGGGTGTGTGAGGATGCTTAGCTGTGAATTCTTCATGAGTTAGAATTCGAACCGCATTGTATTCAGTCGATTCAACAGACGACGTCGATCGATGACTGGAGTAACCCGTCCATCGATCTTCGTCATGGTCTGTCGATCGATGCGAGTTAATTGTTGGGGTCAAAAACGGTTACGACAGAATTACCACCCGAAAATCCTCGGAGATCATATTTCCGAAAGAGATAGTAAAAGGAAAGATGTAATTTTCGTAAAAAATAACCAATACGAAGTTTTTACGAAGAAGTATCCTTTGAGATTCAAACCAAACAAACCAAGCTCGGTCACCGCGCATACACGCCGTCCGGTCGCTATGCAGCAACCAAACCCGAGCCAAGCTCGGTCGCTACGTAGCGACCGAGCGTCCGTCTCGCTCGGTCGCTACGTAGCGACCGAGCGCTCGTCCCGCTCGGTCGCTATGTAGCGACCGAGCTCGAGCCAAAGCTCGGTCGCTACGTAGCGACCGAGCGCTCGTCCCGCTCGGTCGCTACATAGCGACCGAGCTCGAGCCAAAGCTCGGTCGCTACGTAGCGACCGAGCGATCGTCCCGCTCGGTTGCTACGTAGCGACCGAGCTCGAGCCAAAGCGCGGTCGCTACGTAGCGACCGAGCGATCGTCCCGCTCGGTCGCTACGTAGCGACCGAGCGCTCGTCCCGCTCCCGAGATCAAATCCATCATGCTACTAGTGCTGCCCCCGAGATCGATCGACTGCTGGAAGGAGCTCGAAAGACCCCCTTTACCAGTCGCATTTCGGACATGAGGGTGTCCGATCCGGGAAAAATCAAAGTACCTAAGTACGATGGTACGGCCGATCCAAAAGCGCACCTTCAGGCTTTCCACATCGCGATGGGAAGAGCAAGACTGAAGGACGGCGAAAAAGATGCCGGCTATTGCCGCCTATTCGTCAAAAATCTTGAAGGAGCAGCGCTCGAATGGTTCGCACGCCTTCATCGCAACACCATCGGGAGTTTTCGACAGCTCGCATCAGAATTTCTCAAACAGTACTCTGTATTCATAGACAGAGAAACTTCCGATGTTGACCTCTGGAGTCTCTCCCAGAGGGAAGACGAACCCCTCCGCGAGTTTATCAGTCGGTTCAAGCTGATAATGTCTAGGGTCAGCGGGATAACTCTCGACAAACCGCGAACGATCCAAGACCTCTCCACAAAGCGACGGACTACATCATAGTCGAGGAAGAAACTAAAGTCTTATCGCAAAAACATAAGGCGGCAAGACCATCCTCGAAAGATGTGGATCCGAAAGGGAAAAAGAAAAACTCTCGTAACGACAAATACGTCCATCACGAGGGGGAAGATCTCCAAGGGGCGCATAACTATGCGATCAATTCGGATTAAGGCTGGACCACGGGCAACACATGGACTCGCAATCAAGGGTATGACGAAAACACCTTCTGCGAGTTCCACCAATCCCGAGGACATTCTACGACCAACTGCAAAGTCTTGGGAGCAAGACTGGCCGCGAAGCTACTCGCTGGAGAGCTCTCGGAAGTAACTAGCGTCAAGGATCTCATCCTCGATTCTGATCGCCCTACAAAGACGGACAGAAATCCGCCCGCTGAAAAATCCCCTCAACGAAATCAGCCTGGGGATAAACGCGGTAGGAGGCCGGACGACAAGGGGAATGATAACAATCGTCGCAGAGTCAATATGATCATCCGAGGATCACAATACTGCGGCGATACTGTGTCGGCCATCAAAGCTTACCAACGGAAGGCAGAGTCGAGTGCAAATTGGCCTACATGGTCTCTTCCTCGAGACGGCCAAAATTGCTCGATCACCTTCACAAAGGAAGAAGCCGGTGGCATAGATCAACCTCACTGCGACCCGCTCGTCATAGATCTCGTCATACGAGATTTAGAAGTCGGAAGGGTACTCGTCGACACGGGAAGCACGGTCAACGTAATCTTCCGTGACACTCTCAAGCGGATGAGCATCAAACTCGGAGAAGTAATTCCGACGCCAAAACCGCTCACGGGTTTTTCAGGCGAAGTATCGATGACTCTCGGATCGATCCAATTGCCAGTCATGGCCAAGGAGATCACGAAAATCGTCGAGTTCGCGGTAGTCGATCATCCCGCTATCTACAACGTGATCATGGGAACCCCATGGCTCAACGCCATGCAGGCAGTTCCGTCAACCTACCACCTGGGTCTCAAATTCCCAACGCCAAGCGGAGTCGCGGCCATCTGGGGATGCCAAAAACAGTCGCGGCTATGCTTCCTCGCAGAACACAAGATAAGGCAAATCACGACTTCTGCAGCTGTAAACGGCAAGCGCACAAAGACAGACCAATCTTCGGCCAAAAGCGCCCCGGGAAAAGACGAATTAAAATCGTCTACCGACGCAAACGCATCGGACGTCGAAGCTCGACACAAGTCTGAAGCCCACGCTAAAACTCAACCGGAACATCCGGAAAATAGCGTTGACCCAGCCACGATCGACACGGTCAAGGCGGACATCGCGACATCTACCGCCGAGTAAGAACACTCGCGGCATGAAACAGAACTACGAGATGGCTTGATCCTCGAACGGGGTATGTAGGCAGCTCGTCAAAAGACGAGTTCAGCTATCCCCCTCTCTTAAAAGGGGGGGGGGAGTGGGTGCGTATACTCGTATACTCCCACTTAGAAAAATTTTCATTATTGTAATCGAGTGTTTAGAAACTTCAAAAACTTTTACTACAATATACGTTGTCCTTTTTATCGAAAACGCTTACGCTTCAGTAAAACACAAAAGAAACTTTCAGGACACGCCTGGAAACATTAAGACTCTTGTCTGCGGCCTCATCAGGCCCAAAAATCGTAAAAATTATCATCTTTCAAACACACAAATATACACGTATAATCCTCGAAATAACTGCGACACGTCGCAAAAGTTTAAATTCGAGGACAATACTAACAAATTGTCCGAACGCGACCACCAAAAACCTTACACCCCGTTCGTCGATTGGCCCCGACGAACACGCTAGCCGTCTTAAGCAAACGCAATTCGATCACTCTTTTGATCTTCAAAACGTCCAGCACAAGGACAAAAGCGCGCTACAACAAAAATCCGAAATTTTGGTTTAGCACTTCCAGTTGACTCTGAGAGGATGCTCGATTCGTACCATACAAGTCATATAAGCCGAGAACCTATCGCGGACTTTAAACCGGTACGAGTCAGGAAGAAATCGCAACAGGAAAAACGATAGCCGGCTAGTCACCGCACAAACCTTAACCGAAAGTAAACCTAGGTCTTGCCCTAAACCCAACGCTCTGGTCTCAAACATCTCAAGGCATGATATCTAAAAGATACGAGATCCTAAACCATGTCTCTCCGTTCGTATCTCAATGTTCTCGAAAATCGTAAAGATGGGTAATTCTTACGAAAATCACAAACGAACCAACAGATTGGACGTCTCATTGGAATTGAATATGAGACGACAACTCATATTTATTTCGAACCTACTCGGGAAAAACTCGAAAAACGAAACATTCATCATATAAATAACCGCGTAAAGCGGCAAGGGGATTCGAAGCCACCAACGGCCAGTCCCTATAAGCAATAAAAACGGCCAAAACAGGCCCATACAAATCTCTCGGCCACACTCGGCCATAAACATAAAACAGAAAGACAAACATCTTTCTTTCGATAACTACTCCACCGCTCATAATCCAAAGTCAAAATCCCCGGACAACGAAGCACCGAACGCATCCGCGGGACGATCCACTTCCTCGCCACCATCGGGAAACCCGGTCGAAACCTCCTCGGTATCAGGGGAAACCGGGATGGAATCTCAGAACCCTTGAATCCGCTCGTCGATCGGAGGGATAAGCGCCTCAGCGTGGGCACGTTCATTCATCCCACTCTTCATCAAGCTCATTTCGTCCTCGAACACGTAGTCATCGGCTTGCGTCCTTCAAAGACTTCCGACCGAACCGCGGCACTCACGAAAGTCACCCACCGAGGTAAAGGCATTCTTGAGGTTCCCATACTCAACCTGGAATTGAGAGGCACGAGTCTTCATCACCTCGACGATTTCCCTTTTGCCTTTCCTTTCCGCTTTGCGGATAGCATGCGCATGATCACGAGTAAGTTGCGCCTCTCGCTCCGACATCTCGCCTTGCACGCGAGCGAGATCCCGCTCCGCTTTCTCCGCTTTGAAGCGGTAGACAATGGCGTCTCTATGGCCCGCCTCAATGGCCGAGCCCAGCAAGCTCAGGCCCTGCAAAATCGATTGACATGTTATAAATATATATATATACATAGGACAATCACCAAAAAATTCTCAAAAAAAAACTAACCCCATTGATGATGTGAGATCCTTCCGCAACGACTCTCGGCCTCGCCGATTCTTTCATAGGAGGAGGAGCATCGAAACCCGGTGGCAGATCAGCAAAGAAATCATCAAAATCCGGAATAGGGACCTCGCTCGAACCACTCCCATCGCCGTAAGCAAGGTTCGGATCCCATCCTGGAAGCATAGAGTCATCCATCGAAAATTCTATGTCGCCAAGATCGACATCTTTTCCCTTCCAAGAGCTCGACTCCGGCACAGCTGTTGGAGCTTCGACGGGATTCTGGTCATCAGGTTCGGAGTCGCTTCCCGTGTTCGCAGCCAAAGCAGGACCGGGTTGCACGAATCTCAGTGCCCTTCGAACCCTCTTCGGCGTAAAAGAAGTCCAGAAGAAAGGACCATTCCTGAGAAGATCCCTTACCGCAATGATGTCCTCAGGGAACGGAGCAAGAGGGTTGATGAAGGGACGATCATTCGGCAACCTCCGGAACAGTGGAATGCAACTCTCTTCGACGGACGCAGCGTCTATACGAACAAAGAAAAAGAACTTCTTCGACGAGTTGAAGTTCGAAATGAACTTCTTAACCACTGACATAAATTTCCGAGGGACCAACCTATGCTTATCCGTATCTGTGACAAGTTGAAGCCTCAAAAGCGCTTCATAATGATCGACGGAAAGGGAAAGGCCATGCTCGTAGCTTAGGATCAGGATCCCAATAAGATGCTGAATGGCAAGGGGAGTCAACTGACTTATCGCAACTTCGAAACGGTCCAACACTCGGACGAGAATTTCGGGTATTGGGAACCATAGGCGACAACGCACTATGGACGCCTCATAGCAAGTGAAGTAACCCTCTGGGGGGCTGTTAGCACATTCCCCGCGGCGGGGAACCCGGAACTCCACAGCATCCGGGATATGGTAGAACGATCGCATGATAGCGAGAAACTCGTCGGTACTCCTGCTTGCATCCCCTTTCTCGACTCCACGATGGATCAGGACCGGGAATGACTTCTCCTTGGGAGGGGTCAACGAGCCATAATGAGCAACCCACCATGCCTCGTTCTCGGCAGGATGTACCGAGTGAGGCACGAACTCCATCTTCGGAACGATGAGCTCTTCATAAGCACTCGCGGACGAAGACCCTTTTTTCGCAATCTTTTTCTTGCTCGACATCTTTACACTTCTCTTGAGAAAATAGAGGAAAAGGATGGAGAGAAAGATAGAAAGTTTTTCTTAAGAAAGATCTTAGAGAAAGACAAGAAAGTGAAAAAATTATGAAACAAGTTACCTCCCTTCTTATAGGCATGAGGATTTACTATTCAAGCTCGGACTTTCGGATATTAATTCCATCCATCACGCCTAACTTGCCAAACATGCCTAACCGCACGCTAGGATCCTACGATGCATGATCCTAACGGGCTGGGGGGCTAACTGTTGGGGTCAACAACGGTTACGACGGAATTACCACCCGAAAATCCTCGGAGATCGTATTTCTGAAAGAGATAGTAATAGGAAAGATGTAATTTTCGTAAAAAATAACCAATACGAAGTTTTTACGAAGAAGTATCCTTTGAGATTCAAACCAAACAAACCAAACTCGGTCACCGCGCATACACGCCGTCCGGTCGCTATGAAGCAACCAAACCCGAGCCAAGCTCGGTCGCTACGTAGCGACCGAGCTCGAGCCAAAGCTCGGTCGCTACGTAGCGACCGAGCGCTCGTCCCGCTCGGTCGCTACGTAGCGACCGAGCTCGAGCCAAAGCTCGGTCGCTACGTAGCGACCGAGCGATCGTCCCGCTCGGTCGCTACGTAGCGACCGAGCTCGAGCCAAAGCTCGGTCGCTACATAGCGACCGAGCGCTCGTCCCGCTCGGTCGCTACGTAGAGACCGAGCTCAAGCCAAAGCTCGGTCGCTACGTAGCGACCGAGCGCTCGTCCCGCTCGGTCGCTTCGGTCGCTGTGTAGCGATTGAACCCTTCCAAACATCGATACGACACCAATCCTTGCATTCTCGTCAAACCTTCAAATGCTATCTCCCGATGACCGTAGCAAGCTCAGTCCATGTTTCCCGCTATTCTAATTCATCGATCAAACTTCGCGGATTAGAAACCGCGGAAAATTCGTAGTAAACGTGTCGAGTCGGAAGACAGCCGAAAGGGACCTAAAACACGACTCGAGGCCCATCCTACGATTTCCTAACCAAAAGCCGGTAAACCACAGCATGGTTTACGCTTGGCCCACAAGGAAGGATAAATGTCAAGTTTCCGCGGATAAATACGGAAGTTTTGAAGATAATTGTGAAGATCGGGAAAATGGAATATCTCCATTTTTATGCTATAACGGCTTAAGGGCAGAAGAGTAAAAGCGTAAACCGACCTTGGAGCTAGTATATAAAGAGTCCTAGGCGAGGAGCATGGGGGAGAACTTTTTCAGAGCAAACTTAGCACTTAGAGCAATTTAGGTAATTTTCTGTTTTTGTTACTTCGAGCTGCGACTCAATTAGGTTTAGCCGTCTTAGGCTTATACCTTGTTGTAAACGCTCATACGCAAATTTGGAATAAGATCTTCTTTGCTCTCTTTTCGATTTATTATACTTTATCGTTGTTATTCTCGTGTTCTGATTGCTTGACGTGTGGTAATTAGCAGATATCCGGGTCCTCTGGGAAATTAGGGTTTTCCTAGTTTCCTTATTTAAACGGAAATTGACAGTGCGAATTTCGGTTCCCACATTCATCGACATCAGTCGACACCATTGGGATCCGCCGAGACTCATGGAGCTTTCGATTTTGAAGTCTCCTTCCTCAAGCTTTTCATGTCTCACCAATTGCCAGAAATCATCATCTATGATGGCATTTACGTGGTGTTTTCCTTTATCTACTCATGCCTCTCTAGCGGTAGCTTCTTGCCTCTTTATAGTCTCGCCAGTCTGAATTACTCGTGTTTCAAGTTTTCTCACCTGAGTCCCTAAGGTCTCGATTTTGGTGTTCAGATTGTTGTAGGCGGAGTCTATTTTACCGTTGAAATCCACGGTGATTTGTTGTTGTTCCAACAGTACTCGATCAAGCATTTCTTTGATCTTGCTTTCCTGAGTCTGGGGTGGTGGATTCTGGTAGTAGGAGTTCGAGTAGCTTTTGCTGTTGTTGAAGGGTTTTTGAAATTGTGAACTCTGGTTACTTATTTGCCCATTTCCAAAGAAGTTTTTGTTTCCGCCCTGGTTTCCAAATTTCTGGAATCCGGTACCTCCGATGTAGTTCGCATTTTCTTCTCCTTCCGTATCTGCTACTTCTCCTTCAGCTGAACAGACTTTCTTCCTAAGAAGCTCGTGCACCACATCTAACTTAGCTCTTACTTAGTCCATCTGTTCCTTCCCGATAGAGGCTACAGACTTCTTCCGTTCAGAGTTAGTGTTTTTGGTGCTGCTGCTGTTAGCAAGGTTTTTGATAAGTCTCACAGCTTCCAACGGATTCCGAGTAGTGAAGTTTCCTTCACTCGCCGTATCAAGAGCCATTTGATACTGTAAGGCGAGACCTCGGAAGAAAGTGCTTAGCAGCTGCACTTCGTTAAATCCGTGGTGTGGACAGTCTCGCTGGAAGAACCTAAATCTAATCCACGCATCTTTGAAGGACTCTCCAGCCTCCTGCGAGAATGTGAAAATTTTTTTCCGAATTTCTTCAGCGCGCGCCTCATCGAAGAAGTTTCGTAAGAAAGCATTCTTGATGTCGGCCCAGGATGTTAAGGATCCTGTGGGTTGCTTCCTAAGCGAGTGCATCGCTTCTCCATTCAGCGTGTATCTGAAGAGCTTGCACATCAGGTAATCTTCGGGGACTCCTTCCATCCGAATAGCAGCAATTAAATCCTCGAACCGTTCCAGATGGTCCATAGGATGCTCGTGCGGTAACCCAGAGTAGGGTATCTGCGACACGAGAGTATAGTATTGAGGCTTATGCTCGAAATTCTGCTTCTGGATCTCCGGAAGTCGAATAGCTGATCTGTTGGAATAGTACTCATCTGGGCTATTGTAGTCGGCCAGTGGTTTCGATCGAGCGTCCTCATCTACAGGTTGAGCAGCTTCTGTAGCATCAGCATCAGGGATTACAGTCCCCTGAGCGTCTATTTTCTGACCTATTGCATTACGCAGATGACCGGCCTGGTCATACAGGTTTCCGTTCTCGTCCTGTGTTAAAATAAGAATGTTTACCATTTTGACGACACGGTATCGATCAACGTACGCGGTGCAGTATCGATCGTTGTCGAACGATTTGGATCGATCGACGATGAAGGTCTGGTGTCGGTCGACGGTTGGTTGTGTGTATCGATCGACGACGAAGTTGTTGCGTCGAGCGATGTGGAACGTTGACCTCTACGGATGGTGCGTTCCAAATGAGTAGGATCGTCTGAGAACAGCAAGTCTTTCTCCTTGTTGCTTCTGGTACCGCTGGGCATGCACCTGAAAAGACAAGAAAAAGATTATGTTAGAAAGGGGGTAGAGAAAAGAATAGGAATCAATAAAACTAAATCTAATGGCGATCAAAGCTCCCCGGCAACGGCGCCAAATTTGATACCACTCAAATTACCCTAAGGAGTGTTACTCTGATCAAAAGAGGTTCAGATGAAGTACTTAGGGATCGAATCCACAAGAAGCTAGGGAACAATTAAATCTAGTGTTTATTAATTCTAAAAGTTGTAAATGTTTAAATGAAAGAGCATTAGTAATAAGCGAAGTAAATTGTAAATGTAACTTGGTTGGAAATGATATTAGATGCAGGGCCACTATTCAGGTATTGGAGATTATAATATCTATAGATGCCTATTTGTTGCATGCATGATATGTTAGAGCTCAATCGCTTAACTCAGTGATCAGCTGTCGCATGTTTCACTGGTTAACAGGCTAGATCTCGTGTCTCAACGGTTAGTATGTTGACAACGAAAGAGTGTCGATCGATGGTGTAATAACCCTCACGAGCCAGTTAATTTTTGGTCGAGAAAAACTCCGCTCGACCAGTTTGGAGTTTGGAGTTGGTCGATCAGATTTAAAAATAAAGTCGACCCGGTGAATTAATTCCTCGACGAGACTGTCTTGTGGTCGAAAGGCCTCTCATTGATAGTTCTGGTAGAGTTTTAATAATGTGGGTCGAATTTTATTTAAGCTAGACAAGCTTAGTTGAAAGCAAGACGAGATTCGAAGGATGAGAAATTTTAGTCGAAAACTGTCCGAAATTGTCGTTAAGTTTCTTAACTAAATTTGGACCAGTCTAATACCTTCACCAGCTATTCTGCTTGCTTTCTCAGTAAATCAGTCACATGAGCTGCACCTACCTGCTTGCTTGCTTCACTAAAGTCACATGAAAGTCACAAGCTGGTTGCTTGTTTAATAAAAACAAAATAATCTTTCTTCAAAGGAGGGAAAGGACAGCAACTTTCTTTGGTTTAAGTAAACCCTCACCTGAAGCAACTTCTTATGTTATAAAACACCATCTTCTCTCCTCTGGACGTTCATAACCTGCAAGAAAAACCAGAGAAAAATTCAGAGAGAAAGAGAGAAAGAAGAGAGAAAATTTTGTTTAGAACTGAATTGAGCTGAGTATGTTCTGATCTGATCTGAGCCGAGCTGTCTATGGTCTGAAATTGTCTTGAACTGATGTCGTCTGAGTATAACCGAGTTAAGCTGTTGGGAACTGATTAGAACCGGAGTTAGCTGAGCATGAACTAAGCTGATATGAACCGAGTTAAATTGTTAAAGCTTGAACCGAGCTGAACATGGTATCAATCTGTCTTGAACCGAACTGATATGAGAGAACTGAACTGAAATGTTATGAACTGAGTTGAGTTTCTTCTTGAACCAGACTAGTGAACCTTATGTTCCAACTGTTGTGTTTTGAATTCAGATGGCCAAGGAGAGTATTCGGATCAGCCGGATCCTTGTGATGGTTCTGAACCGGGAGTTTATCTAGAAGTGAAGTGTGATTAGCTTGAGCTCGAGTCTAGTACTCCTTAGCCAATCTCATGGATTTAAAGGTGAGTCTAGATAGATGATGAATGAATTATGAATGAGTATGCATGATTGCATATTGAATATGGTTGATTAATTAAGAATTAATCATGAATTAATTAAGGGATAATCATTGATTAATTAAGGATTAATCATGGATTAATTAAGGAGTAATTATGGTTGATTGATTAAGTATTATCCCTTGATCTATATTTATATATGAAGTATTTATCTAGTTTAAATACTTAAGAATTAATAAGAATAATTCTTTGAGGGTATCCCGAGCCTTAGTACTTGTTCTCAAGTACTAATCTATAAGTATTCTATTAATAAGTGTGAATCATGTGAAGTCTTATTGTATACTCACTCTCCCGAAAGTCCCGCATTGCCGTGAATTGGTCCTGCGATATGGATCAAGGTCATGAAGACACGATGATGGGGTCGCACCCTGGAGGCCGTGTAACTGCATGCAGCGTTGGATGTTCTATTTTGGAATATCTGATGGAGGTGATGTTTAAGATAGATTCACATGGATGGATTGAGAGGCCTTATAATTATATTAATTATGGAATATAATTCTACTGCATTCAAATGGTGTCGCTTGCTCGGGATACTATTGATATGTGTTTGGGTGTGGGATTAGACTCACTGAGTAAACTAGTTACTCATGACTCATTTGATATGCAGGTAACCAGTAGGTGGGAGACCTTTACTCTAGGACGGGAAGGAACGGCATTAGCCAGAGGTAGTTTTATTATCCTTGCAGTCGTTTTGATATACTTTATGTATAAGGTTTGTTGACCGAAAACCTCGAGGTTAATCTATAAGATTTTGTAAGATTCTTTTAAATGAATAAGTATATAGTGTATAAAGAATGTTTTTAAAGTACGGGTTCCAAATGATATTAGTCCTTGTCCGGACAAACCAACTATTGGGTATTACTCTTAAGGTTGTAAAGCCTCGGGTTGTACCTAATAGGATATGTGTACTTAGGCGGTTGGCCTAAGGTACCTGGATTTATTTCGGGAACTTCGGGTTAGTCGTTTATGTACACATTGTGGCTTCTCGGTTTGGTTTCAGTTACGAGTGATCGGCTGTGCATGTTCTTGTTCGATTGTTGCACGGCTGGTCAAGTCAACTTATACTTAGACCAGATCGGGGGTGTCACAAAGGTGGTATCAGAGCATGGTTATACGATGCTTGAATGGAACTTGTTTCAAACGTTTTTCGAGTCAAAATGAGTCGCAAGGATAATTAGGATGTGCTGGCTGGTTCCTTCCTCTTAGGATAGATAGTCATGGGTAGTTACCTTACTGTTATCTTTCATACGAGATGCATCAAGACAAGCTCGACGGAGTGGAGTGTACTTACCAATTTTGATCCTGTCAAGATCGAGATTCCTACAGTCATGATTGAGCTTTCTACCGTCATGATTCGGTTTGTTATCGTCATGTTTTGGTTCAATCCGATCATGCTTCAATCCATTATCATCATGCTCGGGTGAGCTAACGACGTGCTCGGGTTTGCTACCATCATGCTCGGAGTTGGTATCATCATGCTTTCCTGCGGTTCCTACAATTTCTAGTGTGGATATCGATATTCAAAGATATATGAGAAAGAGTTGACACATCACTTACATCTTCGGCCCGTGTTTTGTTGAAGTCAAAGTTGACGTTGTTGGTGATGATCCGGTTCAGAATATCCTACTGCATATGACTTATTCTTTCGGCTGCTCATTTCAATCCAGCTTATGCCCAAACGTACCAGAACCAGAGACGTACAAGCCTGATTGATTCAGCACTTGTTTCAAGCTTAACGTTGGTGGCGGAGATAGTTCAGCAGTAGTACAAGACGATGGACGCACCAGCACCATTCCGTTGCAACAAGACATCTTGAAGTTTGTGAACAAGATAAAGAAGTTGGGACAACACCGACAAGTACTAAACCATTCGATGTAGATTTTGTATAGAGGAAGATTTCGAATGCAACACTAGGACCAGAACAACTAATGTGGCCCATTGTTCACAAGATTGCAAGAAGGATATGGAACCATACATCATCAAGAATGATACAGTAAGTTGGTGATTAAGCGTCAAGCATCATTTGGGAAATGTTAGTCCAAGTTAGGCGGATTTCTTTCAAGAGTTCAAGATGGAGTGTTTTCTACCCAAAACATGGGACCGATATGGAGTTCGCACAGTGAGATGTTTCCGCCAAGATTTCGAAGTCAAGTTAATCTGATTTATCCATTATGGTTTGGAGGATGAGCTAAAGATCATGAAGATGTACTATTGTGACTTAGCCATTAATCTCAGAGTAACCCAAACTATAAAGCTTAAGAGCTATGAGGAGTTGGTGAAGGATCACATGAATTCTATAGAAGCCGGTTTTACTGAAGAAGTTTACCAAGTCATGCAGATTATTTAACTATCAACCTATTCAGAAAGAAGGTCAGTTTCAAGTAATGAATCAAGAAAGTCGATGGAGATAATTTTTGTTGGACGTTTCATCAGATCAAGACCGAGGACCCTGAGTTGTTTTGGTTTTGGCTAGAAAGGAGAGTAAGGTGATGATTGTTCAAGCATATAAAATCCTCGATCGCTTACGTCTTTTGCGCTTCGGTGGTGCCAGTAATGAGTACAGAGGTTATCCTACCATGGCCCATGAAGTTACCCGATCTTTTTACCTATACCTAGGGTACCGCTTGTTAAACTTGTTCGCTTTCCTTACCATTAGTCACTAACTAAGTGTTTGGCTATTTGGGTAGAGCCTACACTTTATAGTTGCCTGGACCGTCGAAACCTCTGAAAAGGTCCAATCACAGGTTTGCTTTATATCCCATTGCGTGTTGTGTGCATTTTAAAAATTTATGAATGATTAAATAAATAAGTGAAGGAGTGATCAAGGTGTTGTATGAGACCTTGCCTATGGACGGAATTTTCCGCCCATATTGTGTTTGATGCGGGAACAACACATAGATGTAGTTCTCGGGTAGTGTCATTGTTTTAGGAAGGATTCACTTTAGTGAATTCAGGTACACTGTTCTTATTCGTGGAAGTACTGGCTGCCATTTAGAGTTATGGTATGCCTTCGTATCCCATCCCCATTCCTTAGTACTTCCATTAGAGCGGTTTGTTTCTATCTAGAGTGAGATTGGCTATCTAGTTATCGATCTCAATTAGGATGTTGTTGAGGAAGGAAGTCTTTGAGAGAAGACCAGTTACCGTTGGCCTGCAGTCGTATTCTACTAAGTGTTGGAGCCTCGCTCATATCAGTCTGGAGAGAATAGATAACCTTCAAGATTGCAAGTAGAAAATCAAGATGGCTTATTCATTCGTATTTGAGGAACTCAGTTGAAGGATGAGAATCTAAGGAATTCATAGAAGGAACTGGGTGAAGAGAATTTCGAAGAATAGTATGAGGACTGTGTCATGTACAAGTTCATAAAGTGGAGATGTGGGAGAAGGAACCCAAATTCAACCTAAAATTAAGCAGATGTGAAGTAAATCCCAAGGAAGATTAAAGAGTGCAAGGAAAAAGGTATAACCATAAGGCATATGGGAATGCTCAAGTTGTTAAGAGATCAGAAGATGTATTAACAAAGAAAGTGTGAAGTCATCATACAAGAGTACTTCGTTGGTAAATCAAGTTTGGTATAGGCGGACTTGTTGATTCCTCAGTTACTAGACAGAAGAAGGAAATCAGAAAGTAATAGAACAAGACTTGGATATGCGAAACTTCAATGAGATTGAGTCGTTCAAAAGTTTTTGAAGAGTATCTCAGATAGATAAGAAGGGTATGGAATACTGTAAGGGAAATCATTCCTGGAATAAGTGTGTGTGTGTGTATTTGAGAGTGGCACCCTTGGTCTGAATCATGTTAGCGTGATTGATCGTGCATGTTCTTGTTTGATTGTTGCACGGTTAATCAAGTTGACATTGACCAGACTGAAGATGTTACCTTCACGTATGGCACATCACCTGACGTTCCATATTTCCATGTTATTGAACTGGAGGAAAGCAGATAGAAAGGTTTCAGAAGTAATGGTATTCAGAGATTCAATGATGTCAAAGGAAGTATGTAGATCGCAGTATATGAAAGTTTTGTGCGATGAAGAATTGGTTATCGTGAAAGTGTTTGCTCAGAAAAGAAAGAATTGTTTTAGAAAAGTTGGGGAAATCCGCAAATCTGTTATTTGGTATGTACCGAGTTGTTAAGAGTCGAAATGGTTATCTGTTGACCGGAACTTCTTTTAGTTATGCTATTGGTGAGCCGATTTTGCGTAATCTTATATCAGAGCCAGTATGATAGAACTGCTGAGACCAGAAAACTTGTAACCCTATTTAGCCTATCCTAAAGGTCCTTTGCGGATAGGTGAGCACCATATCAGAAGATTGGAGAAAAGGAAAAATTTGTAAAAGTTCAAGTATTTGGGGAACCATCAGTTGTTTTGACACGGGCAGATGAGGATAAGTTTAGAGTTGGTTATCTTAAACTTCTTGCAGAGACTCCAGTGTTCAGTAAAAGTCTGTACAGCTATGTTTTGAGAATTCGGGGACGAATTCTTTTAAGGGGGGAAGAATGTAATAACCCTCACGAGCCAGTTAATTTTTGGTCGAGAAAAACTCCGCTCGACCAGTTTGGAGTTTGGAGTTGGTCGATCATATTTAAAAATAAAGTCGACCCGGTGAATTAATTCCTCGACGAGACTGTCTTGTGGTCGAAAGGGCTCTCATTGATAGTTCTGGTAGAGTGTTAATAATGTTGGTCGAATTTTATTTAAGCTATACAAGCTTAGTTGAAAGCAAGACGAGATTCGAAGGATGAGAAATTTTAGTCGAACACTGTCCGAAATTGTCGTTAAGTTTCTTAACTAAATTTCGACCAGTCTAATACCTTCACCAGCTATTCTGCTTGCTTTCTCAGTAAATCAGTCACATGAGCTGCACCTACCTGCTTGCTTGCTTCACTAAAGTCACATGAAAGTCACAAGCTGGTTGCTTGTTTAATAAAAACAAAATAATCTTTCTTCAAAGGAGGGAAAGAACAGCAACTTTCTTTGGTTTAAGTAAACCCTCACCTGAAGCAACTTCTTATGTTATAAAACACCATCTTCTCTCCTCTGGACGTTCATAACCTGCAAGAAAAACGAGAGAAAAATTCAGAGAGAAAGAGAGAAAGAAGAGAGAAAAATTTGTGAGAAAAACTAGTTGGAAAATTCAGAAACAAAATTCAGAGAAGAGAATTGAGCATGGACAAACCTTTCTCACCATCCTGTGACTTTATCCAGTGTGTTCTGGTGTGGTTAAGAGCTGAAGGTTTGGTGTCCAAGAGTTTAGAATCACCCATGTTCTTCAGCTATTGATTTTGATCGGTAAGATGGTTGTGGATCAGTTTCTGTGAGAAGTTTTGTTGGTTTGCCTACACTGGAGATAAATTCTGAATAATCCAACCATGTATTCTTGTGGTGTTGATCAGGTTAATTCGTGGTTAGCTTGAAGAGAGACAACCAGTCAAGTTTAATTAGTTGAGTAAAACCGGTAAGCTTCAGTTTCTTGATTCAGCCATGTTTTGATGAGAACCAATTGCTCTATGTTGGTTAACCTGTCAGGATCAGTTGTCTAAGGTCTTGTTCTCTTCAGTCTTGGTTGGTTTATGATTTAATCAGTCTCATAGAACCAGTAGACGAACTGATAAGAATTATGGGAATTAACCGAACTGATTTGATCTTGTTTAGAACTGAATTGAGCTGAGTATGTTCTGATCTGATCTGAGCCGAGCTGTCTATGGTCTGAAATTGTCTTGAACTGATGTCGTCTGAGTATAACCGAGTTAAGCTGTTGGGAACTGATTAGAACCGGAGTTAGCTGAGCATGAACTAAGCTGATATGAACCGAGTTAAATTGTTAAAGCTTGAACCGAGCTGAACATGGTATCAATCTGTCTTGAACCGAACTGATATGAGAGAACTGAACTGAAATGTTATGAACTGAGTTGAGTTTCTTCTTGAACCAGACTAGTGAACCTTATGTTCCAACTGTTATGTTTTGAATTCAGATGGCAAAGGAGAATATTCGGATCAGCCGGATCCTTGTGATGGTTCTGAACCGAGAGTGATCTAGAAGTGAAGTGTGATTAGCTTGAGCTCGAGTCTAGTATTCCTTAGCCAATCTCATGGATTTAAAGGTGAGTCTAGATAGATGATGAATGAATTATGAATGAGTATGCATGATTGCATCTTGAATATGGTTGATTAATTAAGAATTAATCATGAATTAATTAAGGGATAATCATTGATTAATTAAGGATTAATCATGGATTAATTAAGGAGTAATTATGGTTGATTGATTAAGTATTATCCCTTGATCTATATTTATATATGAAGTATTTATCTAGTTTAAATACTTAAGAATTAATAAGAATAATTCTTTGAGGTTATCCCGAGCCTTAGTACTTGTTCTCAAGTACTAATCTATAAGTATTCTATTAATAAGTGTGAATCATGTGAATTCTTATTGTATACTCACTCTCCCGAAAGTCCCGCATTGCCGTGAATTGGTCATGCGATATGGATCAAGGTCATGAAGACACGATGATGGGGTCGCACCCTGGAGGCCGTGTAACTGCATGCAGCGTTGGATGTTCTATCTTGGAATATCTGATGGAGGTGATGTTTAAGATAGATTCACATGGATGGATTGAGAGGCCTTATAATTATATTAATTATGGAATATAATTCTACTGCATTCAAATGGTGTCGCTTGCTCGGGATACTATTGATATGTGTTAGGTTGTGGGATTAGACTCACTGAGTAAACTAGTTACTCATGACTCATTTGATATGCAGGTAACCAGTAGGTGGGAGACCTTTACTCTAGGACGGGAAGGAACGGCATTAGCCAGCGGTAGTTTTATTATCCTTGCAGTCGTTTTGATATACTTTATGTATAAGGTTTGTTGACCGAAAACCTCGAGGTTAATCTATAAGATTTTGTAAGATTCTTTTAAATGAATAAGTATATAGTGTATAAAGAATGTTTTTAAAGTACGGGTTCCAAATGATATTAGTCCTTGTCCGGACAAACCAACTATTGGGTATTACTCTTAAGGTTGTAAAGCCTCGGGTTGTACCTAATAGGATATGTGTACTTAGGCGGTTGGCCTAAGGTACCTGGATTTATTTCGGGAACTTCGGGTTAGTCGTTTATATACACATTGTGGCTTCTCGGTTTGGTTTCAGTTACGAGTGATCGGCTGTGCATGTTCTTGTTCGATTATTGCACGGCTGATCAAGTCAACTTATAGTTAGACCATATCGGGGGTGTCACAGATGGTCCTATTGGGACGTCAACCGATACACCTTTGCCTACGTTGACCGATAGTCAGTTGAGGACATCGATCGACGGGTTCTAGCCAGGCCTATGCACGAGTATGATATCCCCTATTAAGATACTAAATTGGCGGTTAGCCCTCTCTAGCAGTCCTAATATGATAGATAGATGTCAGGATGGGATAACAAGGGTGCTTGAGTATGCAATCCTATGATCAAGTTCTAGTTAGCAAGGCTAAAACAAGCAGTGAATACAAATCTATCATGAATATCACAACAAGGCAGATCTATAGTTTGGGGCTAATCCCACAAACCTATCTGAACCCTGGATCTAATAATTGAACTACTCAGACATAGCAAACCAATTCATAACAATGAAGAAATGGGAATTCATAGAATAGATGAAAAGAAATGAAACAAGGAGTTCCAATCACAAGTGATCTTCTCTCCAAAACTCTCTCTTCTCTCTCAAAGTAAAACTGTAACAAAAAGCTCTCCTTTGCCGTCAAAACACTTAGGCAGTATATAATCTACTAGGTTAAAAACTCGTCAGGGTATTTTCGTAATTTGGCTTGGCCTTGGGTTTTAAGTCCGCTGGATCCAAAATGTCGCGTGTCTACTGTCTCGACATCGATCGATGGTACTTGTGTACATCGATCGATATTAATCTTCATATGTCGAGGCATCTCTTGGTGTCGATCGACAGCACTGATGCGCATCGATCGATTGTTCTTCCTCTCGTCGACCTCTACATGGTCAGCTCGGGTGAAATGTCCTTTAAGCTCCAAAATGCTCCAAAGTCATAGCTTTACTCTGAAATGCACCTGAACCTGAAAACATACCTAGAAGAGTAGAAAACATAGATATATATATATAGTAAAACACTTATATACCATGGATGAAAACGGGTCAAATCCAAGGTATATCAGACGCAATGGGCATTATAGTGGGCAGCAAACAGATTTATCAGAATTCGAAGAGGAACTGCCATGGGTAAGGATAAAGAGGGTTTTAATGGAGCTTTGCAGTTGAGACTTGTTAGTTGAGAATAGTGGGGTGTGAGGCCGTATATGATTGATGCAAGAGTTGTATGTGTCAAAATGGAAATGGAATATGATAACAATATATTTTTGTTGTTGGGTCGCCAAGGACATGGCAATCAACCTATGTGGTGTACATGTGTGTTGAGCTTAGAGAGGAAGTTGGTTAATGGATCTGATAATAGTTGAATCCATGCAAGACATTAGCTACGACTCGAGCAAATGGATATCCCCTATGAGAATTGTGTGAACAACCATGTTGAATCTCTTATGTTGGACCAAAGTGTGGGAGGCAGAATCTCGAGCCTGAGATGATCCAGGAAACCGCTTAGCAGATATAATTGTTGATGATGAGCTGCTTTATGAAAGGATAGAAGAGGTACATGACCATCAGAGAATTACGTCGACAAGAGTGCTGGTGATATAGAAATGCATATGAGATGAAAGCAATCTAGAGATGAGAACGCTGTTGGAGAATCGATTTGGGATTTAAGAGGACGGTTGATCTCCGTGAGGAATATGGAACCTGGTCTGTTGCATGAACCATTAGATTTCAAAGGACGAGTTGTTTACCCATTGGGGTTCGAGATGTTAGAGTTGGAGTATCGACACACGGAATTCGGGGACGAATTCCATTCAAGTGGGGGAGAATTGTAACGGCCCGGTTCCTGGCCCAACAAGTTTCATAAAGGAATGGACCCTTCTACGGCCCATTTGACAAAAACCTAGGGTTCCCTTCACATTTTCCTATAAAATGAGTTGCAGCCCCTTCTTTTGTCTCATGGAGAAACTGAAGCGAAGCTCTGCAGAGAATTCCCGGAGACCGAAAACCCTAACCGTCGAGCTCTCTCTCCTCTGAGCCGTCTCTCTTCTTCTCTCTCTCTCTCTCCGTGATCTCTCTCCTCTCTCCCTCCTCCTCGCCGGTGCCGTGTGGTGGTGGTCGTGGCGGTTGCAGCCGATTGGTGGCGGTGGTCATATCTCGCAGCTCTCTTGTTTACTTGTTCCAGATCTCATCCCCTTTGTCTCTTGTTTCAGATCCGGATCCAGATCTAGGCTAAGGTGGAGTGTCTTGAACCCATCTTGTTCCCATGTACTGTATACTCCTTTATCTTAGAGTTAGGTTTGATTAGACCTTGTTTGAGAGCTAGGTTGATAGAACATGTTTATTACTAGGTTGATAGATGAATGGATCATGATGCATAAGAACCCTCATACTGTTAAATGGGACTTAATGAACTATCTTTTGTTGTTGTGGTGATGCTTGATTGGTAAATGATACTTGTATGATTGGCTTGTGTACTCCCATATGTTGATTGTGAATGAAAGCTAGGAGGCTAGTAAGAAACGAATGCTAAGATAATAGATGACTATTGATTGTTAATGCTACTATAAGTAGAACTTGAGTGCAATGTGTAATGTGTGTGACACCGATAACGGGTTGCGTCTAGTGAAGGAGTTCAAGTACGAGTCTAAGTGTAAAGGAAAGTGAATGAGAATGAGAATGAGAATGGATAAGTGAAAGTGAATAAGGATGTGAAAGCATAAGTGAGTGTATAAGTGAATAACGTTAAGGTTAAGCATGAGTTAAGGGAATCATATAGAGTCTAGAGGGAGTACGTGGGGTAGTAGTTCTACGCTAGGCACCCATAGGAGTGTTGGAAAAGCTATGAATAGCTAAGAACATGAACTCACTCTTTAAGAATGGAAGAGACAATCAACTTGTGATTGAATCCTCTCAGCAAAATAATCTACACAACCATCTGAATCTAGAGAGATTAAGTGGCTGTGAGATTGATACAATAATTAGAATTAAACTAAGAACAGATTAAAGACTCTAGTTTGAATCTATTCCTTGAGAAGTGACACAACACTTTCAGTTTGTTCACTTAAGGAGAATAGGAATTAGAATCAGTAAGCTAGAGTTTAAGATAAATAAAAGAAGAGTTTAGAGTGAGGTTTTACAAGTATTAGGCTGCCTTAAGAGAAAGAAAGTTAAGACAGCCTCTAAACCATAACTCTAAGATCCTTACATTGTGAGTATTGTTTAGACACAAGTAAGGCAGAGAGAGCCACGAAAATAGACTGAGAGACTTGTATTGATACTGGATAATTATTACGTACAAGTGATGGAGAAGCCTTTAAATAGGCAATACACAAGACTAAACAATTATTAAAACATGGAAACATAAACAAATAATTATGTAGGGAACCAGAACATGCCAAAGGAGATACAGCCAAGGTATGGCACGTCCAGGAAGAGTAGAAAGGGACAGGAGGAGAGGCACAGTCTCCTTAGGTTGATAGTGACAGCCCAGCTCCCTTTCATATGCACCCATGTGACTTTTCTCTTCACAAGGAAACCAGCCTTTCATATTTAAATTCAAACAGGTTTCCTTGACATCTTGGAGGTTTCCAACGTCCCTTATTAAGTCTACACAACTCCATTCTTGCCTTGCAAGGTAAGTTAGGTCAATATGGTAGCTTGTGGATCAAGTCTGAATGGACCAACTTCCATTTCAAGTCAATGCAGCATCTTTTCTTCTACTTGCCTTGAATCCATAATGGCTTGCTTCTTGTTTCATTTGTTGGCTCCTTTCCTTGTTGCACAAGTCATGAATACTTGCAACACACTTCATGACTCTACAGCCTCCTTCTCTTCTTGCACACACGCCTTGATCATCTTTTCATTGTCTTGGCCGTGTGATCACTCTCTTGAGGCTTGTTCATGGCTTGGATAGCTTCTTCTTCTTTAGTTTGGTGTGGAGATGCTTGGCCTTCACTTCCTTTGTTTGGCCTTCACATCTCCTTGTCTTGCTTCACTTTAATAAGGAGCTGTGGTGGAATCCACAAGAATATGGGGTAGTGGTCTAGCGAAAGCTACCCACGGAGAAAAGAGAAGACGAGCCAGCCGCGAGAGGCGGGATATAAAAATGTGCATCGTAGAGTTCTTAGTTCATGGTCGGGCATATGAGTGTTAAAGGTGGCATAAGATTGAGTCGGTCTTGTATGTCGTGTCGGTTAAGTCTATGGTTTGACGTGTGTGGCAATGAGTGAGATCATTATATTGACTGATCGCTAGTTCATGGTCGGGTATCCGGATGTTAAAGGTATAATAGGATTGAGTCTTATGCTTTTGTGGGGCCCAAACCCTTTAAACCCCCTCTAAGAGCATCCACATTGGTTTAGTCTCTCAAACATTGTTTCTCATATATTTATATTAGTATTTCAACAGATATGATTTATTGAATTAAATTTTAATCTCTAAAAAATTAGAGCACTAATAGATGAGAGACAGCTGTGGAGCTCATTTTTTCCCATTCGGTCAAAATCTCCTTACAAATAAGCGTTCTTCAATCCATTCTTCTCTTTCATCATTTAATGTGTTTAATTTTATTTTTTTGTTCAGGTACTCTCTTAAGAGATTATCAATAATGCTGCGCTAAGGACCCTTTTAAATACTCCGATAAAGATGGCCTTAGTTGATTTGGGAGATAATTGATGAGAAATCACCTTATTCCCTTTATTTATGAGGCGTGACATCTTAAATCCAAAACACGCCGAGTTGTTGCAAAATACACTACTCAAACATTAATACCCAATCAGTATAAAATTTTGCATGAATTTTGTGACCTTTTTGAAAACTCATATACTATAGTCATAGGTAGAGAATCAAAGACGATGCAATATGACACTGGTCGTAAAGTAGAACCGAAGACTAGGGAACGAGAATATCAGCCAGCCGGAATATACGAGGACAAGAAAACTTAGCGTAACAGTTAGGAATATATTAAACCTTGTCATGAAGAATGATACTAGTTATTTTCTGTGGGAAAGAGAAGAACTATATAATGCTGGCTAGCAGTATTGTTTACGCATGTAATGTTTTCAATAAAACCATAATTGTTCCTTCTCACATAGTAACATGGAGTGATGGAACTATCTAAGTAAATACACTTTGCCATGGAATAAATTTATAAATTAAATAAGGGTACGATATCATAATTTTAATCATTAAAAATATAAAATATTTATATACTGAAAATATAAAAATCTGAAGTGGTATATAAATGGTTTGTGTCAAGTAGTTTTTTTAATTGGAGGCATAGCAAATAATGAGCATTAAACAAGTTATTCCTTGATGTATTTTTTTTTAATTCCTTGATGTATAGTAAGATTATTTCCGAACCAATGAAACCACTAGAGTGACAGACGTTTTGTTCATGCAGCTAGCATGTTGAGAAACATGGTGTGCATATTTTGCAAACAATGTATCGATACTAATGGCATCTCCAAAGTGAGCTACGAGCATCGTTTCAATCGCTGCTCTAACGCAATTAGCCTCTTTTTCCCCTGGTTTAGCTCTACATAATTGCAAGCTACTTTCTTCCTTACTATGGCCAAGATCAAATGCATGTGTCTCTAAGTCGTTTATTTGGAATGACCCCTCATTTCTAATAATTTCGTTTACTTCTTCTTCGGTGGGATCATAAAATGGCATGTTGAATGAATTCACGGTTGATGCACTCACAAGTCCCTATACAAGGATCACGATGAAGCGAATCATTAAAGCCAATCAACCATGCGTGAACATATAAAATGAATATCTTATTATATTTTACGTACCTCGATGACTAGGTCGCGGAGAGAATCGGATAACAATGTCAAATGATGACAACAGTCCCTGTACAACGGATCATCTATAGTGTTTCTGCCGAATAATGTGATAACCATGCGTCCATTAGATACCATCTCTTCAGACCGCATTCTTAAAAATGTCGTAAAATCTTTTTGGAATTGATTCAAGTAAGCCTTGTATTCACTTAGAGGACTTGAACTTGTTATGTACACACCCATCTTGTTCTTCTCCAGTCCTTCCGGAACCTTATAAGACCCAAATTTTCATTATTATAAGCTTTGCACTTATAAAGAATTGTAAATGTCTTTTTTAAACACTTTTGAATGTCTATAAGTAGAAAGCTATAATTAAATACTTATGATACCTTAGAGGGGTAATTAACACTGTAATTTGAATGAATGAAATGGAGACTCTTGCTAGGAAAGAGCCTTGAGTAAAAGGAACCAGGTACTCCAGAGACAAAGCATGGTGTATTGCTTGTGAGCTTTTCGTTGAAGAAACTTATGAATTTGAACGTCGTGTTGAAATCATTACCAGGGAGATCGTTCAGACAACAATCTATCTCTGGCGGGTTTTGGTTCCGTTCTTGACATAACGCATTAATTGTGTTGACGATCTCAGACATCGCCAAAAATGTGTTTTGTCCAGAAGAACAGCCCAAATCTGATATTTTAATGCATTTGGGAAAGTCCAAGTTTGTCATCATTTCTTTGGTGTTTTTAACCAATATGGGCTTGCTCATTGATAAAACTCTTCTCTGCAGAAAACAACGAGAGCTACAAATATTACTTAACAGATTGTTTCTTTTTTTCCCTTGCTTGCGCTCGACATTTACGTTTATACTTTGTAAATATTTTATTTTACATGCATATCTTATGAAGTCTAACTAGTTGGAGTATAGTCAGAATATATGATAAATATTAGTTTGTGTATGCTTTTATGTCTTACAAAAAAAGGAAAAAAAAAATACATAGAAGATGAAAGAACCTGAAGAAGAGAGTTAGTGGCGTAACTATTGTGTCCATCACCTCCCCTCATACTTAAGATACTCACACCAGTGTTATTACTTCTCTCTTCATCAAGGTTGTTCATTTCATTTTCACTCTTCCCATCAGACCTGCATCGATCGCATGTATAGAAAAATACATAAGATAAATACATACATCTAAGTCAAATTAGCATACACAATCATGTGATGTGAAGGATGAATTGGTGAGAAGAACCTTGACGAAGAAATCGAACGGATGAATCTTGAATTCATTTTGCGCACTATTCAAGAAAATAATTAAAATTGAGAACTATAACAAGATGTTATGTTTTGTTTGAGGGAGGCTTACCCCTCATTCACGGTATTTATAGAGGTGGCACATGTATTCCACACCGAGGTTTTCCAACCAAACACATCTGCACCTTGAATCCGTTTCTTGGTCAAAACTTTCAGTTTATTTTTTCTTAATCATGCTGAATAGTAGGGACCATCAGTTACCTGCCATGCCGTTTTTTGTTGCTACTTGTTGCCTTTTTATATATTTTTGTAACGGTCACATTTAAGATATTATTATAGTTATAATGTTTTAGTTGATTAGGGAAAACTAAGAAGTCACCTTATTCACTTTATTTATGAGGTGTGACACCTTAAACGTGAAACACGCCGAGTTGTTGCAAAATACACTACTCCAACAACATTAAATACCCAATCGGTAAAAAGTTGTTTTTTTTTGGTCAAAACCCAATCGGTATAAAGTTTTGTTGTGAATTTTGTGACCTTTTTGAAAGCTCAAATACTACAGTCATAGACTCTAAAGAATAAAAATATTCAAAAAAATAAAAATGCACGAAACGTTAAAAATCAACCCACTAACGAAAACATGACATAAAGCATTCGAATTTATATATAAACCTTACATTATTTCAGTATAAGTAGATGAACAAATTCCAATCAAATAAGTCTGTTACATTTTAAATAATTTTTTTTAACAACACATTTTAAATAAATTGTTATTAGTGTGAATGAAAAAAAAACATCAAAATAAATTTAAACATTATATATAAATGCAACATAACAAAATGATATTAAAAATGAAATAATATAACTAAAAATAACAAAAGTATGAAACTCGAGCGTGGGCAAAAACCCTGTTTTGGACACTTTAAAAGGACTGCACGCCGTCGTCACCCAGCTTGCTCTCGTCTCCACTCTTGACCTCTCTCTCTCGTTTCCACCGTTGAAGGTGTAAAGTCTGGTTCAATCAAACTCCGGGTTAGTCTGAATAGTGTTAAACCGAGATTGGAGGTTTAGCGAAGTGATCAGAACGATGACGTTTTGATAAGTGGGAAGCACGTGTACAAGAGGTCGTTACACTTTAAAAGAGGACGTTGAGAAGTTTGTTACGATCATCGGAAAAACAGAAAAGATCAGAGAGAGCTTTGGCGATCAGATCAGAGAGAGAGAGAGAGCTTGAGCCGTCATGTTGAAGAAGCTTGGGAAGCATCACACCACAGAGTATAGGAGGTAGATCGATTACGTGTTGTAAGTCGATCACATACTCTGTTCTCAGCTCGATTGAGATCTCCGGATCACGTATCTTGTTCATACGTTGTAGATCGCCATTGTTGATTGTTTGAAGCTCTCTGAAGCGTAGTAAAACGCGCCGAGGGACGTTCTTTCCCTCCCCTGTGAGTAGATCAGCGAACACAGGGTTAACAAAATCGTGTCATCTTGTTCTTGCTTTAACTGGCAATTAAACCTGAATCGATAGTATTCTAGGTCAAACTGGTTAAGATCTTGAGCTCAAATCGGTTTAAAACTCTACAGAAGGTAATTTCATAAGTTAGAAACAGTATATTCTTTCAAAAAAATGTTTTTCAATCTACTTTTAGAATAATAAAATGTATTTTTTGGCCCACTCTTGGTTGTCCCCATCTATAAATAATCTTTTTTTTCCATGATAGTAGCAACTTTGGTGATTTATAACAGTATCAATGTTGGTTTCTCTCTACGGAAAGATTTTCTCGCGAAGTTTTTGGATTCGTTTAATGTGCTGATTCCATAATGTCTCTGGGTTTGTTTAAATGTCTTTGGGTTTGTTTTAACTTTTATTGTATCTGGGTTTGTTTATATGGAACTCAGGCACAATCGATTACAGTGTGTTTGTGATGCAGCGCATCTATTAGCCGTTGAAGACTTACAAGCTGTTCGTCTTACTTGCGCGCCAAGCAAAGGATATTGTAGTTGTTTTGGTTTTCTTTTATTTCAGAGATAATTACAAGTTATTTTCCAGTTATGATTAGGAGTTATCTATTTAGGTTGTATATATATTCTCCTTAAGACCTTTGTAGTTCTCACGTTGAATTTAATACATTGCTTTTGCAAATCGAGCTATCTTACCTTCAAGAGGAGAACTCTTAACCTATTGTTTTCGTCGACTGTTTCGTCGAGAACGAGATCCGAGCTTGAATTTGAATTCTTCTGGAGAGTTAGAGTTTGAATTCGTTAATAAAGCTTCCGCCTCTCTATCAGTTGGTATCAGACACAGTACATTCTGGGAATCAACTTCTCCTTGCAACAATGCCGCCAAAGAAACAAAACGACTCTCCGAACAACCGTGACGTTACAGATTGGACGGAACTTCGTCAAACGCTTACGGCTATGCAAGAGAACATTCAGACTACCATTCAGGCGTCTATGATGGAGATGGGAGACATGCTAGCACAGAGATTCGCTGCTCAACTTCCTCCTATCAACGAGGACGACGACGCAGAGAATGAGGATGTTAGGGTTAATCCGTTTGCAAGGATAGGACCGTTTGGTGATCAACGACGCCATAATCAACGACCTGCTGAGGTCATCGATCGAGGACGTCTCCAAGATCAGCGCTGGGAAGCGGGTTTCAAGGTAGAGATCCCGGAGTTCTATGGCGGAGTTCGTGGTGACACACACCTGGATTGGATGGTGGCAATTGAGGAAATTCTGGATTTCAAACAGGTTCTTGAGGAGCGCAGAGTACCATTGGTTGCGATGCGATTTCGTGGTCATGCGGCTTCGTGGTGGAAGCAGTTGAAAGTCACGCACAACAGGACAGGTCGAACTCCAATACACACTTGGGAGAAGCTTAAGAAGCACCTGCGTGCCACTTTCCTACCACACAACTACTATCGTCTTACTTACAACAAGCTTCAAAACTTGAAACAAGGATCACGATCTGTGGAAGAGTATGCTGAGGAATTCTCTCTGTTATTAACAAGAATAGAGATATATGACAGTGAAGATCAACTTGTGTCGCGATTCATTGGAAGACTTCAGTTGCGGAGGCTCACTGCCGTGCTGTCTCCTTTGAACAGCAATCACATTCTTCATCCTCCAATTTGTCTTTCTCCAGCGTCAAAACTTCGGACGTCAGAGTCTACTTCGTCTGTGCCATCAATGCATGCTAAGGACTCTGACACAGGCACGACGGCGACACGACCGCAGCCGACACAAGATATCAATAATTGAGACTCTCAAATCGCATACCTGCGATAAAGTGTTTCTCTTGCGGGGAGCAGGGTCACCGACAAGCGGCTTGCCCGCATAACACTCGGCGTGGTATGATCGCAGATGACAAAACCGGCGAGGATGAGGCTGTCTATGATTCTTATGAAGATGAAGACATCGTCGAAGATACGACAACGCCGGATCAGGCAGGCACTGTCAAGTTGCTCGTGGTTCGTGATAACCTTGGATTTGACCCACTTTTATCCATGGTATATAAGTATTTTACTATATATATATATATATATATCTATGTTTTCTACTCTTCTAGGTATGTTTTCAGGTTCAGGTGCATTTCAGAGTAAAGCTATGACTTTGGAGCATTTTGAAGCTTAAAGGACATTTCACCCGAGCTGACCACTTAGAGGTCGACGAGAGGAAGAACAATCGATCGATGCGCATCAGTGCTGACGATCGATATCAGGAAAATGCCTCGACAGATGAAGATTAATATCGATCAATGTACACAAGTACCATCGATCCATGTCGAGACACCAGACGCGAAATTTTGGATTCAGCAGACTTAAAAACCAAGGCCAAGCCAAATTACCAAAATGCCCTGATGAGTTTTTAACCTAGTAGAATATATATTGCCTAAGTGTTTTGACGGCAAAGAGAACAGAGCTTTTTCTAGACCTAGTTTTGTTACAAGTTTCATTTGGGAGAGAAGATCACTTGTGATTGGAACTCCTTGTTTCTATTTCTTTTCATCTATACTATGAGTTTCTATTCCTCTGTTGTTATGAATTGCTTTGCTATGTCTGAGTAGTTCAACTGTTAGATCCAGGGTTCAGATAGGTTTGTGGGATTAGCCCCAAACTATGGATCTGCCTTGTTGTGATATTCATGATAGATTTGTATTCATTGCTTGTTTTAGCCTTGCTAACTAGAACTTGATCATAGGATTGCATACTCAAGCACTCTTGTTATCCCATCCTGACATCTATCTATCATATTAGGATTGCTAGAGAGGGCTAACCGCCAATTTAACATCTTAGTAGGGAATTTCATACTCGCGCATAGGCCTGGCTAGAACCCGTCGATCGATGTCCTTAACTGACAATCGATCGACGTTGGCAAATGTGTATCGGTCGACGTCTTAATAGACCATCGAACGACACTCTCTCGTTGTCTGCATACTAACCGTTGAGACACGAAATCAAGTCTGTTAACCAGTGGTACATGCGACAGCTGATCACTGAGTTAAGCGAATGAGCTCTAATATATCATGCATGCAACAGTTAGGCATCTATAGGTATTATAATCTCCAACACCTGAATAGTGGCCCTGCATCTAATATCATTTCCAACCAACGATGAGGCCACAAGAAGATGGATGACAAATGGACAAGAAATGATGAGGCCACAAGAAGTTTCATTGCATCTTGGTCCAGAATGTGCAGAGATGACGTGGATGCTTGCTTTCCAACAAGCAGCTGTTTCTCCACCCAATAGCCAATCACTACCACAGTCAAGCTAAATGACTATAACCAAGCGCTGAGTGGGAGGCAACACACTATTAGGTATTTTATTTAGGTTTTATTAGCTAGCATTTAATTCCTTTTGTTTTATTTCTTTCAGATTTAGGAGACCCAAGTAGGAGGATCTGAATATCGACCGACGACGAGACGTCGACATCGTTCGACATAGACAACCACACGACGATCGATGTAACACTTTCACATCGATCGATATCTAATCCGGTCAGATGTATCTTTCTTACTTGTTACATTTCGTACATCATAAACTATTCATCATAACTTCGGCTGAGTTACACTGGGACAGTGTAATTTAAGTCTGGAGGGAGATTTACTGATATAATTTATTTTATTCTTATGTAAAAAGGAATTTTAAATAAATTATGCTTAGCTATTGAAAATAGGGACTATAATCTTATATTGATTTAAACATGAATATCTAACCAATCTTTAGAACCATTTTAGATTTACTGATTGCAGATAGCACTAAAGATGCTAAAGCGGATCAACCAATCAACTACACACTTGCTTTGAACCGTATGAAGTAACCAAAGCTGATTTCCAACACTAAACCTGACATAACCGCTTGTCTTGGGGCTTGGTATACATGGGATCGGATTCTTCAGACAAGTCTGGAAGGTAACGCCTGGTTTAGATTATGTATCACATTTTCTCTCTCTAAATTTCGACCCTAGATTAGTTAGTGAGTGTCAAAAAAAAATAATAATAATAATAATAAAATAATATAAAATAAGATCTATTGTTTAATTATGATGAGTCTGAACAGGACTTGGTGGCTAAAACCATTAAGGCTTGATTCATAAAGACTCAAATAAAAGAGTTCGAAACGAGACTTGGAGGCGGTAATCTTCAAGGCTCGCTTTCGTAAAGAACTCTTGGATATAGATCAAAAAGAAGTGAACAGAACTTGGTGGCAACCACCATTAAGTTTTGATTCATGGAAGCCTGTCCAATCTTGGTCACTGATCCTGCAATGGAAGCAGACTTTGACTCAAGAGAGAAATTTAGAGAGAGAGAAACTAGGAACTAACTTTTACCTGCAGCTCCAGATACCTGTCTGAAATCCTTGCATCCTGTGATCGATACTCCCAAAGTAAAGCATTCACTTTATATTTATGCTAAGAAATGAAATCAGTAGAGGGGATGTCAGACGTGAATTGATGAGTTGTGTAATGTTAGAAATGGTTGCTAAGCTAGGATATTCCATAGTGTGCTTTTGTGATTAGGACTTTTTAATTGTGGTTGCAAAATTGTTGAGGAAAGATTTCTATGCTTTAAAATTTTAAGTCCCCAATATTTTCAAACCTCTTTCAGAGAGACTGCCTGTATGGTTTGCTTGAGGACAAGCAAAAGGGTAAGTCTAAGGGAGTTGATATACCTTGGATTTGACCCACTTTTATCCATGGTATATAAGTATTTTACTACATATATATCTATGTTTTCTACTCTTCTAGGTATGTTTTTAGGTTCAGGTGCATTTCGGAGTAAAGCTATGACTTTGGAGCATTTTGGAGCTTAAAGGACATTTCACCCGAGCTGACCACTTAGAGGTCGACGAGAGGAAGAACAATCGATCGATGTGCATCAGTGCTGACGATCGATATCAGGAAAATGCCTCGACAGATGAAGATTAATATCGATCGATGTACACAAGTACCATCGATCCATGTCGAGACACCAGACGCGACATTTTGGATTCAGCAGACTTAAAAACCAAAGCCAAGCCAAATTACCAAAATGCCCTGATGAGTTTTTAACCTAGTAGAATATATATTGCCTAAGTGTTTTGACGACAAAGAGAACAGAGCTTTTTCTAGACCTAGTTTTGTTACAAGTTTCATTTGGGAGAGAAGATCACTTGTGATTGGAACTCCTTGTTTCTATTTCTTTTCATCTATACTATGAGTTTCTATTCCTCTATTGTTATGAATTGCTTTGCTATGTCTGAGTAGTTCAACTGTTAGATCCAGGGTTCAGATAGGTTTGTGGGATTAGCCCCAAACTATAGATCTGCCTTGTTGTGATATTCATGATAGATTTGTATTCATTGCTTGTTTTAGCCTTGCTAACTAGAACTTGATCATAGGATTGCATACTCAAGCACCCTTGTTATCCCATCCTGACATCTATCTATCATATTAGGTTTGCTAGAGAGGGCTAACCGCCAATTTAGCATCTTAGTATGGAATTTCATACTCGCGCATAGGCCTGGCGAGAACCCGTCGATCGATGTCCTCAACTGACAATCGATCGACGTTGGCAAAGGTTTATCGGTCGACGTCTTAATAGACCATCGATCGACACTCTCTCGTTGTCTGCATACTAACAGTTGAGACACGAGATCTAGTCTTTTAACCAGTGGTACATGCGACAGCTGATCACTGAGTTAAGCGAATGAGCTCTAATATATCATGCATGCAACAGTTAGGCATCTATAGGTATTATAATCTCCAACACCTGAATAGTGGCCCTGCATCTAATATCATTTCCAACCAAGTTACATTTATTATTTACTCGCTTGTTACTATTGCTATTTCATTTAAACATTTACAACCTTTAGAATTAATAAACACTAGATTTAATTGTTCCCTAGCTCCTTGTGGATTCGATCCCTAAGTACTACATCTGAACCTCTTTTGATGAGAGTAACACTCCTTAGGGTAATTTGAGTGGTATCAGTTCGACACTTGTGCGGCTCCTCGTCGACAAGATAACATGTGGCTTCGCACAAACATATTCAAGTCAACCTGCATCATCAAAGACCATCTTTGCACGTTCGTCATTGATTCTGGAATCTGTCGCAATGTAATCTCTGAGGAGGCAGTCGCCAAGCTTGGCCTCACACGAGAACCTCATCCTGCGCCTTATACATTGGGTTGGCTTGACGAGAGAGTCAACATACGCATCACACATCATGCTCTGGTGGCTTTCTCGATTGGAGAATTCTTCAAAGATCGCACATATTGTGACATCGCGCCGATGGATATCAGCCACTTGTTGTTGGGACGACCGTGGGAGTTTGACAGAAAAATCATTCACGATGGTGCGCTGAACACTTACACCTTTTACTGGGAAGCTCACAAAATCGTGTTACTACCTTCTCGAGAGGATGCTCTTCCCGCTCCACCTTCACCACCGCGTCAACTCCAGCATCAAACTTCAACAACACGCAACACAACATTGCTCTGTTCGTACTCTGTTTTTCTTGCAGAGCTAAAGCAGGAAGGTGTCGCATTTGCGCTATTACCGGCTTCTTCTCAACGAACACTCACCACCACGACGAGCCCTACACTGGCACCGGTTCTGGCAGAGTTTACAGACGTGTTTCCTGCCGATCTCCCAACGGGTCTACCTCCGTTACGAGATATACAGCATCAGATCGACCTTGTCCCAAACGCCTCTCTTCCCAATCGACCCCATTACAGAATGAGCCCGACTGAGCATGAGGAATTGCGACGGCAGGTTGAAGATCTGTTAGGCAAAGGATACGTGCGTGAGAGTCTCAGCCCATGTGCGGTACCAGCTCTACTCATTCCTAAAAAGGATGGAACTTGGCGCATGTGTGTGGACAGTCGCGCCATCAACTAAATCACAGTACGTTATCGTTTCCCTATTCCACGCTTAGACGACCTGCTCGATCAGATTGGCTCCGCTGTCATCTTCTCCAAAATCGACCTCGAAAGTGGATATCACCAGATCAGTATCAGACCTGGCGATGAATGGAAAACAGCATTCAAGACCAGAGAGGGATTATTCTTGTTCACGTTAGATGTTCTTTATTTTTTTTGTTTATTACAGGTTATTATTATGTCAAGGCGAGACATCTCTCATGTTGTGGAATGTTATGGAACTGATATTAGTTCCAATAATGATTTGGAGATGGATATCACCTTACCTGGTTATCAAGTAACTGGGAATATCATTTACGAGAACGATTCATCGTCCTGTAGAAGGTATAGATGTGTTATTAGGCCAGATGAGAGAGGATGAAGAAATATATGATTTTTTCGCCCATCTACCTGTACATGCCATGACAAACCGATCTTCCCTTCATCATTGCATTGCGGAGTACCCGCCGACGGAAAAAAGAAGAATCATACCCCACCAGTTTGATGCTTTAGATTGGAATTGGAATGATACCGCAACTGTTCTCTCCAATTACGTGAATGATACTCACTTCAACAACTTTATCCCTTTCATTGTTGAAGGCAATGAAGCTTTTGGCACAATACAACTTCTGAGAGAGGATAATAGGTGGGTCAATGAAGATTGGCGTGAAAATCCACCTGTAGCGCTTGTTTTCACAAAATGTTGTATTTGCTTAGACGATATCACTGACACTCCGGTCAATGATCTTCTTGGGTTGCAATGCTGTCAACATGTCTTCCATGGAACATGCATTCTTAACTGGGTCTAGAAAAACTATGCTTAACCTTCTTGTCCCGTATGTTCCCGTATGATTTATGTATTATGGTTTGTTGGAATTTGTATTTGGTTATTTATGTTTTATCTGTCAAAGATGGTTAGTGGTTTGTGTGCTGTGTTGTGATGTAGCTTGTTTGGTTATGTACTCTTAGTTAAGTCGTCTAATAATAAATAATAATAGTTTTCATGTTTCTGCAAACATTGAGATCGCTAGCTAGCTAGCTGCTGCTGCATCTAATTCTCCTATTTGAGGTAATCTTAAATCTTCTTTCGATTCTGAATCTCTTTCTTGAATTATGATGATTGATTAACTTTCTTCTTAAAAAAATCATCTTCGCGCTTGCTGCAATTTCTTACGGTTCGATATTTATGGAGAAATGACCTACCTACCTTTCTTGTTCACGCTAGATGTTCTTCAAATTATTCGTTTGGAATGTTTCATTGAAAACGACCTTGTTTGTTTTATTTTTTTTTAAAGTTCATAGGAAAAATAGATTTGTTTTTTTGTGTAAAATATATTAAAACACATACTTACTCATTTTTCTTCATTTTCTTTGTTTATTACATGTTATTATGGCAAATGAGAGAGGATGAAGAAATGTATGATTTTTTCGCCCATCTACCTGTACATGCCATGACAAACCGAGCTTCCCTTCGTCATTTCATTGCGGAGTACCCGCCGACGGAAAACAGAAGAATCATACTCCACCAGTTTGATGCTTTAGATTGGAATTGGAATGATACCGCAACTGTTCTCTCCAATTACGTGGATGATACTCACTTCAACAACTTTATTTTGTTGAAGGCAATGAAGCTTTTGGCACAATAAAACTTCTGAGAAAGAATAATAGGTGGGTCAATGAAGATTGGCGTGAAAATCCACCTGTAGCGCTTGTTTTCACAGAATGTTGTATTTGCTTAGACGATATCACTGACACTCCGGTCAATGATCTTCTTGGGTTGCAATGCTATCAACATGTCTTCCATGGAACATACATTCTTAACTGGGTCTAGAAAAAATATGCTTAACCTTCTTGTCCCGTCTGTTCCCGTATGATTTATGTATTATGGTTTGTTGGAATTTGTATTTGGTTATTTATGTTTTATCTGTCAAAGATGGTTAGTGGTTTGTGTGTTGTGTTGTGATGTAGCTTGTTTGGTTATGTACTCTTAGTTAATTCGTCTAATAGTAAATAATAATAGTTTTCATGTTTCTGCAAACATTCAGATCGCTAGCTAGCTAGCTGCTGCATCTAATTCTCCGATTTGAGGTAATCTTAAACCTTCTTTCGATTCTGAATCTCTTTCTTGAATTATGATGATTGCTTAACTTTCTTCTTAACAAGATCATCTTCGCGCTTGCTGATATTTCTTACGGTTCGATATTTATGGAGAAATGACCTACCTACCTTTCTTGTTCACGTTAGATGTTCTTCAAATTATTCGTTTGGAATGTTTGATTGAAAACCACCTTGTTTGTTTTATTTTTTTTTAAAGTTCGTAGGAAAAATAGATTTGTTGTTTTGTGTAAAATATATTAAAACACATACTTACTCATTTTTCTTCATTTTCTTTGTTTATTACATTTTATTATGGCAAGGCGAGACATCTCTCATGTTGTGGAATGTTATGGAACTTATGTTAGTTCCAATAATGATTTGGAGATGGATATCACTTTACATGGTTATCAAGTAATGGGAATATCATTTACGAGAACGATTCATCATCCTATATAAGGTATAGATGTGTTATTAGGCCAGATGAGAGAGGATGAAGAAATGTATGATTTTTTCGCCCATCTACCTGTACATACCATGATAAACCGAGCTTCCCTTCGTCATTGCATTGCGGAGTACCCGCCGACGGAAAACAGAAGAATCATACCCCACCAGTTTGATGCTTTAGATTGGAATTGGAATGATACCGCAACTGTTCTCTCCAATTACGTGGATGATACTCACTTCAACAACTTTATCCCTTTCATTGTTGAAGGCAATGAAGCTTTTGGCACAATACAACTTCTGAGAGAGGATAATAGGTGAGTCAATGAAGATTGGTGTGAAAATCCACCTGTAGTGCTTGTTTTCACAGAATGTTGTATTTGCTTAGACAATATCACTGACACTCCGGTCAATGATCTTCTTGGGTTGCAATGATGCCAACATGTCTTCCATGGAACATCCATTCTTAACTGGGTCTAGAAAAACTATGCTTAACCTTCTTGTCCCGTGTGTTCCCATATGATTTATGTATTATGGTTTGTTGGAATTTGTATTTGGTTATTTATGTTTTATCTGTCAAAGATGGTTAGTGGTTTGTGTGCTGTGTTATGATGTAGCTTATTTGGTTATGTACTCTTAGTTAAGTCGTCTAATAATAAATAATAATAGTTTTCATGTTTCTGCAAACATTCAGATCGCTAGCTAGCTGCTGCATCTAATTCTCCGATTTGAGGTAATCTTAAACCTTCTTTCGATTCTGAATCTCTTTCTTGAATTATGATGATTGCTTAACTTTCTTCTTAACAAGATCATCTTCGCGCTTTCTGCAATTTCTTACGGTTCGATATTTATGGAGAAATGACCTACCTACCTTTCTTGTTCACGTTAGATGTTCTTCAAATTATTCGTTTGGAATGTTTCATTGAAAACGACCTTGTTTGTTTTATTTTTTTTTTAAGTTCATAGGAAAAATAGATTTGTTGTTTTGTGTAAAATATATTAAAACACATACTTACTCATTTTTCTTCATTTCCTTTGTTTATTACAGGTTATTATGTCAAGGCGAGACATCTCTCATGTTGTGGAATGTTATGGAACTGATATTAGTTCCAATAATGATTTGGAGATGGATATCACCTTACCAGGTTATCAAGTAACTGGGAATATCATTTACGAGAACGATTCATCGTCCTATAGATGGCATAGATGTGTTCTTAGGCTAGATGAGAGAGGATGAAGAAATGTATGATTTTTTCGCCTATCTACCTGTACATGCCATGAAAAACCGAGCTTCCCTTCGTCATTGCATTGCGGAGTACCCGCCGACGGAAAACAGAAGAATCATACCCCACCAATTTGATGCTTTAGATTGGAATTGGAATGATACCGTAACTGTTCTCTCCAATTACGTGGATGATACTCACTTCAACAACTTTTCCCTTTCATTGTTGAAGGCAATGAATCTTTTGGCACAATAAAACTTCTGAGAGAGGATAATAGGTGGGTCAATTAAGATTGGCGTGAAAATCCACCTGTAGCGCTTGTTTTCACAGAATGTTGTATTTGCTTAGACGATATCACTGACACTCCGGTCAATGATCTTCTTGGGTTGGAATGCTGCCAACATGTCTTCCATGGAACATGCGTTCTTAACTGGGTCTAGCAAAACTATGCTTAACCTTCTTGCCCCGTCTGTTCCCGTATGATTTATGTATTATGGTTTGTTGGAATTTGTATTTGGTTATTTATGTTTTATCTGTCAAAGATTGTTAGTGGTTTGTGTGATGTGTTGTGATGTAGCTTGTTTGGTTATGTACTCTTAGTTAAGTCGTCTAATAATAAATAATAATAGTTTTCATGTTTCTGCAAACATTCAGATCGTAGCTAGCTAGCTGCTGCATCAAATTCTCCGATTTGAGGTAATCTTAAACCTTCTTTCGATTCTGAATCTCTTTCTTGAATTATGATGATTGCTTAACTTTCTTCTTAACAAGATCATCTTCGGGCTTGCTGCAATTTCTTACGGTTCGATATTTATGGATAAATGACCTACCTACCTTTCTTGTTCACGTTAGATGTTCTTCAAATTATTCGTTTGGAATGTTTGATTGAAAACGACGTTGTTTTTTTTTTTTAAGTTCATAGGAAAAATAGATTTGTTGTTTTGTGTAAAATATATTAAAACACATACTTACTCATTTTTCTTCATTTTCTTTGTTTATTACAGGTTATTATGGCAAGGCGAGACATCTCTCATGTTGTGGAATGTTATGGAACTGATGTTAGTTCCAATAATGATTTGGAGATGGATATTACCTTACCTGGTTATCAAGTAACGGGAATATCATTTACGAGAACGATTCATCGTCCTATAGAAGGTATAGATGTGTTATTAGGCCAGATGAGAGAGGATGAAGAAATGTATGATTTTTTCGCCCATCTACCTGTACATTCCATGACAAACCGAGCTTCCCCTCTTCATTTCATTGCGGAGTACCCGCCGACGGAAAACAGAAGAATCATACCCCACCAGTTTGAAGCTTTAGATTGGAATTGGAATGATACCGCAACTGTTCTCTCCAATTACGTGGATGATACTCAATTCAACAACTTTATCCCTTTCATTGTTGAAGACAATGAAGCTTTTGGCACAATACAACTTCTGAGAGAGGATAATAGGTGGGTCAATGAAGATTGGCGTGAAAATCCACCTGTAGCGTTTATTTTCACAGAATGTTGTTTTGCTTAGACGATATCACTGACACTCCGGTCAATGATCTTCTTGGGTTGCAATACTGTCAACCTGTTTTCCATGGAACATGCATTCTTAACTGGGTCTAGAAAAACTATGCTTAACCTTCTTGTCCCGTCTGTTCCCGTATGATTTATGTATTATGGTTTGTTGGAATTTGTATTTGGTTATTTATGTTTTATCTGTCAAAGATGGTTAGTGGTTTGTGTACTGTGTTGTGATGTAGCTTGTTTGGTTATGTACTCTTAGTTAAGTCGTCTAATAATAAATAATAATGGTTTTCATGTTTCTGCAAACATTCAGATCGCTAGCTAGCTGCTGCATCTAATTCTCCGATTTGAGGTAATCTTAAACCTTCTTTCGATTCTGAATCTCTTTCTTGAATTATGATGATTGCTTAACTTTCTTCTTAACAAGATCATCTTCGCGCTTGCTGCAATTTCTTACGGTTCGATATTTATGGAGAAATGACCTACCTACCTTTCTTGTTCACGTTAGATGTTTATCAAATTATTCGTTTGGAATGTTTGATTGATAACGACCTTGTTTGTTTTATTTTTTTTTAAAGTTCATAGGAAAAATAGATTTGTTGTTTTGTGTAAAATATATTAAAACACATACTTACTCATTTTTCTTTATTTTCTTTGTTTATTACAGGTTATTATGGCATGGCGAGACATCTCTCATGTTGTGGAATGTTATGGAACTGATGTTAGTTCCAATAATGATTTGGAGATGGATATCACCTTACCTAGTTATCAAGTAACGGGAATATCATTTACGAAAACGATTCATCGTCCTATAGAAGGTATAGATGTGTTCTTAGGCCAGATGAGAGAGGATGAAGAAATGTATTATTTTTTCGCCCATCTACCTGTACATGCCATCACAAACCAAGCTTCCCTTCGTCATTGCATTGCGGAGTACCCGCCGACGGAAAACAGAAGAATCATACCCAACCAGTTTGATGCTTTAGATTGGAATTGGAATGATACCGCAACTGTTCTCTCCAATTACGTGGATGATACTCAGTTCAACAACTTTATCCCTTTCATTGTTGAAGGCAATGAAGCTTTTGGCACAATAAAACTTCTGAGAGAGGATAATAGGTGGGTCAATGAAGATTGGCGTGAAAATCCACCTGTAGCGCTTGTTTTCACAGAATGTTGTATTTGCTTAGACGATATCACGGACACTCTGGTCAATGATCTTCTTGGGTTGAAATGCTGCCAACATGTATTCCATGGAACATGCGTTCTTAACTGGGTCTAGCAAAACTATGCTTAACCTTCTTGATCCGTCTGTTCCCGTATGATTTATGTATTATGGTTTGTTGGAATTTGTATTTGGTTATTTATGTTTTATCTGTCAAAGATGGTTAGTGGTTTGTGTGCTGTGTTGTGATGTAGCTTGTTTGGTTATGTACTCTTAGTTAAGTCGTCTAATAATAAATAATAATAGTTTTCATGTTTCTGCAAACATTCAGATCGCTAGCTAGCTAGCTGCTGCATCTAATTCTCCGATTTGAGGTAATCTTAAACCTTCTTTCGATTCTGAATCTCTTTCTTGAATTATGATGATTGCTTAACTTTCTTCTTAACAAGATCATCTTCGGGCTTGCTGCAATTTCTTACGGTTCGATATTTATGGATAAATGACCTACCTACCTTTCTTGTTCACGTTAGATGTTCTTCAAATTATTCGTTTGGAATGTTTGATTGAAAACGACGTTGTTTGTTTTTTTTTTTTTAAGTTCATAGGAAAAATAGATTTGTTGTTTTGTGTAAAATATATTAAAACACATACTTACTCATTTTTCTTCATTTTCTTTGTTTATTACAGGTTATTATGGCAAGGCGAGACATCTCTCATGTTGTGGAATGTTATGGAACTGATGTTAGTTCCAATAATGATTTGGAGATGGATATTACCTTACCTGGTTATCAAGTAACGGGAATATCATTTACGAGACGATTCATCATCCTATAGAAGGTATAGATGTGTTATTAGGCCAGATGAGAGAGGATGAAAAAATGTATGATTTTTTCGCCCATCTACCTGTACATTCCATGACAAACCGAGCTTCCCCTCTTCATTTCATTGCGGAGTATCCGCCGACGGAAAACAGAAGAATCATACCCCACCAGTTTGATGCTTTAGATTGGAATTGGAATGATACCGCAACTGTTCTCTCCAATTACGTGGATGATACTCAATTCAACAACTTTATCCCTTTCATTGTTGAAGACAATGAAGCTTTTGGCACAATACAACTTCTGAGAGAGGATAATAGGTGGGTCAATGAAGATTGACGTGAAAATCCACCTGTAGCGCTTGTTTTCACAGAATGTTGTTTTGCTTTGACGATATCACTGACACTCCGCTCAATGATCTTCTTGGGTTGCAATGCTGTCAACATGTCTTCTATGGAACATGCATTCTTAACTGGGTCTAGAAAAACTATGCTTAACCTTCTTGTCCCGTCTGTTCCCGTATGATTTATGTATTATGGTTTGTTGGAATTTGTATTTGGTTATTTATGTTTTATCTGTCAAAGATGGTTAGTGGTTTGTGTGCTGTGTTGTGATGTAGCTTGTTTGGTTATGTACTCTTAGTTAAGTCGTCTAATAATAAATAATAATAGTTTTCATGTTTCTGCAAACATTCAGATCGCTAGCTAGCTGCTGCATCTAATTCTCCGATTTGAGGTAATCTTAAACCTTCTTTCGATTCTGAATCTCTTTCTTGAATTATGATGATTGCTTAACTTTCTTCTTAACAAGATCATCTTTGGGCTTGCTGCAATTTCTTACGGTTCGATATTTATGGATAAATGACCTACCTACCTTTCTTGTTCACGTTAGATGTCCTTCAAATTATTTGTTTGGAATGTTTGATTGAAAATGACGTTGTTTGTTTTTTTTTTTTAAGTTTATAGGAAAAATAGATTTGTAGTTTTGTGTAAAATATATTAAAACACATACTTACTCATTTTTCTTCATTTTCTTTGTTTATTACAGGTTATTATGGCAAGGCGAGACATCTCTTATGTTGTGAAATGTTATGGAACTGATGTTAGTTCCAATAATGATTTGGAGATGGATATTACCTTACCTGGTTATCAAGTAACGGGAATATCATTTACGAGACGATTCATCATCCTATAGAAGGTATAGATGTGTTATTAGGCCAGATGAGAGAGGATGAAGAAATGTATGATTTTTTCGCCCATCTACCTGTACATTCCATGACAAACCGAGCTTCCCTTCGTCATTTCATTGCGGAGTACCCACCGACGGAAAACAGAAGAATCATACCCCACCAGTTTGATGCTTTAGATTGGAATTGGAATGATACCGCAACTGTTCTCTCCAATTACGTGGATGATACTCAATTCAACAACTTTATCCCTTTCATTGTTGAAGACAATTAAGCTTTTGGCACAATACAACTTCTGAGAGAGGATAATAGGTGGGTCAATGAAGATTGGTGTGAAAATCCACCTGTAGCGCTTGTTTTCACAGAATGTTGTTTTACTTAGACGATATCACTGACACTCCGGTCAATGATCATCTTGGGTTGCAATGCTGTCAACATGTCTTTCATGGAGCATGCATTCTTAACTGGATCTAGAAAAACTATGCTTAACCTTCTTGTCCCGTCTGTTCCCATATGATTTATGTATTATGGTTTGTTGGAATTTGTATTTGGTTATTTATGTTTTATCTGTTAAAGATGGTTAGTGGTTTGTGTGCTGTGTTGTGATGTAGCTTGTTTGGTTATGTACTCTTAGTTAAGTCGTCTAATAATAAATAATAATAGTTTTCATGTTTCTGCAAACATTCAGATCGCTACCTAGCTGCTGCATCTAATTCTCCGATTTGAGGTAATCTTAAACCTTCTTTCGATTCTGAATCTCTTTCTTGAATTATGATGATTGCTTAACTTTCTTCTTAACAAGATCATCTTCGCGCTTGCTGCAATTTCTTACGGTTCGATATTTATGGAGAAATGACCTAACTACCTTTCTTGTTCACGTTAGATGTTCTTCAAATTATTCGTTTGGAATGTTTGATTGAAAACGACCTTGTTTGTTTTATTTTTTTTTAAAGTTCATAGGAAAAATAGATTTGTTGTTTTGTGTAAAATATATTAAAACACATACTTACTCATTTTTCTTCATTTTCTTTGTTTATTACAGGTTATTACGGCATGGCGAGAATCTCTCATGTTGTGGAATGTTATGGAACTGATGTTAGTTCCAATAATGATTTTGGAGATGGATATCACCTTACCTGGTTATCAAGTAACGGGAATATCCTTTACGAGAACGATTCATCGTCCTATAGAAGGTGTAGATGTGTTATTAGGCCAGATGAGAGATGATGAAGAAATGTATTATTTTTTCGCCAATCTACCTGTACATGCCATGACAAACCAAGCTTCCCTTCGTCATTGCATTGCGGAGTACCCGCCGACGGAAAACAGAAGAATCATACCCAACCAGTTTGATGCTTTAGATTGGAATTGGAATGATACCGCAACTGTTCTCTCCAATTACGTGGATGATACTCAGTTCAACAACTTTATCCCTTTCATTGTTGAAGGCAATGAAGGTTTTGGCACAATACAACTTATGAGAGAGGATAATAGGTGGGTAATTGAAGATTGTCGTGAAAATCCACTTGTAGCGCTTGTTTTCACAGAATGTTGTATTTGCTTAGACGATATCATTGACACTCCGGTCTGAGAGAGGATAATAGGTGGGTAAATTTCTGCAACCATGTATTCCATGGAACATGCATTCTTATCTGGGTCTGGAAAAACTATGTTTAACCTTCTTGTCCCGTCTGTTCCCGTATGATTTATGTATTATGGTTTGTTGGAATTTGTATTTGGTTATTTATGTTTTATTTGTCAAAGATGGTTAGTGGTTTGTGTGCTGTGTTGTGATGTAGCTTGTTTGGTTATGTACTCTTAGTTAAGTCGTCTAATAATAAATAATAATAGTTTTCATGTTTCTGCAAACATTCAGATCGCTAGCTAGCTGCTGCATCTAATTCTCCGATTTGAGGTAATCTTAAACCTTCTTTCGATTTTGAATCTCTTTCTTGAATTATGATGATTGCTTAACTTTCTTCTTAACAAGATCATCTTCGCGCTTACTGCAATTTCTTACGGTTCGATATTTATGGAGAAATGACCTACCTACCTTTCTTGTTCACGTTAGATGTTCATCAAATTATTCGTTTGGAATATTTGATTGATAACGACCTTGTTTGTTTTATTTTTTTTTAAAGTTCATAGGAAAAAATGATTTGTTGTTTTGTGTAAAATATATTAAAACACATACTTACTCATTTTTCTTTATTTTCTTTGTTTATTACAGGTTATTATGGCATGGCGAGACATCTCTCATGTTGTGAAATGTTATGGAACTGATGTTAGTTCCAATAATGATTTGGAGATGGATATCACCTTACCTAGTTATCAAGTAACGGGAATATCATTTACGAAAACGATTCATCATCCTATAGAAGGTATAGATGTGTTCTTAGGCCAGATGAGAGAGGATGAAGAAATGTATTATTTTTTCGCCCATCTACCTGTACATGCCATCACAAACCAAGCTTCCCTTAGTCATTGCATTGCGGAGTACCCGCCGACGGAAAACAGAAGAATCTTACCCAACCAGATTGATGCTTTAGATTGGAATTGGAATGATACCGCAACTGTTCTCTCCAATTACGTGGATGATACTCAGTTCAACAACTTTATCCCTTTCATTGTTGAAGGCAATGAAATTTTTGGCACAATAAAACTTCTGAGAGAGGATAATAGGTGGGTAATTGAAGATTGGCGTGAAATTCCACTTGTAGCGCTTGTTTTCACAGAATGTTGTATTTGCTTAGACGATATCACTGACACTCCGGTCTGAGAGAGGATAATAGGTGGGTAAATTTCTGCAACCATGTATTCCATGGAACATGCATTCTTATCTGGGTCTGGAAAAACTATTCTTAACCTTCTTGTCCCGTCTGTTCCCGTATGATTTATGTATTATGGTTTGTTGGAATTTGTATTTGGTTATTTATGTTTTATCTGTCAAAGATGGTTAGTGGTTTGTGTGCTATGTTGTGATGTAGCTTGTTTGGTTATGTACTCTTAGTTAAGTCGTCTAATAATAAATAATAATAGTTTTCATGTTTCTGCAAACATTCAGATCGCTAGCTAGCTAGCTGCTGCATCTATTCTCCGATTTGAGGTAATCATAAACCTTCTTTCGATTCTGAATCTCTCTCTTGAATTATGATGATTGCTTAACTTTCTTCTTGACAAGATCATCTTCGCGCTTGCTGCAATTTCTTACGGTTTGATATTTATGGAGAAATGACCTACCTACCTCTCTTTGTCAAGTTAGATGTTCTTCAAATTATTCGTTTGGAATGTTTGATTGAAAACGACCTTGTTTGTTTTATTTTTTTTAAAAGTTCATAGGAAAAATAGATTTGTTGTTTTGTGTAAAATATATTAAAACACATACTTACTCATTTTTCTTTATTTTCTTTGTTTATTACAGGTTATTATGGCATGGCGAGATATCTCTCGTGTTGTGGAATGTTATGGAACTGATGTTAGTTCCAATAATGATTTGGAGATGGATATCACCTTACCTAGTTATAAAGTAACGGGAATATCATTTACGAGAACGATTCATCGTCCTATAGAAGGTATAGATGTGTTATTAGGCCAGATGAGAGAGAATGAAGAAATGTATGATTTTTTCGCCCATCTACCTGTACATGCCATGATAAATCGAGCTTCCCTTCGTCATTGGATTGCGGAGTACCCGCCGACAGAAAACAGAAGAATCATACCCCACCAGTTTGATGCTTTAGATTGGAATTGGAATGATACCGCAACTGTTCTCTCCAATTACGTGGATGATACTCAATTCAACAACTTTATCCCTTTCATTGTTGAAGACAATGAAGCTTTTGGCACAATACAACTTCTGAGAGAGGATAATAGGTGGGTCAATGAAGATTGGTGTGAAAATCCACCTGTAGCGCTTGTTTTCACAGAATGTTGTTTTACTTAGACGATATCACTGACACTCCGGTCAATGATCATCTTGGGTTGCAATGCTGTCAACATGTCTTTCATGGAGCATGCATTCTTAACTGGATCTAGAAAAACTATGCTTAACCTTCTTGTCCCGTCTGTTCCCATATGATTTATGTATTATGGTTTGTTGGAATTTGTATTTGGTTATTTATGTTTTATCTGTTAAAGATGGTTAGTGGTTTGTGTGCTGTGTTGTGATGTAGCTTGTTTGGTTATGTACTCTTAGTTAAGTCGTCTAATAATAAATAATAATAGTTTTCATGTTTCTGCAAACATTCAGATCGCTAGCTAGCTGCTGCATCTAATTCTCCGATTTGAGGTAATCTTAAACCTTCTTTCGATTCTGAATCTCTTTCTTGAATTATGATGATTGCTTAACTTTCTTCTTAACAAGATCATCTTCGCGCTTGCTGCAATTTCTTACGGTTCGATATTTATGGAGAAATGACCTAACTACCTTTCTTGTTCACGTTAGATGTTCTACAAATTATTCGTTTGGAATGTTTGATTGAAAACGACCTTGTTTGTTTTATTTTTTTTTAAAGTTCATAGGAAAAATAGATTTGTTGTTTTGTGTAAAATATATTAAAACACATACTTACTCATTTTTCTTCATTTTCTTTGTTTATTACAGGTTATTATGGCATGGCGAGAATCTCTCATGTTGTGGAATGTTATGGAACTGATGTTAGTTCCAATAATGATTTTGGAGATGGATATCACCTTACCTGGTTATCAAGTAACGGGAATATCCTTTACGAGAACGATTCATCGTCCTATAGAAGGTGTAGACGTGTTATTAGGCCAGATGAGAGATGATGAAGAAATGTATTATTTTTTCGCCAATCTACCTGTACATGCCATGACAAACCGAGCTTCCCTTGGTCATTGCATTGCGGAGTACCCGCCGACGGAAAACAGAAGAATCATACCCAACCAGTTTGATGCTTTAGATTGGAATTGGAATGATACCGAAACTGTTCTCTCCAATTACGTGGATGATACTCAGTTCAACAACTTTATCCCTTTCATTGTTGAAGGCAATGAAGGTTTTGGCACAATACAACTTATGAGAGAGGATAATAGGTGGGTAATTGAAGATTGGCGTGAAAATCCACTTGTAGCGCTGGTTTTCACAGAATGTTGTATTTGCTTAGACGATATCATTGACACTCCGGTCTGAGAGAGGATAATAGGTGGGTAAATTTCTGCAACCATGTATTCCATGGAACATGCATTCTTATCTGGGTCTGGAAAAACTATGCTTAACCTTCTTGTCCCGTCTGTTCCCGTATGATTTATGTATTATGGTTTGTTGGAATTTGTATTTGGTTATTTATATTTTATCTGTCAAAGATGGTTAGTGGTTTGTGTGCTGTGTTGTGATGTAGCTTGTTTGGTTATGTACTCTTAGTTAAGTCGTCTAATAATAAATAATAATAGTTTTCATGTTTCTGCAAACATTCAGATCGCTAGCTAGCTGCTGCATCTAATTCTCCGATTTGAGGTAATCTTAAACCTTCTTTCGATTTTGAATCTCTTTCTTGAATTATGATGATTGCTTAACTTTCTTCTTAACAAGATCATCTTCGCGCTTACTGCAATTTCTTACGGTTCGATATTTATGGAGAAATGACCTACCTACCTTTCTTGTTCACGTTAGATGTTCATCAAATTATTCGTTTGGAATATTTGATTGATAACGACCTTGTTTGTTTTATTTTTTTTTAAGTTCATAGGAAAAAAAGATTTGTTGTTTTGTGTAAAATATATTAAAACACATACTTACTTATTTTTCTTTATTTTCTTTGTTTATTACAGGTTATTATGGCATGGCGAGACATCTCTCATGTTGTGGAATGTTATGGAACTGATGTTAGTTCCAATAATGATTTGGAGATGGATATCACCTTACCTAGTTATCAAGTAACGGGAATATCATTTACGAAAACGATTCATCATCCTATAGAAGGTATAGATGTGTTCTTAGGCCAGATGAGAGAGGATGAAGAAATGTATTATTTTTTCGCCCATCTACCTGTACATGCCATCACAAACCAAGCTTCCCTTAGTCATTGCATTGCGGAGTACCCGCCGACGGAAAACAAAAGAATCTTACCCAACCAGTTTGATGCTTTAGATTGGAATTGGAATGATACCGTAACTGTTCTCTCCAATTACGTGGATGATACTCAGTTCAACAACTTTATCCCTTTCATTGTTGAAGGCAATGAAATTTTTAGCACAATAAAACTTATGAGAGAGGATAATAGGTGGGTAATTGAAGATTGGCGTGAAATTCCACTTGTAGCGCTTGTTTTCACAGAATGTTGTATTTGCTTAGACGATATCACTGACACTCCGGTCTGAGAGAGGATAATAGGTGGGTAAATTTCTGCAACCATGTATTCCATGGAACATGCATTCTTATCTGGGTCTGGAAAAACTATGCTTAACCTTCTTGTCCCGTCTGTTCCCGTATGATTTATGTATTATGGTTTGTTGGAATTTGTATTTGGTTATTTATGTTTTATCTGTCAAAGATGGTTAGTGGTTTGTGTGCTATGTTGTGATGTAGCTTGTTTGGTTATGTACTCTTAGTTAAGTCGTCTAATAATAAATAATAATAGTTTTCATGTTTCTGCAAACATTCAGATCGCTAGCTAGCTAGCTGCTGCATCTATTCTCCGATTTGAGGTAATCATAAACCTTCTTTCGATTCTGAATCTCTTTCTTGAATTATGATGATTGCTTAACTTTCTTCTTGACAAGATCATCTTCGCGCTTGCTGCAATTTCTTACGGTTTGATATTTATGGAGAAATGACCTACCTACCTCTCTTTGTCACGTTAGATGTTCTTCAAATTATTCGTTTGGAATGTTTGATTGAAAACGACCTTGTTTGTTTTATTTTTTTTTAAAGTTCATAGGAAAAATAGATTTGTTGTTTTGTGTAAAATATATTAAAACACATACTTACTCATTTTTCTTTATTTTCTTTGTTTATTACAGGTTATTATGGCATGGCGAGATATCTCTCATGTTGTGGAATGTTATGGAACTGATGTTAGTTCCAATAATGATTTGGAGATGGATATCACCTTACCTAGTTATAAAGTAACGGGAATATCATTTACGAGAACGATTCATCGTCCTATAGAAGGTATAGATGTGTTATTAGGCCAGATGAGAGAGAATGAAGAAATGTATGATTTTTTCGCCCATCTACCTGTACATGCCATGATAAATCGAGCTTCCCTTCGTCATTGGATTGCGGAGTACCCGCCGACAGAAAACAGAAGAATCATACCCCACCAGTTTGATGCTTTAGATTGGAATTGGAATGATACCGCAACTGTTCTCTCCAATTACGTGGATGATACTCACTTCAACAACTTTATCCCTTTCATTGTTGAAGGCAATGAAGCTTTTGGCACAATACAACTTCTGAGAGAGGATAATAGGTGGGTGAATGAAGATTGGCGTGTAAATCCACCTGTAGCGCTTGTTTTCACAGAATGTTGTATTTGCTTAGACGATATCACTGACACTCCGGTCAATGATCTTCTTGGGTTGTAATGCTGCCAACATGTCTTCCATGGAACATGCATTCTTAACTGGGTCTGGAAAAGCTATGCTTAACCTTCTTGTCCCGTCTGTTCCCGTATGATTTATGTATTATGGTTTGTTGGAAGTTGTATTTGGTTATTTATGTTTAATCTGTCAAAGATGGTTAGTGGTTTGTGTGATGTGTTGTCATGTAGCTTGTTTGGTTATGTACTCTTAGTTAAGTCGTCTAATAATAAATAATAATAGTTTTCATGTTTCTGTGAACATTTTCTTTCTTTTCAAGGTTCCATCAATCGTTTCCGATGGCTAATGCAAACCCTTTAAGTGCATGATATGAATCACAAAAAAAATTTGTATTTTGGAGTACCTAATCGAATTAAGGAACAATATCTTAAAATTGTGAATAAAATAGTTGTAGAATAAGACATAACTACAAAAATAAATGATGTACAAATAATTAAATAAAATCAGCTCCATAAAAAAGATCTTTGGACAAAAATATCATAATTCCATATTTCGTTTGGTGAGATTCTAGGCCAAGTTGGCATTGTTGCCCGTGTGATAGTCAGTACGGTTAAAAAGAACTATTAATCTAAACTTTGGACTTGCAAAACCTGCAGTGGTGTAAAATAATCCCAAGTTACAATTTATAGCACATAAAAAAAAAGTATTACACTGAGCAAAACTTTACTTGAAATACACTTTTATCTGACCACGATTCTTGAATTGCAACAGTTGCATTGAGATAATTAAGGTTCAAAGTTTTATGATTGCAAGTACAAAAAGAGCTGTTAATCTTGTAAAAAAGGAAGTTCTAGCTACTAACAATCAATCTTAAGAACAGCTGAATGAGTGCTATAGTGAGTTTTAGGCTTCAAAAAGCAAAATTTTAAAGTAAAAACCATCACACTCAACAGCTAAAGCATCGATTCAGGAGCGGTACTCCGAGCAAAATGTCACTATGACTACAGAAGGATTCATTACCCTGACTCTAAGTTGCTAGGTTCTCATCAGGCAAAGTAATAGTTAACCCAAAACACAATTACCTAGGGTCTTAGCTCTCTCCTCGTCTCCCACCGTTACTCCTCCTTCCCCTCCTCTTCCCAGCTACTATCCTCGCCGCTCCTTCCCTCTCACCAACTCCTTCTCCAACAATCTCTTCTGTTCCACGCACCTCTTCCACTCCTCCCACCTCTTCTCCCCATAAGACCCAACTCCTTCTCAACCGCTCTCGAATCTCTCAACATCCCCATCGTCAAAAACTCTTGCGGTCACCATCCCTCCTCCAATTCCCCCACCACCGTCTTAAAGTGCGACGTGGGCACCCCACCTCGTCACTTCAATCTCCATCACAAACTGCTCCTCCGATCTCTTCATCTCCTCCACGACACTCAAAGCTCTCTCCCCATCTCTCGTCTCCCTCTCTTTCCTCATTTTCCCTTCGCTCTCCACACCACCTCGCCTTCCTGAATCACTCCACTCCTTCTCCGCCGTCTCTTCCTTCAACCGCCGCCGCAACAGCCTCTTAGGACTCTGCCTCGCTCGTCTAGTTAACCTAACTGACCTCACCGTCTCCTCCATCCCCATCTCCACCTCTGGTCTCTTTGTCAAATCGGAAACATGCACAAGATCGTCTCCCATCTCCAATTGAATCTCTTCGGCAACATCCCTAAAACGTTCGGGTCGGGTTGAATCTCCGATTCAACTATTTATCAGAAAATCTGATAAGTGGATCAATTACTTTACTCTCCAACCTTCAACCCTAAAGCTCTAAACTTATCGTCAAAATAAATCTTCGTCTAGATACCGACAACATCGGCGATCTAGCCTCCCTAAAGAACCCATCTTTCCGAGATGTCATTACATGTACGATAGGTTAAAGAGCAATTAAAGTTTAGTTATAATATAATTTACATACATGGTAGTTTTTGTATTAAATAAAATGTTATATGACTGCCAATGGTATATAGTGTAATTTTTCTAGTAAATTAAAAGTTGTTAAAACTGAAAGTTGAGGAAAGCTGTGGTGACGACACATAAGCTAATAAAATAAAGGCTAGACTTTAAAAATACTTCTCTATTAATAAGTAAGGGATAACAACACCGTTGTCTTTCATACGACAACACTATTAGCACTTAACGGGACAAAATCAACATTACGAAAAAATGAAACCCAAGGCATTGTATTAAGAACAAGGCATGTTACCAAGAGAATATTATGGTACAGAGAATTGTATTGTTAAAAAGGATAGGTTCAACCATTACTCACTTCAACAAACACTGTAGTTGTTCTTGCCGGTACAGTGAAGCCGCCGGAAAATGCGTCATTGATATCACTCAAATTACCCTAAAGAGTGTTACTCTCATCAAAAGAGGTTCAGATGTAGTACTTAGGGATCGAATCCACAGAGACTCTAGGATTACTCAACAGACTTAAATAATTAGAAATGAAGATAGACTGAAAGGTTTTAATAGTTTTAAAAGCAGTAAATGATAAATCGAAAACAATAGTGATTCAATAGATTGAATTGAAGTGGTTTCAAGAATGGGAAAGTAGCTAGATTCAGGTAAATCTTAGGTATGAAAGGTATGCACTTAGTTTAGACTAAAGGGTTTGATGGTTTTTGAACTAAACAATGATTTAACCGGATAGGTTATCTTCGCTAGATCTCGGATCTCAACTGTCGTATTTTGATCTCGAGAGAGTGTCGATCGATGTGACTTGATGTACATCGACCGATACACCTTTGTAACAATCGATCGACAGAACGATAGTTGCGTCGATCGATGGTTATTCTAGCGAGCCTTGCGAACGGGTTTAATTTGTTCTCTAATCTTCTCAGACCAACAGTCGTTGCGCCTGAGTTAGTTAGATCACGCAAATGGGTTCAGGTATTGAGGGGAAACGGTTAGTTGGACTCAATTAATCCTAAGATCTAAAATGAAGGTGATCAATCTCAATTTTAGCATTAAGTTCACAAGCAATGAAAGAACAATCAAAACACCTTTTTAATAGTCATATTAGCAGTACATAATTTCAACCATGGTGAGAAACCTAAATCTAACAATTGGTTTACTCAAACATATTCATGAGAGACAAAGTCATGATGGTGTGAAATAAACTCAAATGAAACATAGAACACAAATAGATAGAGTAATAGAGATAAAGGAGTTCAAGATCTTCTCTGTTTTGCAGTCTCAAATCTATCTCTCCAATCCTAAGCTCTTCTAATGGTAGCCAAAATGCTTCTTCTCCAAACTAGGTCTTTTTGCAAGTGTCTCCCTAGAAATGATACAAAACCCTAGTACATATAGCCTAACAGGCGGCTAGGGACTTAATTTGTAAATAATAGATCTTCTGGGAAATGAAATCTTTTAATTTGCGATTTCATTCGTGTGACTGGGCATCGATCGATGCACATGTATGTATATCGATCGATGGTAAGTGATTATGATCGACCGATGTTGCTCTTCAAGCGTCGATCGATTTTCCTTGCGTAAAAGCATTCCAAAATGTCCCAAAAGTATCATTTCCTTCCATCAGGTGAATAAACCTGTATTTGCTTTAAAAAGACTCTAAAACATGATTAATACATCTTAAAACCTTTATATACTATGTATAAAAACGGGTGAAAGTCATGGTATATCAACTCCCCCAGACTTATCTTTTGACTTGTCCTCAAGTTAAACCAACGGACAATCTCTCTGGAAGAGGGTTGAAAACATCAGAGACTCACAGATTTGAAACATTGAAATTATCACCTCTATAATGTTTCATTCCACATCTAAAGTTCCTTCTTACAGATATGCATTATGCAATATCCTCGCTTAGCAACCAAAATCATCTAGCCAACAATCTTAACTAATCTTATTGTCAATCTCCTCAACCAACCTCATTTCTTAATGTAAAAAGTGTAGGCTTTACCTTGGGAGTATCGATCACAGGATGCAAGGATTTCAGACAAGTATCTAGAACTGCAGGTAAAAGTTAGTTCCTAATTTCTCTCTTTCTAATTTCTCTCTTGAGTCAAAGTCTGCTTCCATTGCAGGATCAGTGACCAAAATTGGACAGGCTTCCATGAATCAAAACTTAATGGTGGTTGCCACCAAGCTCTGTTCACTTCTTTTTGACCTATATCCAAGAGTTCTTTGCAAAAGCGAGCCTTGAAGATTGTCGCCTCCAAGTCCCGTTTTGAACTCTTTTATTGGAGTCTTTTATGAATCAAGCCTTAATGGTTTTAGCCACCAAGTCCTGTTCAGACTCAACCTAATTAAACAATAGATCTTATTTTATTTTATTATATGTATATATATATATATTTTTTTTTTTGACTAACTAATCTAGGGTCGAAATTAGAGAGAGGGATGTGATATATAATTCTACACAAGGCTTTACCTTCCAGACTTGTCTGAAGAATCCGATCCCATGTATGCCAAGCCCCAAGACAAGCAGTGAAGTCAGGTTAGTGTTGGATGTTAGCTTTATAATCCCCTTCACTTTAGCATCTATAGCTTTATAATTCTACACAAGGCTAACAAGCTAGCAAGTGTGTATAGTTGACTGGTTGATCCACTTTAGCATCTATAGTATTATCTGCAGTCAGTAAATCTAGAATGGTGCTAGAAAGTGGTTAGACATTCAAGTAGAAATCATTAGTTCATAATCCCCTTCTTGACTCAATAAAATTATTTTTGAAAAGATTTTTGACAAAAACTCAAGAAAGTGGTGTTAGTAACTACCTCCCCCAGACTTAAATTGCACCGACTCGGTGCAAAGTGCCCAAGGGTAGGTGAAAATCAAGTTAGATGTTTGAGAATGTTAGAGTGAAAATGAAGTACCTATCCGTACTACACATCGATCAATGTAATCCTCTCCATATCGATCGATGTTACTCGCCTAGAATCGATCGATGTAATCCTCTCCATATCGATCGATGGCGAAGCACAGAAATTTTTGCATGTGCTTGGAGTCAAACTCGAAGTTCCTTGCCTAATGTTAGCTCTGTTAGACAACCACGCATAAGAAGAAATAATAAGCATCCTCAGACATAAAATAAAAGTTTAAAAACATAAATCCTACAAGTTCAGAAAATAAATAAACAAGTTCATAATAGGAGGAGAAGAGATAGAGATGTGAGGACTAGTCGGTGTCCTCATCAGTCGCCTCATCGTCCTCTGGAGAAGGGTCCCTGCGTGCTGCTGCTGGTGCTGGTGCCTGCGCTCATGTGGCTCTCCTGCTCCGACAAGACACTCTAGCCCAGATGGCCTGAAGAGCGTCCACCACGAACCTCTGAAAGTCTCCCTGGTCGTTCATAGGGATGTCTGGTATGTTCGGGAAGTCGGGGAGAGGCGGTGCCTGTGCTTCCTGAGCTCTGGTACATGTTCCGCGGGTTGCGGAGAAATGCCTCGTCTGGCATGCATCAAAGCTGCTCCACGTTGTTTCCGAAGTCAGTGATCCTCCTATCCGGTAGGGGTAGAAGGCGATGCTCATCGCGGATCCTGAAGCGCCAGAGTTTCCCTTCCTCGAGCCATAGCGAGTGCACCAAGTGGTGCTCGTCGAGGAAGGCGTGGTCGCGGTCGGCAGAGTGAGAGTCGAGGCGGATGCCGAAATACTGGAAAATCGGGGTCAGAAGACTCCCAACTGTCTCCTTCTTCTTCTTACCCTTGCTGGTGAAGGGCTTCTTCTGCAACTCCACCAAGTGCGCGGCAAAGACAGCTCTGAGGTTCGGCGGGCTTACTTCGCCGTCCTCGTCCAACTCAACCAAATCCACCACGCCATTGACTGCGCAGAAAAGTAATGTGAGCTCCTTTATCCTGACCTTGTTGGGCTCCATCTTGCAAACCAGTGTGTTTGCAAGGAGCCGTAGGAAGTAGCGAATTGCAGGATGGCGGATGTCTGATAGCACGGCCCTGTTTGTGTCCCAAACTGCTGTGCCGACGATTTCCCAGAATCCCTCGAGGTGTGGGAAAGGTGGGACCGTGTAGGAGGCGATGCTCTCATCGAAACCGTAGATACGGCAGAGCTCGGTGATAGTGATCCTGTAGCGTGTCCCTCTGGCGAAGAAGGTAAAAGTACCATCTCCCGCTACCCTCGCTGCTGAAGTCCTGTAGATGACCTCGACAGTGGCCATGAACTGGCGGACGAGATCGGGGTAGAGGTCGTAAGCGCGAGAGGGCATGGTACCGAGTCCTAGCTGTGTGATCATGTCCTGAATATCTCCCTCGATCCCGAGCTTCTTTAGGATGCGTCGGTCGAGGAATTTGGTGGGCTCGATAGAGACTCCCAGCCAAGCATTGTAGAAGAGGCTGTCGTAGTCGTCCCACTTGTCGGACAGGGCACGTTGACGGCACTCGTTGCTGTTGATCGCTGCCTTAGGATCATCATAGCCCGGGAAATCGAAGGGTGTGTTTTCGGCGCGAGGCCATGGAGGACGCTGTGGGTTGGTGGAGCTGCTAGTCTCGTCGAACCTCCTTTTCGACCTGAGTTCTCTGTTTCGTGCGTTTGTTTCTGAACTGCTCATCTGAAACCAAGAAGAAAAGAAAGTTAGCATTGTCGATAAAATGTAATATCGATCGATGGGTTATACAGAACATCGATCGATATTTTCGTGTCGGAACAATCGGACAAGGGAGCATCGGTCGATGCGAACGAGTTCATATCGACCGATGTCGAATCGCGAAACCTGCAACATCACTCAACTCCAAATCGCGTTTATACGAATCAAAAGGCATGAAAATCACAAACCGAACTCTAGATAAGCAATATGAACTACAAAAACATATCTCAATCATACTAAATCAAGCGTTCTAGTCCAACTCAAAACGAAAACCCTAATTTTTCGAAAAAATTGAAAATTTCGAGTGCATACCTTGAATGTTGATTTCGGGAGTGGATTTAACAGTTACAGAGTCAAAAATCGAGTGGATTTAGGCGAAGAACGGACGAAATCCGTCAATAATCGAGAGAGAAAAGGGGTGTTTTTGTTTTCGGTTTCGTTTGCGAGTGTGGAAGAGGAGTGGGCCGATATCGAGTGAAATAAGTGTTTTAACCATCGATATGCCCGCATCGATCGATGGCAGTGATGCCTCGTCGATCGATGTCCTCTTTAAAAAATGAATCCTAATTTCTAAATCTTCTAAATAATGCTAATATTAAAAAAATACAGAAATTACTATTAATTACGATTAAATATAATTTATTAATTAATGATTTTTAATTTTTAATTAAATCTTTTTTTTATTAAATAAAATGGGTTGCCTAACATTCAGCGCTTAAATTTTAAGTCTTAAGCTCGACTTCCTGATTAAACTAATTATCAGGTTCATACAGCACCATGGGCGCTTACGCTGGTGATTTTGCCCAATAATGCTTAACTTGTTGGCCATTCACTGTAAATTCCAGGCCTTTATCATTTTGTAAGGTGATAGCTCCGGAGGGTTGAACGTTCGTTACGGTGAAGGGTCCAGACCAACGGGATTTTAGCTTTCTAGGAAATAAAGTTAATCTAGAGTTATAAAGGAGGACTTGATCATCCGGTTCGAAGTGCCGGGATATGATCTTTTTATCGTGATAAGCTTTAGTCCTCTCTTTATAAATTTTCGAATTTTCGAAAGCTAAATGTCTGATTTCATCCAGCTCGTTGAGCTGGATGAGTCTCCTTTGTGCAGCTGGTTTGATATCAAAGTTTAAAAGTTTGGTAGCCCAAGCTGCTTTGTGTTCCAGTTCGACTGGTAGATGACATGATTTGCCATAAAGGAGGTGGAATGGTGTTATTCCTAACGGCGTTTTGTAGGCGGTCCTGTAGGCCCAAAGTGCATTATCTAGTTTCCCAGACCAATCTTTTTTGGATGTTCCTACGGTTTTCTCTAAGATTTCCTTAATTTTCCGGTTAGAGACTTCTACTTATCCACTAGTTTGTGGGTGGTAAGGTGTAGCTACTCTATGATGAACACCATTCTTTTTAAGCAATCTATCAAATATTTTGTAAATGAAATGAGTTCCACCGTCACTAATGACTACTCTCGGAACTCCAAATCTTGGAAAGATTATACTCTTGAAGAGTTTAATAACCACAGATGCGTCATTGGTAGGAGAAGCTACTGCTTCGACCCATTTGGATACGTAGTCTACAGCGACTACTATATATTTGTTTCCATATGAAGACGGGAAGGGTCCCATAAAATCGATACCCCAGCAATCAAAGACTTCAACTTCAAGAATGAACTTTTGTTTCATTTCGTGTCTTTTGCTTATTTTTCCACGTCTTTGGCATCTGTCACATTGGTTTATAAATGCGTGGACATCGCGAAAAGTGGTCGGCCACCAAAATCTTGCTTGGAGAATTTTCGAAACCGTTTTAAAGGTAGCGAAATGTCCTGCATAATCAGCTCCGTGACATTGGTAAATAATGTCCGGAATTTCAGCTTCGGATACGCATCGTCTGTATATGCCATCAGAACAATGCTTATAGAGGTAAGGTTCATCCCAATGATAGCGTCTTACTTCTCTGAAAAATTTCTTCCTCATATATCCCTTGAGTTCGTCTGGCTCAACCTCAGCTGCCAAATAGTTAACTATGTCGGCATACCAGGGTCGGTTATCCGAGTTTCTACCAATCGCGTTTACCTCCCGTTGTTATAATTCCTCAGGTGTGAGATTAATCTCATCACCAGAAACATTAACTTGTAAATCGAAATTGATTTTAATAGACGGGGGTTCGTGATCTTGGTTATTGGAGAGTTGAAGAAGTTACATCAGTCTCATTATCGATCGATGTATCACTACGTGAATCGACTGATATGCTATCTCTCTCATCAATCGATAGATCTTCAGATGTGAGAGATATTTGACCGACGAAGGATGTATCAATGTGTGGAACATTCTCTGTGGGAAAGAAATCGTCTATAGGGACAACATCCTCTATCCTTATCCGGGAAAGATGGTCAGCGACTCCATTATCTACTCCTCTCTTATCCTTAATTTCGATGTCAAACTCTTGGAGTAGTAGAATCCAGCGTATGAGTCGAGGTTTAGCATCTTCCTTTTGCATTAAATATTTGATGGCAGCGTGATCAGTGTGAACTATCACTCGTGAGCCAATCAAGTATTGACGGAATTTTTCAGAAGCGTAAACTACAGTTAATAGTTCCTTTTCTGTTGTTGCGTAATTCCGTTGCGCTTCATCAAGCGTGCGGCTGGCGTAGTAAATGGCATGTAGCTTTTTGTCTTTCCTTTGGCCTACTACTAGGGCAGTGATGTGGGATTTCTTTAAATCTTCAAAAGCTTTCATGCATTCAGGGGTAAAATCGAATTTAATATCCTTGCATAATAGGTTATTTAAAGGTTTAGAGATTTTGCTGAAGTCCAGTATAAATCTCCTGTAAAACCTTGCGTGTCCGAGAAAACTTCGCACGTCTTTAACAGTTTTGGGTGGAGGTAAACTGGTCATTACTTCAACCTTAGCTCTATCTACCTCTATACCAGCGGCGGAAACCCTATGTCCTAACACTATTCCATCGTTAACCATGAAATGGCATTTTTCCCAGTTTAGGACAAGGTTCTTTTCTTCGCATCTTTCCAATACTTTGCATAAATTGTCGAGGCAACTCTTAAAATCTGATCCGTACACTGAAAAGTCATCCATAAATACTTCCATGAAGTCCTCGATCATATCCGTAAAGATTGACATCATACAACGTTGGAAAGTGGCGGGGGCATTACATAGACCAAATGGCATTCTGCGATATGCGAAAGTTCCATAGGGGCATGTAAACGTTGTCTTTTCTTGATCATCCGGGTGTATAGGAATTTGGAAATATCCGGAATATCCATCAAGAAAACAGTAATACTGGTGATTAGCTAATCTCTCCAGCATCCAATTTCCTATAATCAATACACATCCGATGACCAGTAACGGTGCGAGTCGGAATGAGTTCATCCTTTTCATTCTTCACTACAGTGATACATCCCTTTTTGGGTACAACATGTACGGGGCTTACCCATTTGCTATCCGAAATAGGGTAAATAACTCCAGCATCAAGGAGTTTTATAATTTCCTTTTTAACTACTTCTTTTAGATTCGGATTCAATCTCCTTTGCTGCTCTATTGATGTTTTAGCGTCATCTTCCAAGTTGATCCGATGCATGCAAAGATCGGGAGAGATTCCAGGAATGTCATCGAGAGAATACCCGATCGGTTTCCTGTACTTGCGTAATTTATTCAGCAATAAAGCAAGTTCTCCGCTAGTGAGATTGGCGTTGACGATAACAGGGTAGGACTGGTCATAAAGGTAAGCGTACTTAAGACCGCTGGGTAGAGGTTTTAACTCTACCTTTGGTGCTTTATCTTTAGACCAATTTGATTGCGAGGGAGGTTGTCGATCGACGGTATCTTGTAGGTATCGATCGATGACAACTTCTGAGTCATCATTTTCTTCTACATTTGCAATTCCGATGCTAGTGTCCATTAGTCGCATGTAATCGTCTGTCCTATCTGATATGCTGAAAATTTCATTTCTCACGTGGTTAAGGGTGTCTTCTAAGGGGTTGTCTGAACACATGTTTAGGAAATAGTGTTTTTCATCCTCAAAAACTTTTTCCACATAGAAGGCCTGGTCATCTATTAGGGGTCGCTTAATCAGTTTTTCCATATCAAAAGTCATCGAGATATCCCCTATGTTCAAATTAATTCGTCCTTCTTTGACGTTAATGATTGCTCCAGCTGTAGCTAGGAATGGCCGACCCAGAATGAGGGGGTCTTTGGGTTCTTGTCTGTATCTCAACACAACAAAATTCGTAGGCACGATGCAATCGTTAATCTTTATGGGAACATCTTCGAGAATTCCTTCGGGTACCCTAATAGATCTATCGGCTAAAACCAGGGTGATCGGAGTTGGCATAAACGCTTTATATCCTAATGTTACTGCAACAGAGTAAGGCATAAGGTTCACGCTAGAGCCAAGGTCACATAATGATCTAGGAAAGCGTGTGTTTTCTATTTTACAATCTAGGACGAAACTACCAGGATCTGATCTCTTTGTTGGAGTTTCTCCTTTAATCATAGCACTTACTTCTTCTGAAATCATCATCACGCTATGTTCTGCAATTGGGTAGTTTGGAGATGTCATGTCCTTTATATACTTCTTAATCGAAGGTGCTATTTTTATAGCATCACTAAGGGACATCTCAACAGAAATTTTGTCTAAGGCTTTCTTGCAGATCGCGTTTTCTAATGATTTCTTAGTTTGCGTTTTACGAGGAAAAGGGGGTAAAGTCCTATAGACTCTTTCAATTATGGGTTCGGGTTGAGTAGACCGTCGATCGACGGGTTTTTCAGGTTGTCGATCGATGGTAGGTGTTTTAGGTCGATCGACGTCAGTTTCCGTATTGTCGATCGATTTCGTCCTCAATCTTCGTATCTTCTTCTAGTTCTAAGTCTATTGCCTTTTCCTTAGCCTTTTCAGCGGTGGTTTTCCGGTTCTCTTGAGATGGATTTGGGTCAAGATCGTTAAGAAGAATAGGATGAGACTTGCTTTTTCTGTCCTTGTTAGTGTCGTCAGGTTTTCCAACATCTGTGTTGTCCCTCGTATCTGCTGCGAGGTTTTTCCCGCTGCGCAACATTACGGCACTGACTTGACTTCTCGGGTTTAAATCAGTTCTCCCGGGAAGACATCCAGCATCTCTCTTTATGGCAGTTGCAATCTCAGCTACTTGACCTTCTAATTTTCGGATTAGTTCTCCCAAAGAATCTGCTTTTTCCATTAATTCTCCGTAAACCATATTTATTTTTCCGTAAAACTCCGATTTTGTCTTACGGTTGCCAGTAAGAGCTTGTCTGATATTGAACCTCTCTCTTCTGGTACGTGATTTTACAGCAGTGTCATAAGCTTGGGTAAAGCTATCGACATTAAGCACAAAGTAGAGATCGGAACAGTTTGTCCCTTCATCCAAATAATCATCGGTGTCAGACAAAGCATTGCCGTCGATCTGGGCTATATCAGATCGGTGTTTGTTTTGAAGAAAGGAATGAAGGGATTTAAGGGAATTCTTAATTTCTATCAAATCAGAATTGTCTTTTGGACTTGTGGCCTTTTCCATCTCTTCATCCATCTTTTATAGGATCTTCCCGTTGTCATATTTTTGATAAGACGTCTAGCTCCTTCGGGATTCCTAGTGATGAAATTTCCATCACTCGCTGTATCGAGTGTGGTTTTATAGCTCAAATTAACACCTCCATAAAAGATGTTAAGAAGCTGTGGTTCTGAATAACCATGATGGGGACATTCAAGTTCATAGCCTCTGAATCTTCCCCATGCATTTTTAAACGATTCGCGTGGACCTTGGCGAAATGTAGAAATTTGCTTTCTTACTTCCCAGTAGCGTTCATCAGTGAAAAATTCTCTAAGGAAGGCACTTCTAATCTCTTCCCAACAAGTGAGTGATCCTGTTGCTAAACAGTTTAACCACCTGAGTGCTTCTCCTTCTAGGGAGAATGAGAATAGTTTGCAACGATCATATTCATCTGGTATTAATTCTTCCAAAGTTTCAATGTGATCTTGTGGGTGTTCTGGGAGAGATCCACGGAATGGGTTTTGACGAACCATACGGTAGTAATCTGCGTTAAACTTAGATTTCTTGGTATCGTCTCCTGGTATTTTAATAGCGGACCTATTGGAATAGGTCCTACCAGGACCAAGGTAGTCTTGTATGGACAATTTTATATCTTCACCTTTAGTTAAGGTGGAATTTTCCTTAACAGGGATTTCAGTCCCCTGTTCAGTTTGGCTAGCTTCATTGCTCGTTTGACCATTTAGTTCAGTTTGGACTACTTTCTCATTAGCGGGCTTGGTAAGAGAAAACTTACCTGCTTCCGGCTGGGCGGTATCGATCGATGTTGGCAGCTCCGTATCGATCGATTCTTCTGACTCAACATCGCTCGATGGAAACGTGTCTCCGTCGATCGATGGTTGGTCGCGCTCTGTGTTCTCTATTCTTCGTGTCTGCGTAACAGATTAAGAAAGAAAACTTTAGCAAGATTTTCGTAACAAGTCTATACTAAATTCTAAATTAAATCTAATGGTAAAAAGAAAGAGTCCCCGGCAACGGCGCCAAATTTGATATCACTCAAATTACCCTAAAGAGTGTTACTCTCATCAAAAGAGGTTCAGATGTAGTACTTAGGGATCGAATCCACAGAGACTCTAGGATTAATCAACAGACTTAAATAATTAGAAATGAAGATAGACTGAAAGGTTTTAATAGTTTTAAAAGCAGTAAATGATAAATCAAAAACAATAGTGATTCAATAGATTGAATTGAAGTGGTTTCAAGAATGGAAAAGTAGCTAGATTCAGGTAAATCTCAGGTATGAAAGGTATGCACTTAGTTTAGACTAAAGGGTTTGATGGTTTTTGAACTAAACAATGATTTAACCGGATAGGTTATCTTCGCTAGATCTCGGATCTCAACTGTCGTATTTTGATCTCGAGAGAGTGTCGATCGATGTGACTTGATGTACATCGACCGATACACCTTTGTAACGATCGATCAACAGAACGATAGTTGCGTCGATCGATGGTTATTCTAGCGAGCATTGCGAACGGGTTTAATTTGTTCTCTAATCTTCTCAGACCAACTGTCGTTGCGCCTGAGTTAGTTAGATCACGCAAATGGGTTCAGGTATTAAGGGGAAATGGTTAGTTGGACTCAATTAATCCTAAGATCTAAAATGAAGGTGATCAATCTCAATTTTAGCATTAAGTTCACAAGCAATGAAAGAACAATCAAAACACCTTTTTAATAGTCATATTAGCAGTACATAATTTCAACCATGGTGAGAAACCTAAATCTAACAATTGGTTTACTCAAACATATTCATGAGAGACAAAGTCATGATGGTGTGAAATAAACTCAAATGAAACATAGAACAGAAATAGATAGAGTAATAGAAATAAAGGAGTTCAAGATCTTCTCTGTTTTGCAGTCTCAGATCTATCTCTCCAATCCTAAGCTCTTCTAATGGTAGGGAAAATGCTCCTTCTCCAAACTAGGTCTTTTTGCAAGTGTCTCCCTAGAAATGATACAAAACCCTAGTACATATAGCCTAACAGGCGGCTAGGGACTTAAGTTGTAAATAATAGATCTTTTGGGAAATGAAATCTTTTAATTTGCGATTTCATTCGTGTGACTGGGCATCGATCGATGCACATGTATGTATGTCGATCGATGGTAAGTGATTATGATCAACCGATGTTGCTCTTCAAGCGTCGATCGATTTTCCTTGCGTAAAAGCATTCCAAAATGTCCCAAAAGTATCATTTCCTTCCATCAGGTGAATAAACCTGTATTTGCTTTGAAAAGACTCTAAAACATGATTAATACATCTTAAAACCTTTATATACCATGTATAAAAACGGGTGAAAATCATGGTATATCAGTCATACACTGATTTTTTTACTATTTCATCTCCTGACTTCACCTGTAAAAATGAATTATCATTTAACATTTCTAATATTCATTTGAATTAACCAAAAGGTGAACGCTTATGATATTGTCATACATTTATTTACTGTGCAATTTACATGTACCGGATGTAATTCGAGATTCCTATTTTTCAGAGAAGGACTGAGAAATGAGAACTCAGACGGGCGAGCATTGAAGATAACCACAACGAATGAGTTGCTGTTGTTAGAGTTAAAGTACCTTTACAAAACAATGTATTATACGAAGCTTTGAAAGATACGTGGATCATGTTATTGGTTTTTAACTTACACTGGATCAATCTGAGATACACTTGGGATGCCTTTGTGACCATCTTCAATGCTCATGACGATGGTGTCAGGGACTGACGAGGGGCATGTATTATGAAATCACACTCGGTCCTGAAAAAAAAAGTCACATCGATCCACAAGTTTTATGAGATCTGTTACTTTCGGTCTTTGTGACATTTCATGGCATTGCAAAAGGTTGATAGTGAACGTATACTTCCGTAAGAGAGCAGATAATATAGTCAAGAGAATAATAAAACAGTAGTCATCCTGACCTGGATTTCCTTTGCTGAATCTAAACGGAAGAGAGGCGATGAGTATCTGATGCATAACAAGTCTAAGAAACTGTTGAGCGTGGCAACTATATGACTGCTTTGAGGTTTGAAGGATGGGTCTTGCAACCTCGGTTTAATCCTGGAGACATATATAGCAGGAGCTGACTGGTTTCAGAAACATGCACTGGTTGTATGGTTCTACAAAGTAATCCATACATTGAATGCAATTGAGTCGGTACTTACAGCGGCCAACTGTATTTGTTTTTCCCTTTTGGAGGAAGCCCAACACCCCAGTTGTTGGACTTGTAGCTGAAGTCTAACCTATTGAACCAATCACCTGAGTTGTAAGAATCACGATCAAGTGACTTCGAGTGTAAAATCTCGTCCCCAGCATGGAAGAATGGTATACCCTTCACATTCAGAATACAACATATTAAATTTGAAGTTTTAAGATAATGAGCCAAAAAAGAAACCAAATCATGTAATAGATTCCCTGCAGCCCTGTTCTCCAGTCCCTTATCCTACAAAGTTATTTATCTCTGAGCAAAGTTGTGAGACAGTAGAGAACCTGCGAGAGGGCAATCATACTTGATGCCAAATGATTTATTCGACACCTTTCATCAACTGATATTTTCATCGGTGTCTGCATGAAAACGTTGGACAAAGCAGAAATAAGTCTACAGATAAACTCGAGTAGGAATGCAGAGTGAACTGAGAGCATTTCAGATTTGAATTTTAATCAAGCAAAAGTATACATTGAGCTAGAGATTCAGAAGGTGGACATCTGCCTAAAAATTTAGAAAACATATTTAAATATTACCTTCAAACTGATAATGTCAAAGAAGGTTTCATTGTCATGAGCTGAGACGTAGTTAATCTGAAACCACATGGAAATGTTTGATATGAGCGTCAGACATTTATCACTACTTGACTCACTCAAAAGATGCAAGTGGTAGAAATAACGTTTCATACCGTTTCTGTAGGCTGTGAAGCATATGCAAAAGGTGTGGCATCATGCATTAAAATCTCTGATCCCTTCACCTATGGAACGACAGCAAAATAACATAAACGGGGAGACAGTCTTTGTGAATGGTTAAATAATTAAGTGTGTCTAATTACACACATCTTTTCCTTCATGATTAGTTAGCACATAATCCTTCAAATTTGCAGCCATCCCAATCTAATCCACGATGGAAGTAAAAGGAATATATTATCAAAAGACTTTCTACAACTTTGTTACAATATATCCACACAAAGTCACATTGCAACTTGTAAGACAAAAGAATTTAGTAAGTAATGATAAAGAACGGGGACCAGTTGTGAAGCGAATTAGAGAGCAAAAATTTGGGTTTGCAATCCTTAAGCTTTGACCGCAGAAATAAGATTACCGTATTGCATGTGATATAACGGCAATCAGTTACCTGGATGTGATATTTGGCAGTAGAAAGCATCAGCTGCTGGGTAGCTTCTGTGTTGGATAATTCCAATTAACTTAAGGAGCAAGTTAACTCATTAAAGTGAAGTTTGATGGGTTAAGGAAAAAGAAAACATATCGAGCTTAGGAATGTTTCCATATTATTATTAGGAAAAGATGTAGCTTCGCCCTTTAGGAAAAGATGTAGCTTCTTCCTATATAAAGAGTTCTCATGGAGAGATGTTCCAAAAAGAGAAACACATTGAAAGGTTTAGTTTTGAGAGAGTTTCTAAATCTAATAAGAAGAGAAGTTCTTATAATCTTTGTGTTTGTGCAACTCTAATTAGTATCAGAGCTCCAGGTTTCGAAGGTCGTTTACAAGAGGAGTTGTAACTTCGATCAAAACATGGAAGACGATTCTCAAGCACGTGATAAAGGTCTTGAGATGAAGAAGGACATACAATGTCCGATGCTAACATCGACCAACTACACTGTATGGTCTATGCAAATGAAAGTGATGCTTCGTTTATACGAAGTTTAGGATACAATTGATCCAGGGAGTGATGATGCAAAGAAGAACAATATGGCGATTGCTCTGATCTTTCAATCAGTCCCGGAAGCGCTAATACTTCAGATAGGAGAACATGATACATCGAAGAAGATTTTGGAAGCTATCAAATCCCGTAACCTAGGTGCTGATCGCGTGAGAGAAGCGAGGTTACAGACTTTGATCTCTGAGTTCGACAAACTGAAGATGGAAGACACAGACACGGTGGATGACTACGCAGGAAAACTTTCAGGCTTAGCATCGAGAGCAGCCGTGTTAGGAGAGATAATGGAAGCATCAAAGCTGGTAAAGAAGTTTCCGAAGGGACTTCCAAGAATGAAGTTCATTCACATCGTAGCTTCGTTAGAACAAGTGCTGGATCTAAATTCAACAGGTTTCGAAGACATTGTTGGGAGATTGAAGGCTTTCGAAGAACGCACCAAAGAAGAAACCCAAGATGAAGATCAATCGAAGCTAATATTTGTAAAGAATGATGCACAAGGTCATGGAAGCCATAGCAACTCGCGAGGAAGAGGCAGAGGTAGAGGCTATGGTGGAAGAGGAAGATGACGAGGAAAGTCTAATGGTTCTGATGGTCATAACAAAGGAGGAGAAGCTTCAGACAAGACCAAGAAGGACTACTCCAAGGTTAAATGCTGGAGATGCGACAAGATGGGGCACTTCGTGTCACATTGTCCTACACGACCAAGAGAAGAAGCTAACCTAACGGAAACACAAGAAGCAGATGCATTATATATGCATGAAGTAGTATTCCTCAACGAAGAGAGAGTGTTTCCTAAGAGGTTTGATGAATGCGATGGAAATACTAGTATATGGTACCTTGACAATGGTGAAAGTAACCATATGACAGGCAAGAGAGAGTTCTTCTCAAACCTAGATGAGAGCATCAAAGGCAAAGTCAAATTCGGTGATGGATCAAACGTCGAGATTGTTGGGAAAGGTTCGATCACGTTCATCGGAAAAACATGGGAGAGAAGAGCACTCAAAGATATCTACTACATCCCAAGTCTTAAACACAATATCATAAGTCTTGGACAAGAAACCTAGATGGGTTGTGAGGTTAATATGAAAGAAGACTTACTGATGCTGAAAGATCCCCGTGGAAGGCTATTAGTACAAGTCGCAAGGCAACCAAACCGATTGTACAAGACGCCAATGGAGGTTGAATATCCAAAGTGTCTTCAAATACAAGAAACTGATGTTACATGGATGTGGCATGCACAGCTAGGACATGTGAACTTTGGAGTCATGAAGAATATGGTAGACAAGGAGATGGTAGTAGGGATGCCTCAGGTGACACACAAGAAAGATGTGTGCAGCGCCTGCTTAGTTGGGAAGCAAACTCATATCGATGTTACAGAAGAAGGAGATGGTGATGAGCATCAAGATCACCAACACCATGAAGAACAAAACAATAATGAAGAAGAAGAAGCTGTAGACGCTGGTGAACAAGAGCAAGTAGCAGAGAACAACGATGCAAACCAAGACCAACATGTAACATCAAGATATGGCCATAACATTAGAAAACCAAAGCGGTTCGATGATTACATCCTACCGCTGAAGTTGAAGGTGGCAGACTCTTTCTCACCATCGATGGTGAACCAAAAAATTACATCGAAGCTGCAGTGATACAAGCTTGGATTGATGCAATGAAGGTAGAGATCGAATCAATCATCAAAAATAAGACCTTGAAGCTCGTCAAGAAGCCGGCAGGTGTGAAACCGATAGGTTTGAAGTGGATCTATAAGATCAAGAGAAATACAGATGGAACGATGATCAAATACAAACCAAGGCTAGTTGCAAAGGCTAAGTGCAACAACAAGGCATAGACTTCGACGAAGTATTTGCACCAGTTGCTCGGATAGAAACCATACGACTACTCTTGGCGTTAGCAGCAACTAATGGATGGGAGATCCATCACTTAGATGTGAAAACTGCGTTCCTGAATGGAGACTTAAATGAGGATGTATACGTGACTCAACCAGAAGGCTTTGTGGAGAAAGGAAAGGAGGATCATGTGTACAAACTTAGCAAAGCACTGTATGGTTTGCGTCAAGCTCTGAGAGCTTGGAACATCAAACACGACCGTGTTCTCAAGGAGATGGAGTTCACGAAGTGCACCAAGGAACCTGCGGTATATCAAAAGAAAGAGAAGGGGGAGCTTCTTATCATAGCTATTTACATCGATGACTTGTTTGTAACAGGGACTTTGCTCAATGTTATCAAGCAATTCAAAGATGATATGTCAAGAAGATTTGAGATGTCAGACCTCGAGATGCTTACATACTATCTTGGTATATAAGTAACACAAGGAGCTGATGGCATTCACATCAAGCAAGGAGGATACGCGCAAGGTATACTTGTCAAGACGAAGATGGAATCATGTAACTATACTCACGTTCTGATGCAAACAAGTTTGAAAGTATCAAAGGCAGAGGAGGAGCCTGAGATTGATGCAACATCGTATCGATCACCATAGGATGCTTAAGAGAGAGTCATGGAGACGCAATGAAGCATATATACTCACGTTCTGATGCAACATCGTATCGAAGAAATGCGATGCACCTATTAACGGTCTATGGAAGTTCATCGGAGTTCAGAAGATCAACATACCTGAGATTCAAGTTGGAATTAAGGGGGAGAATGTTGGATAATTTCAATTAACTTAAGGAGCAAGTTAACTCATTAAAGTGAAGTTTGATGGGTTAAGGAAAAAGGAAAACATATCGAGCTTAGGAATGTTTCCATATTATTATTAGGAAAAGATGTACCTTCGCCCTTTAGGAAAAAAGGTAGCTTGTTCCTATATAAAGAGTTCTCATGGAGAGATGTTCCAAAAAGAGAAACACATTGAAAGGTTTAGTTTTGAGAGAGTTTCTAAATCTAATAAGAAGAGAAGTTTTTATAATCTTTATGTTTGTGTAACTCTAATATTCTGAACCATGGTCATGACCGTTAGGCTGTCCCAAGAAGGAAAACTAAGAAACGCGAAGAAGATAGACAATATTTTGATGGTATGGAAATTTCAATGGTTCAACACCCAAATTTGAAACGCTTACATGGGCAATATAACACGTGATGTGATGTTTATTGTTGGTATGGAAAAATGTGTATGCGATTTTATTGTCTAGTACCATATTATTCAATTTAAACTTTGGTTGGAGCTAAAACAATTCAGTGATACAATATCTTGATGGCTAACTGTACAAACAAAATTGAAAATACATGTAACAATAAACCTGTAACGAATCCTTGTTGAAGAGGATGACCAAATGGATCCACCAAGAGTTGCATCTCGTGTACGGTCATTAAAACTGAATAGGGACATAAAGTTCCAAGTAAAAAAAAAACAGAATCAGGAAGATGCTGAACAATCATTGAAGAAAGTAATAAGATGGTCAGTTCAGGAAATCAATAAATAAATCATGAAAAATCTCTCTTTCAAACGTATTGAGGCAATTAACTTCACACCTTCCAATTCCAGTCCCACTTAAGCTGAACTGTGAAGCATTAACTCCACGTCCATTGTTAGCAACTTCACCAAAGTTCCATCCTTCGCCATATCTGATAAAAGGATGGCAGAAAAACATTATATGGGCCAAAAATATTTCATAAGAAAGACAAAGGATTATGCAACTAATGTTAGGGAAAACTTGCAAGTCTGGTAGTGAGGCAAGACTTACATATAAATTCTTGAACCATCAACTCCATTTGTTTCCTTTCTCAAGTAATTGCAGATTTTGCTTTTACCTAAGGAACGTGGACATTATAATGCACGTTAAAACTATTGTACGATCACAACAGAACCTAATGAAACCATAACTGAAAGGACACTAAAGGATAACCCTTAGAGGAGTAGGAGAGAGGCTTACCATTGTATCTTTCATAATATGACCCATGAGATCAAAACGAAAACCATCAACCTAGCAGAATCAGCACATGATCAGCCAGCCAGAGGACAAGAAAACTTTTTTTTGTGGGAAAGAGAAGAAAGTAGCATGACGGAAAAGTATTCAGTATATCTGACATGCATGTACCTTATAATTAACAACCCAGTTTAATAGATCATCTCGTATCAGACGATCGACCATATAATGCTCGCTAGCAGTGTTGTTTACGCATGTACTGTTTTCAATAAAACCATCATTGTTCCTTCTCAAATCGTAACCTGGAACTATCTAAGCAAATACATTTTGTCATGGACGATATAGAACTCACACTAGACAGTTATCAGACTAAAATCAGAAATATATCAGTGCTCACCTTATCAAGAACAGAGTCTTTGTCGTGTGGCCCATTTGCATGCAAGTGGTTGTAAACAACGTCTAAGACGACATTAAGACCGATAAAATTAAGAGCCTGCCAAAATAAATCATGAAATCATTGACACCTTGTATGATTCACTACAAAATTTGGCTTTTAAATGAGCTTATTAGCGTTGCAAATCACTAGGAGCAGTGGAAAAATGCAAACCTGAACCATTTTTCTAAACTCAATTATACGCATGGACCAGTCGGATCACTAGCGTAGCTTCCTTTTGGGACTCCCCAAAGCACATGATTATACCTTCACAAAACAGGAAGCATGTGATGAAGGTGACTGCTTCAAAATGAATTGAGTAACTTACGTATCACAAACTACCCCCAGTTAAAACCATCATCATTCTTGATTTCTGTAATACGAGCTTGAGCCTCAGCTGAATCAGGTGGTAATCCTTCCAGCACACTAGTGTCTGCAAACAAAAATTCATCATTATGTGTACAAAAAAATTTCAGATACAGAAAACAGAAACAGGATAGACGACTTTCTTAGTTTGACATATGTGTCCTTTCAACTATTGAGCTCTAACTTTACTGCAATGAATAAGGTCTCCTCAATTTAAGGGGGGAAATTGCATCTCAAGCCTGACTCGCGAGCAATCTATTAAGTAAGCGCTTAAGACATCAATGACATCCCTACCTATATACTTCCAGTTCTCCTTATCATCATCAACATCACCAAATTGATATGTGGGAAGAAAATGTAGATGGGTCAGACCTGCATCCGCTAAATTTTGAAGATGTTTCACACCTGCAGAATCCTGTCATAGATCTAATGAGATATGATACAGAACACGATGATACCGAAGACGAATATATCTAAAGGAACTATATATGTTAAGGGCAAGCATCAGAAGGGAATACATGTGCGTGTATCCTTACAAGTGTATTTTACGGGATGATACTTACATGTAATTATATAACTATATGTATCAATGCTTCGATCTTGCTGTTTACAACTCAGTTAGATTCCTTAGTAAACTATATGATAAAGTTAGTAAGTGGTCATCCTTTTGGTTTATATAAGTTTGAACCTAATGTACCTTATTATGTACTCCTTACAAGTTCGATATAGATCTATTGGATTCTGGGATTCTGGGATCCCATCCCAGTCTCTCCCGATACCGTAGGGACCACGACCGAGTTTGCTGGTGATGGCGAGGAAGTGGACCGTCCCGCGGATGTATTTGGAACTTCCTTGTCTGGGAACCTTTATTTCGATCCGTGAGAGATGAAGTCAGCGTTGCCGGGAATAGGATTTCCCTTTATCTTGTAGTTGTGGCCGAGTGTGGCATTTGTTTATCTATGTCCGGCCGAGTGTGGCATTTAAACTTTTATCCTCATGATATTGTAAATATTATATATCAACAGAGAAGCCATCCACGTGTTAACAAGAATCGAACCGAGAAAATTCTACTATTAAGTATGCTCTTAATAGTGTCGCTTTTCTTTTAAGGCTGGTTCAAACTTTTTTGGTAAAAAGGAGGGGAGTCAACAATATTCTTTCCTTTTTGGAGCCAGAGAAAAGGAAATCAGATATTTCCAAATCTTCAGAAGAATCCTTTATGAAAGAAACAGCCGGCCTGGAAAAAGGAAAGGTGCCAAGGGAAGCAGTGTCTCCACCTTTCTCTTCAAATCGACGGATCCTAGTCTCACAGGCCCCAGAATCCCCCTAGCGAGAACTTCTCCAGCCTGTACGCAGCTTAACATCAGAGTTCCGGTCCCATCATCTCCAGAAGATAAGAAAAACTACTACTAGACTCCAGTCAAACACAAAGGAACCGATCTTCACCTGGGTTCAGAATGAGTTCCGGCTTGAGTGGAACCTAGGATAGCAAGATCAATGGAACGGGGTCCTGCCTAAGGGGAGCCTGCTGAGAATGAGCAACCCCGGTTGACTTGAGTGCACATGTTATTCCCCGACTTCGATGACAAAATCTAGAAATAAGGGGCAAAAATATCCCGGTATCATTTCCTCCAGCCTCCAGGCAGGACCCAGACCCTCGGGTCCCCGATAAGAGAACACTCCAGGTCCCTGCTAGAAGGAACCCCGAGTTCGGTCCCTGGAACCGAGCTCCCTTCCAAGAAATGGAAAACTTCCGATAAGGAGAACCTTCCATATTTCCGAATATGAAAGAGCTTAACCTAATGGAACCAACTCCTAGACGACTATATAAGAGCTACTAAAACCCTAAAGCAAAAGATCGACTTCTCCAAGGTTTAGAGACTAGAATTAGACGGCTAGAATTAGGGTTCTTACCAATTACCTTGTAACCTCGCTTTTTCTTGCTTGTTCTATCTAATAAAAGTCTCTTCAAGCCTATCTCTTTATTATCCTCTCTAAATCCTCCCCATATATTTAAGTATAGTATGGAACGATGGTACTAGTAACTTAATTATATAACATGTCCATGTCATGATTTTGGGTGCTCAGTGATTAGGTCACAGAAAGCAATTTCTTAGTATATTAGTGGAGTTATTTGGGAATAAGATAACTTCTTCGTCGTTCCAATCAAACCAGGATGAATCACTTTGTAAAAAGCTTGATTTGGGTACATAAAGTGGTGGAGAATCACCAGGAAGTTGAACAAACCTCATAGGAATTGGAAAGAAAAAGTTTTTCTACTTTCAAATCAGGTGATTCCAGTTTTCCAGTTTGGGAATAAGACAACTTCTTCGTCGTTCCAATCAAACCAGGCTGAATCACTTAAGTGGTGGTTTTAGGATCCATTAAAGGGTGGTTTGATTTGGATACATTAAGTGGTGGTTTTAGGATCCAAATGGTAACATGCTTAAGAACTGCAGTGCAGTTCTAATAATAACAAAAACATATATATGTATATAAATTTTTTTGTTATTATTAGTTGCGGTGCAATGCGATTTAGCCTGTTCTCATGAACCCTGAATCTTTTAAATTATGGGTCTTATTTATAAATGAAAATATGACCACAACAGGCTAAATCGCATTGCACTATATGTTACCATTTGGATCCTAAAAAATGTTGATTGAGTCATGATAGCCTTTGGTTTAGGGTTTGTTAATATATGTTATAGTATTGTTGGTATTTTCAAGGTTGAATTTAAATAGAGAATGAAAGAGATATGATTTGTGTGCATAATTAATGAGATATGAAGAGTAAAAATTGAAGAGAATTTGTACTCCCTACACACAACATATACCCTATTTGCACTCCATACCCTATTTCCCCCCAATTTTTTTCCCCCCATCATCACCATTTTCCCTCAACTCTATGGTATCCCACTTCTTTTTGTATATTGAGCTAATTTACTCAAAATTGAATATCCCAACGTGCATATGAAATATTTCTATGTATTAGTATTAGTTCATGGACCCAATTATTAACCTAATGAGTTATATTTATAACTACTAGGGGCGGGCCGCGCGCTTCGCGCGGCGAATGGATTCACTAATTATTTGAATTGATATTTCTTTTTAATTTTAAAGGGAAATTATATGTTTTGTACTGAACATTATATATGTCAAATCGTTTTATATAGATTTTCAAAACACATGGACTTTAAAATGTGTGCAATTAAATAAATTGCATGATAAATAATTTGTCTTCTGATTTTCATAAAAATAGGTACTATTCTTTTTTTTTGTCAACAAATAGGTACTATTCACACTACAAATCACAAAAGATTAATCGTTAACCAAAAAAAGAAATTTAACGTGGAGGAAAAAAACGAATTAAAGTATTTATTAAAGACAGTGTTAAAAAAATATATTTATTAAAGACACAATCAAATCAAATATATGTCAAACTGTAAAGCTACTGGGACGTAGAACCATGTGCCACTTCGATCCTCATACTAAAACATGTAAGCGCCTAGGTAGTCTGAACAGAACAGCCTGAATCAGAGGACTGAAAATCCCAACTGCATTTTTGGTCAGACACATGAGATCGGTGTCGTAGTTACCGAGCTCCCTGTATCAAAGTAATCCAATTGAATGTGCAAACAGAGCAACACATTAATCTCAAATCAAAAAAATTCAGAAATGAAAAGGACATGAGAAGCTTTACTTGTATTTTCATTGGTTTGAGGACAGCTTTTGCAAGAAGCACAACTAACCTATAAAACATCACTTCCTATGCCAATCTGTACATAAAAGTCTCTTGGAGGAAATCCCAACAACAGCTTCGTGTAGTATTGTATAATCTGTTAACAATCCAAAGAAAAAGTTCCAAATACCAAACTGAACGAAGACAACGAAACCAAAAAAACGATTATTTTTAATTGAGACATGAGAAAAGGATGATCTCTGTTTTTTTTTGATAAAGGATGATCTCTGCTTCCATGTGTTATGTTCTTATCTTTTGCTCAGAAACACATTTAAAAGTGTCTAAAGTTTCGATTGTGCTGCTGATTAACGTAATAACTTGCAGTGTTAACTGCAATAATATTTTTCTTTATTATTCCTTCTTGTCATAATTAAATTTGTGTTTTTTCTTTTGATTGTGATTAAAAGTGGATGGATGATGAGTTAGTTATAAAATGTGTTATCATCATCTTAGTCTTGCACACATTATCATTGTTCTTTTTTTAAGTCATTTTAAATATCAAACACAACCCACGTGATGAGAGTTGAAAAGTCTAATGCCTATTTGCCCAAAAGAAAATGAAAAATGTTTTTATTAAAAGTAACTCATCATAATTCAGCCAGTCTTTTATAAATACTTATAAATAGAAGAAAATTGATATGTATTTTTATATAGTGACATCACGATCTCTACATCTACATAACGGCTGTGAGTAAGAGACTACATAAAATAACATACTACAAAATGATTAGTAATGCCGACGTAACACTGATTGACATTTTTAATTCATTTGTAGTCTGCGAGCTTCGAACCGTGTTTCTCTTTACTTAACCAAAAGAAAATAAAAAAATTTGTGCCAAGCCACAATTAATTAATATAGGGAGATCGTATTGAAAGAAGAAGGGAGATCATATTGAAAGACGAAGAAGAAGAATCAAAGCATGAGTGGGCAAGAAAATCACGATGGCAGCCGGATCTCTACTCCCGACGCGTCGGAGCCCAAAGCTCCTTTTTTTTCTTTTTCTTTGTGAAGCGCCCAAAGCTCCTCACTCCTCTGACTACGCTCCTTATCCTAAGCTTGATCCCAACGACGTCGCTCCTCCTCCGCCTCCCATCTCCGACGATGCCTCCACCACCATGCTGCCGGAGTTCAATCCCTACATCTCTCCTTCACCTGCCCGCAAGAGTCAGCTACTTTGCATCATCCGATCTCGCATCCTATCTAATTTCTCTGTTTGATTGATTGATCGATTTTGGATTTGGGGCTGATACGATGGACTCTGTGAAGGACACGCTTGGGAAATGGGGGAAAATGGCAGCAGACACCGCCAAGAAGGCTCAGGATCTCTCCGGGAAGATAAAACAGTCCAATTTGATTAATTAGAATCTGCGGAGATCGAGAGCTACCGAGAGAGACGATCATGATCAGGAAGATGACATCCACAGTTGCATGGCTTTGCTGGAGAAGATGGCGGAGGAGTCTAGTAGATGCGATTTCCATTGTCGATTCTTAAATCCCTTTTTTGTATTCTTGAACCACTTGGGTACGCTCCTTTGTTGATCTATTTCGCTAGAATCACTTCTATCTTCTTCTTCTCCGATCGAGATTTGCATATCGTCAGCCTCACCTCCGGTCTGACATGATCCATCGCCGGCGGTTTAAGCTTCTTCGTGTTATCCACTGGCACCACCGTCGATTTCGCCTTTTCGAGCCACCGGCGAACTTCTTCACCACTTGAACCACAACACAATTTTCATGACCGTGTTACCCTCCTTCAGATCTTCAAGATCTTGGCTCTTTGTTTTTGGATTTTGATTTTTGAATGGGTTATGGAAACATCAGGGAACTGTAGTGGCCATGGTTGTGATGTAGCGATGTTCAAGACGGCATAGAAGATATACTCATCAATCTGGAAAAGTAAAAGAGAAACTTATTTTTCAGAGTATGAAGAAGTAGATCCGGTATTTGCAAGCTATGGAGAGCTTTCAAATAGGTAAGAAGGTTTGGTGTCCTTGCTTAGAAGATGAACATTGATTTGCTATAGGGAATGAATTTCTTGATAGATTTTATTTGTAGATCAAGTATTGCTGAATGCACGATATTGGGGAAGGGTGTTGAAAAGACTTAGATGCATTAAATGTATTGGAGAAGCGTTATGCAGCCGCAATATATTTAAGTTGGGCTACAAAATGGTTTAAATGGGCTCGAAATGTTAACTTAACTTTTTTATTCCAAGCCCAATCCGCCAGTGATGTGGCACTTTGATTGGTTCTGATTATTTTGACCATGTGGCATCCTTTAGAAAGCTTAAAAATAGCTTCTTTTATATAGTGGGATTCTATATCAATCATGACCGTTGATTTTGGAAACGTAAATTATGTGGCTTTGCATTCTTTCCAAGTTGAAGAAAAACAAACGTTTTTTATACTTTCTTTGTTAATATATGATTTAATCTGAATCGATATTATCATATGATTTAGGGGAAAATATTAACTAATGGACCACGCGAAGCTACAAGTTGACGAAATTGGCTCATTTTACTGTATGCTATTTTTTAATTAAAATAGTTAATAAGTTTTTCACTTTACATAGGTTGCTGGCCCAGTTTGGAATCGCGCTAGGCACTATCCGTACGGTAATTCTGGACCTAGCGAATTATTAAAAACTCGGGATAAATTCGGGATATACGGAGGGTCTAATTTTTACTATTGTTTATTATATTTATGATATGTTTAACAAAGAAACATAAAATATAAAAATTCTTAGACATACTTATATAACATATAACAGTTTTTCAGTACATATCTGATTCAAAAACCACAAAAGAACTTCCAACTCATGGGATAAACAAAAATAGATTATCTTCATCTTGAGACAAAAAAAAAATAGTAAAAGAATTTCAAGTCTTCATCTTTTTATCTTCAAAGATCAAGCAAGTGTTTTAAGAGTTAGCTCTCGTAAATAATTTTAAATAATTCAATCAAGTTTACAATAGCGATGGCAAATGTAAAGATACAATATGAAATTTTGAATAATTCCATTGGTCAGTAACGAACCAGTAAAAACTGTCTCATGCCACTCTAATTTTAAAATAGAAATAATAAATAATGAGAAAGAAGTCGAACATAAATGATATAACCAACATCCCACATCGACCACGACGAAAGCAATGATACTTCGACAGTTCTATAAATGTAGAGACTCTCTGCATTTCAGCTTGCAGATTGGGCTTTTCCCAAAGGCCCAGAAATTTGCCAAAAGTATAAAATTTGCCATATTAGTCGGTTAAAAGTCGGGAAAAAAACAGGAATAGTACCGACTTTTTTGTTTACGCGGCCGATTAATGGTGGCCCGACTAAGTGATCCGCTTTGGCCATAATCGCCACAGAACACATATGCTGAGCGCCTAGGCGAACGAATAATCGGTTAGGTGCCTGCGTTTTTGAACAGATTGCTGGTTACATTCAATATAACTTTGGAGAGATTTCTTTATCCGACATTAATAATCTAGAGCTACAATATCCTGGTTGAAGCTATGAGCTTATCGGTTGCTGCCCTACTATTAAAAGTTAGACCACAATAATATACAACCATGGGGAAGTTATTTAATACAAAGTAGATTAATATTAATATGCCTAAAATATTAACAATAATTTTAGATATTAGCTTGTCCCAACTTTGTTATCCGAACATCTCACATTTAAAATGCTATATTCTATCCAATGCCCCATTTACGCTTAGCACAGAGTTGTGGTCATCTTTTGGCTTAATCTCACTTTCCTCCGACAGGCGAAGAATGGTTCGAAAACGACTTCGAGGCTGAGGATACAGATTGACTAACTACACTCTGTGAATGTGATTGTGGTTGTACAGTAGTTGTTTCCATCGCCGGAGGAACATTACTTCCCCATCCTCTAGTGCAGCAGCAAAAGATATTCCCCATGACTGAGTGATGTAAGACTCAAAATATTGTGTCTGTGGCTGTCTGCGGGTGTCCGTCAGCACACACATGACGTCTGTGGCCGTCCGTCAGCACACACAGGACGTCTGTGGACTGTCCATCAGTACACATATCAGCACGCTGGTCCTTCGACTCAGCACGCTGTGTAACACCCCCGATCCGGAATAAATAAAAGTTAATTAGTTTGCCATGCACCAACAAACAAGAACATGCACGACGAACTAAAGAACTCTAACCAGATCGGAGATACTACTACCACGTGCCCGAACATTTGATCCGAGGTTCCCAGATCAGATCCGAAATCCTAAGATCATATGTCTAAGAACGGGTTTCCTAGCGATTCCAAGTTAAGGCTTTGCAACCCGAGTTTCAAACCGTTAGTTAGTTCGTCTCGGACTAGGACTAGTATCATATGGAATCCAAGCATTTCACAAACCCTTTTTTTTTATTCATATATACTTTAAGTTCAACCACATCAAAATTTATACATGCTCGGCCGATGTTCAAAACCATATCTTATATATTACAAAACGTACATGTTTGCAAAAGGTAGCAAATCTACACCAACAGCTTTGCGCTCCTTCGATCCCAAATGGAACCTACTACTACGGGTTACCTGCAAAACAAAGAGTCTAATGAGCAATTATTTTGCTCAGTGAGTCGGGTTTCCTAACAATTATTTATCCCCCCCATTATGCATCAAACATTAAGCAACAAGGATCAATTATATTAAAAAATATGCAACAAAAATAAAGCAATCATGTAAACAAGCATCCACTCTTCACGAGTGGTTAGATCATTATCGATCATCGAGGACTGCCTCTCGCCATTGGCTCCTATCTCGATATGAAGTCAATAACACATCCCTTCTTGCGCCCATTGACTCTAAACACAAAGTCTAAAAAGCCGATGGCCCGGATAACACACTTGCCGCATCGTCATGCAGCTACACGGTCGAGGGTAGCTAACCCTATCACACGTGTCTTCGCGTCCTGCCCAGAACTAATTTTGGTAAGGCCCCAGACAGGACACGGGCCTCGAGTGGACACCAATGACTCTCACGACACTCCACCTGTCGGACTCTCACAGATCAAGTCCATGGATTTACGGGTTTCCCCATTAAGATATGATCAAACATGTTATACTATCTGAGCCGAGACCCAAACAATATAATGCAATGACATAAGTATATGCAACACAACATCAATGTATCACAATCATGTTATACCCCTCGAGTCGAAGCCCGACGATATAACTCAATATCTTTCACAAACATCAATCATTATCATATCATTATATATCTAAACGCGCAACCTAGCAATGCATCAACCAATACTCTTGTTTTGCAGGCGCTAGTCGAACACACAACAATCATAACCCATAACCGAGACTCACCTCAACACTTAGATGAAAGTTTTGGACTGGAAACGCTTCTATCTCGCGGTCGGCTTCACTTTAAACTTTTATCAGAAAACTCTAGAGCTTTAAATATCTAACTACAGGAAGGGTAGGGTAAGAAAGGCTTTCCAAGTTCTAACTAAAAAAAAAAAAAAAAACAAAATCTAAATAAAAAGAAAGCTAAAGACAAAAACATTTTACCTTAGGGTTTCGACTTTTTCGAGCTGCTATGGTTAGGGTTCTAAGCATGAGAAATGACTAAAGGGGTGGTCTGCTATTTATAGGCTGGAGAATGAGCTCAGGAGAAGGTATAGGTCGTGGGTTACAAGCAGGAGCTGTCCTGGGTGCCCCATGCAATCAATTGGAGAGAGATTGGTGTGCAGCCACAAATCTGTCCAATTAAAACAAGTTTTGTGGCCAGCCACCAATTCAACCAATAGGACATAAGCAAGAGCTGCTTGGAGGATTCTCCAGTAAAGGAGTAACACATGTCTAGCTTCTTAAGGAGGTAGACAAGCAGCTGCATCCTCCAGAAGCTTCCGGATATGCTTAACACATCGTAGATGGGTCCGAATGGGCCGTATTTAAATCCCGAACGTGTTATAAGCTAATCCGAGCTGGCGGAAATGTTTTTCCTTGACAAAAACCTAGATTTCTTAGACCTAAACATTTCTAAAATAAATCTAAGGTCATTCCTATCTTAAGGCCTTATAATAATTTTTCGATTAATTTTCTCGTCCGACTAGGACGTTCTAGGCCGAACCGCGAGCATTTTCAATCCACTAAACTTCCTGAAGAATTTATTTCTTCAGATGGAAAACTATTCTAAGACATTCTAATTTTTTCTTATGTACCTTGGGATCCACAACATCCACGGGAAAAGATCAATCCGACTTCCACTTACTTGAGTAATTTTCTCGGCTGTTACAAGATTTTTCTTTGTCTGCGTTTTACTCTTTAAAGAGGATTATTACATTCTCTCCCTCTTAATAGAATTCGTCCCGAATTCTTAGTGGTTTGATGCTCCACCCATCTGATCTTCATCACCTTCCAAAAACAGTTCAGGATGAGTTGCTCTAAACCTCTCTTCATCTTCCCATGTCACAATTACTCGACGCTGTTTTCCCCAAAATACTTGCACTTGAGGAATCTCTCGATTCTTCAGTTTTCTTATTCGTCTTTCTCCGATTCGAAGTGGTCCTTCAGGGTAAGTGAGGTTAGAACGAAGGTTTTCAACTCGTTGTGGCTCCACTTCGGTAGGATCTCGTATATGCCTTCTTAACATTGAGACATGGAAAACTGGGTGAAGTGCCATATCTGATGGTAACTCTAATTGATAGGCTACTTCTCCAACCCGTTGCATCACTCGGTATGGTCCTATATATCGAGTGGCTAATTTTCCCACTTTTCCGAATCTATCTCTCCCTTTCTGTGCGGCCACCTTCAAATATACCCAATCACCAACTTGAAATATTACTTCACGTCTATTCTGATCAGCATACTTCTTCTGCCTGTCTTGAGCTTTCTTCATATTCTCTCGGACAATCTTTATCTTTTCTGTTGTTTCATCTACTACATCTGGTCCTAACATATGTCTTTCTCCAACTTCAGCCCAACACAGTGGTGTGCGGCAAGGTCGTCCATATAATGCCTCATATGGGTACATGTTAATACTTGCATGGTAACTGTTGTTATAAGAGAACTCTACCAAAGGTAAGTATTGTTCCCATGTACCTGACCAGTCTAAAACACACATCCTTAGCAAATCTTCCAAGGTTTTGATTGTTCGCTTCGTCTGCCCGTCAGTTTCAGGGTGAAACGCCGTACTCATATGAAGATTAGTCCCTAATACTTGCTGGAAAGCCCTCCAGAATTGAGCCGTAAATCTTGGATCACGATCAGATACTATGTTGGCAGGAACTCCGTGTAATCGTACTATCTCCTTTAAGTAAACTTCTGCCAGTACTTCTACCTTGTCAACAATTCTAATGGGTAGAAAATGAGCAGTCTTAGTTAGTCCGTCTACCACCACCCATATAGTATCATTCCCTCTTCCTTGTGCTCGAGGTAGTCCCGTTACAAAATCCATAGCCACTGACTCCCACTTCCATTCTGGGATTGGTAGGCTTTGCAATAATCCTCCCGGCACTTGATGGTCAGCCTTAATTTGTTGGCAGGTCTGGCACTGAGCTACCCACTTAGCAACTGATCGTTTGATTCCTGGCCAGTGATAGTATCGACGTATATCCTGGTACATCTTGGTGCTTCCAGGATGAATACTTAATATTGAGTGGTGTGCGATTCTCAAGATCTCTTCTCGTAACTCCTTTCCTACAGGTACGGTTATCCTTCCGTTCAGTAGGAGAGTTCTGTCATCAGCCAAATGATAACCACTATCATTTCTTCCGCCTGATTCTTCAAGTTCTTTTATAATCTTCTTTAGCTTCACATTTTCCTTCTGCTCTTCTCGAATTCTTTGCAGGAGGTTTGCTTGATTCACTGCTCGCAATCCCAATGGCTTGCTGCCCTCGCCTTCTATGGCTGAAAGACTAATCATCTTGAATTCTGCGTTTAAGGCTTTTAAGTCCTTCTCAATGGCTGTATCACTTCTTCTCTGACTCAGTGCATCTGCTACTACATTCGCCTTTCCTGGGTGATATTGGATTTGTAAGTCATAATCCGTGATAAACTCCATCCACCTCCTTTGTCTCAAATTCAAATCTGACTGAGTAAAGAGATACTTGAGACTCTTGTGATCAGTAAAGATTTGAATCGTCTCGCCATAAAGATAGGATCTCCATATTTTTAAAGCAAATACCACTGCAGCCATCTCTAGATCGTGGGTGGGGTAATTCTCCTTGTGCTTCCGTAACTATCTTGAACCATAGGCGATGACATTTTCATCCTGTAAGTACACAACCCAGTCCTACTCGGGAAGCATCAGTGTATACTGTGTAAGGTCTTCTTGGAGTAGGTAATGCAAGAATAGGTGATGTCGTCAAAGCTTCTTTTAATTGTGTAAAAGCCTTTTCCTCTTTCTTATCCCATTCAAATGATATATCTTTTCCAGTTAGCCTCGTCAAAGGTTTGGCCATGATGGAAAAGTTCTTCACAAACTTTCGATAATATCCAGCCAATCCTAAAAAGCTTTGAACCTCGGTAGCGCTGGTAGGGCATGGCCAGTCCTTAACTACTTCAACCTTTTCAGGATCTACTGCAACTCCCTTCTCTGACACTCGATGACCAAGGAATCCAATCTCCCTTTTCTAGAAACTACATTTGCTAAACTTGGCAAACAACTTCTGGCTTCTTAATCGCTCCAACACCTTTTGGAGGTGCTCTGCATGTTCCTCTTTACTCTTGGAATAAATAAGTATATCATCAATAAAGATAATTACAAATTTATCCAAGTAATCACAAAATATATCATTCATCAAGCGCATGAAAGCAGCCGGCGCATTAGTAAGACCAAAAAGCATTACCACAAATTCATAGTGGCCATACCGGGTCCTAAAAGCCGTCTTCATGATATCGGACTCTGATATTGGGATTTGATGGTATCCTGATGCCAAATCTATCTTTGAGAACCAGCTTGCCCCCTGAAGCTGATCTAACAATTCATCGATCCTTGGCAAGGGATACTTGTCCTTTACTGTAACATTGTTAATCCCTCTATAATCGATGCATAACCGCATGGTACCGTCTTTCTTCTTTACAAATAAGACTGGTGCTCCCCATGATGAAGAACTCGGTCTGATAAATCCTTTTTCTATCAAATCTTCCAACTGCTTCTTTAATTCAGCAAGCTCAGCTGGAGCCATTCGATAAGGTGCCTTAGCTATTGGGGCTGCTCCCGGCTCTAATGTAATGGTGAAAGGATCACTTCGTGGTGGAGGCAATCCTTCCAATGGCTGGAATACATCCAGGTATTCTTTTACTACTGCTATCTCTTCCAACTTTGTCGTTTCATTCAATTCTCCTCCAAGGGTAGTTAGAGTTACAAGATATACCTCGCCCTCAATCAAATCTTTCTCAACTCTTAAGGCAGATACAAGTGACACTCCAGCACTTGGACATATTCCATAGTATGTCGTTGATGGTTGTCCACTTTCTTCAAGTGTAATTCTTCCTCGACCACAATCCAACTGTGCGTAGTATCTCGACAGCCAGTCCATGCCCAAAATCACTTCGTGTTGTCCTAAAGGAACAACTAGCAGGTCTGCCGGATATATTGTTGATCCCACATAGATTGGAATCCCAAGTACACAACTATTGGCGCGAAGGTTATGGTTCCCAGGGATTCTAACTGAAACACCTACCTTTACTCTAGTAAAGGTTCCCTTAAAACTCGACACTACCTCGGGTATCACAAAGCTATGTGTGGCACCCGAGTCGAAGAGAACATGCACATAAACTCCACCAACACACAATGTTCCTAAACAATATTTATTTCACATTTTTATTTCATGCATCAAATTCACACAAACAAGCAATGAGTTAAAACCCTACTTACCTGTGATCGGTCCCTGATGGGGCTGTTGTGGTTCGGGTTTTCCTAACTCTAAAGCATTCACTTGCTTTCCAACTGCCTGGCGCTTCGGGGCTGGTTCAATCGCTAGTCTAGTGGGTGGTGCTGGAAGCGTAACTTGCCTCTTATGGGGGCAACTGTTGGCATAATGCCCTTTCTCACCACAAGAGAAGCAAGTAATATAATCAGGGGCTTTTCTTCCCTGACTATAAGGACAACTGCTAGAAAAATGTCCTGTACCACCACAAGTGTAACACACATCTGGGCCATTCGTAAACCGTATGTCATTCTTTCTTCCTCGGCCTCTCCCTCGATTAAATTGTCCTTTATTATTCATTCTTCGTACTCCTAGCCCTTCAGTTCTGCGAGATGGCTCTGCATGCTTCATCATGGCTTTCTCCTTTTCCATACCTTCTTCAACATTTACCGCTATCTCCGTCAATTCATAAAGGCTATGAAACTTCACTACTTGCAGTCGGCTAGCCAAATCCGCTCGCAATCCTCTTATAAACCCTCGAATTAGTGCACCTTCATTCCTTGCTCCATAAGGAGAATATTTCCTTAGCTTTGTAAACTCTGCCTCATACTCCCTGACTTTCCGGTTGCCTTGAGTTAACTCCAAAAATTGAATCTCCAGCCGGTCTTTTGCTTCAGGTGGGAAGTATTTCCGTTCAAATTCCGTTTTAAAATCTTCCCAGTCAATCTCTCTTCCCATATAGTATTCTTCCACGCTATCCCACCAATCAGAAGCATCTTTGGTCAAGTAGTATATTGCCACATCCTTCTTGAAATTATCAGGGCAGTGGATGGCCCGAAAGTTTTTCTCCAAATTCCTCAGCCATGTTGACGCTTCGAAGCGATCTGTTCCTCCAGGATATCTAACGGTTCCAAATTTCTTCATTAACGTGACCATCTTCAGGTAATCAGGAGGGGAGGATGGTCTTCGCTCTGATGATTCACCGGTTCTATGATCAAGTCTATCTAGCAAGCCTTGTACTAATACTATAAGAGGATCAGAACTCCCAGCTGTCCTTTGTTCTTGCGTACAACGTGGCTCGGGCGTCCTTTCCCGGTGCATGAACTCAGATTCATTCCGCCTTGGATTATGTGTTGTTGCATAATTCCGCCTTGATCCATACATATCAGGTGCTTGATTTCTCTCCCTCAGATCCTCATATCGTTCTTCTTGCTCATAGCCCATATGTGAATCCGTCGGATTTCTCCCGGTCGACTCATGTTCGTGTTCATAGCAATGGTTATTTCCTTGTGCTATCGCAGAATCATCTGCAACCTCAAGGTTTGAATAGACTCTGCGGTTTTCAGAATTACGTTGTCCATATCTTGGTGGTGTCATCATTGGCTCCTCACTCCTTGTACGTCTTGGAAACATACTGCGGTACAACCCAGGGTAAGTACTAATCCCAACTTATCTAACAAAGGAGCATGTTGGTTTCCTATTCTACCTTTTGCGATACCTTTGACTCGATAAATTATTGAAAACAGGTTCCCAAGTGAGCAAAGTGAACCATGCTCTGATACCACCTTCGTTGTAACACTCCCGATCCGGAATAAATAAAAGTTAATTAGTTTGTCATGCACCAATCAAACAAGAACATGCACGACGAACTAAAGAACTCTAACCAGATCGAAGATACTACTACCACGTGCCCGAACATTTGATCCGAGGTTCCCAGATCAGATCCGAAATCCTAAGATCATATGTCCAAGAACGGGTTTCCTAGCGATTCCAAGTTAAGGCTTTGCAACCCGAGTTTGAAACCGTTAGTTAGTTCGTCCCGGACTAGGACTAGTATCATATGGAATCCAAGCATTTCACAAACCCTTTTTTTTATTCATATATACTTTAAGTTCAACCACATCAAAATTTATACATGCTCGGCCGATGTTCAAAACCATATCTTACATATTACAAAACGTACATGTTTGCAAAAGGTAGCAAATCTACACCAACAGCTTTGTGCTCCTTCGATCCCAAATGGAACCTACTACTACGGATTACCTGCAAAACAAAGAGTCTAATGAGCAATTATTTTGCTCAGTGAGTCAGGTTTCCTAACAATTATTTATCCCCCCATTATGCATCAAACATTAAGCAACAAGGATCAATTATATTAAGAAATATGCAACAAAAATAAAGCAATCATGTAAACAAGCATCCATTCTTCACGAGTGGTTTGATCATTATCGATCATCGAGGACTGCCTCTCCCCATTGGTTCCTATCTCGATATGAAGTCCATAACACATCCCTTCTTGCGCCCATTGACTCTAAACACAAAGTCTAAAAAGCCGATGGCCCGGATAACACACTTGCCGCATCGTCATGCAGCTACACGGTCGAGGGTAGCTAACCCTATCACACGTGTCTTCGCGTCCTGCCCGGAACTAATTTTGGTAAGGCCCCAGACAAGGCATGGGCCTCGAGTGGACACCAATGACTCTCACAACACTCCACCCGAGTGTCGGACTCTCACGGATCAAGTCCGTGGATTTACGGGTTTCCCCGTTAAGATATGATCAAACATGTTATATTATCTGAGCCGAGACCCAAACAATATAATGCAATGACATAAGTATATGCAACACAACATCAATGTATCACAATCATGTTATACCCCTCGAGCCGAAGCCCGACGATATAACTCAATATCTTTCACAAACATCAATCATTATCATATCATTATATATCTAAACGCGCAACCTAGCAATGCATCTACCAATACTCTTGTTTTGCAGACGCTAGTCGCACACACAACAATCATAACCCATAACCGAGACTCACCTCAACACTTAGATGAAAGTTTTGGACTGGAAACGCTTCTATCTCGCGGTCGGCTTCACTTTAAACTTTTATCGGAAAACTCTAGAGCTTTATAAATCTAAATACTGGAAGGATAGGGTAAGAAAGGCTATCCAAGTTCTAACTAAGAAAAAAAAAAGAAAAACAAAATCTAAATAAAAAGAAAGCTAAAGATAAAAACATTTTACCTTAAGGTTTCGACTTTTTCGAGCTGCTATGGTTAGGGTTCTAAGCATGAGAAATGACTAAGGGGGTGGTATGCTATTTATAGGCTGGAGAATGAGCTCAGGAGAAGGTATAGGTCGTGGGTTACAAGCAGGAGCTGTCCTGGATGCCCCATGCAACCAATTGGAGAGAGATTGGTGTGCAGCCACAAATCTGTCCAATTAAAACAAGTTTTGTGGCCAGCCACCAATTCAACCAATAGGACATAAGCAAGAGCTGCTTGGAGGATTCTCCAGTAAAGGAGTAACACATGTCTAGCTTCTTAAGGAGGTAGACAAGCAGCTGCATCCTCCAGAAGCTTCCGGATATGCTTAACACATCGTAGATGGGCCCGAATGGGCCGTATTTAAATCCCGAACGTGTTATAAGCTTATCCGAGCTAGCGGAAATATTTTTCCTCGACAAAAACCTAGATTTCTTAGACCTAAACATTTCTAAAATAACTCTAAGGTCATTCCTATCTTAAGGCCTTATAATAAATTTTCGATTAATTTTCTCGTCCGACTAGGACGTTCTAGGCCGAACCGCGAGCATTTTCAATCCACTAAACTTCCTAAAGAATTTATTTCTTCAGATGGAAAACTATTCTAAGACTTTCTAAATTTTTCTTATGTACCTTGGGATCCACAACATCCACGGGAAAAGATCAATCCGACTTCCACTTACTTGAGTAATTTTCTCGGCTGTTACAAGATTTTTCCTTGTCTGCGTTTTACTCTTTAAAGAGGGTTATTACACGCTGGCCCTTCCCGTGAACTGTTCGGGTGATCTTAGCCCACGAGTACTGCCCATCAGTACACATATCAGCACGCTGACCACACATATCAGCACGCTGACCACACATATCAGCACGCTGGCCCTTCCTGTGAACTGTCCAGGGTGATTTTGGACAACTGATGCACCATGTCGGTACACATAATCCTTCCTGTGGGCCCCACTGCCCAATATCAAGTCTGATTTGCACTTATGGCTTGGGTGTTGATACCACTCAAATTACCCTAAAGAGTGTTACTCTCATCAAAAGAGGTCGAGTTATAGTACTTAGGGATCGAATCCACAAGGAGCTAGGGAACCAATTAGATCTAAATAATTTATAATAAACTAGGCTAATAGATTATAAAGCAGTAAAATAAATATAGTAAACTAGAAAGCAGTAAACAAGATGAATAAGATAATTGTTCAGCTTGGCAAGGAGTTGTTTGATGGAAGGATGGTTGCTAGATCTAGGGTTTCTATTCAGGTGTTGGAGATTATAATTCCTATAGGTACCTATTTGTTGCATGCATGATATGTTAGAGCTCAACCGCTTAACTCAGTGATCAGCTGTCGCATGTTTCACTGGTTGACAGGCTAGATCTCGTGTCTCAACGGTTAGTATGTTGACAACGAAAGAGTGTCGATCGATGGTCCTATTGGGACGTCGACCGATACACCTTTGCCTACGTCGATCGATAGTTAGTTGAGGACATCGATCGACGGGTTCTAGCCAGGCCTATGTGCGAGTATGATATGCCCTATTAAGATACTAAATTGGCGGTTAGCCCTCTCTAGTAGTCTTAATATGATATATAGATGTCAGGATGGGATAACAAGGGTGCTTGAGTATGCAATCCTATGATCAATATTCTAGTTAATTACTCTAGAACAAGCAATAAGTATAGATCTATCATGAATATAACAACAAGGCAGATCTATAGTTTGGGGATAATCCCACAAACCTATCTGAACCCTGGATCTAACAGGTAGATCTACTCAGACATGAAGTTTGTCACAGAAATCATAGATGAATAGATGTAAAACTGAAATAGAAATGATTAAGAAAACCAATGAAGTTCCAGGAGGACTCTGATAGGAGTTCCTCCCTTCTCTCCTCTCAGAGAAACAAATGAAAATGAAAGCGTAAAGAAAGCGTAAAGAAGTCTAGAAAGCGTAGCCGTCAACAATGGCTTAGAAATGACATAAATAGGGTTTTTGGTCGTCCAAGGGCATTCTGGTAATTTGTGGCTTCTCGGCTTCACGCAGTCATAAAATATACAAGGCCCACGATCTGGGATCTTCATCGATCGACGTGCAGAATGCTGCATCGATCGACGTGGCTTTCTCTTCTCGGCAGCCTCCTCTCGCGAGGTAGACTGACCACTCTTCAGTAAAACGGGCATAACTTCTGCTACAGGATGCTGATTGACCTGAGACCGGTGGCATTGGAAAGATAACTCAAATCTATATCTTGTGTAAATATATGGGCTCAATCTAACGGTCGGAAGGTCTCCATCCATAGCTAAACATCTGACGCGTTTATGCAACTCTGCACCTCCAAAAGCTCCAAAAGACTCCAAAATTACCATATTTCTCCTAAACGTCCCTGAACCTGTAAGTAAATACTCTAAATAGACTCCAAAACATATAAATTGTATCTTAAAACACTTTAAAACACTTATAGACCATGATAAAGAATGGGTAAAATATATGGTCTATCAACTCCCCCAGACTTACCCTTTTGCTTGTCCTCAAGCAAAACAGACGGGCAGTCTCTCTGAAAGAGGTTTTGAAAACAGCAGGGACTCACATGATTTAAAACTTAGAATCATCACCTCTACAATATTGCAATCCACATCTAAGAAGTCCTAATCACATAAGCACATTATACAATATCCTAGCTTAGCAACCAAATTCACCTAGCCAACATCTTAGCAAATCATGTCTGACATTCCCCTCTACCAACCTCATTTCTTAACATAAGTAAATGTGTATGCTTTACCTTGGGAGTATCAATCACAAGACACATATACTCTTACTCCAACAGGTATCTGAGTAAACAGGTAGTCTTGTTCTGGTTTCTTTTACTCTATATCTCCCTTCTCTGAATCCTTTTTATCTCAATTCCAATGAACAAAGATGTTGATGCAGTCTATCTTATTCACCTTCTTTTCGATTTTTTTTTTTTATTATATATATATATTTTTCTTTTCTTTTCTTGACAAAGTGTAGGCGAATAGTGGGGTCATCGGTAATGTACCTACCCCTCGCTTTAAACAATGTATGATCATTCTATTAGAGTAGAATAATGGGGTCACAGGAGACGCTCCTACCCCTCTAAACCGCAAGAAATCATCTCAATCTTTTATTTTATTTTATTAGGATGCCAAAGGGAGGAGAGAAGGAAACCAAAATCACTCAGACTTTTACCTTTCAGACCTGAAGGAGGAATCCGATCCAGTGTATACCAAGCCCCAAGACAAGCAGTTAAGTCAAATTAGGTTGGAGGTCAGCTTCGGTTCCTTCAAACAATCTCAGCAAGTGTGAACATAGTTGACAAGTTGATCCACTTTAGTATCTTTAGTACTATTTGCAATCAGTAAGTCTAGAATGGTGCTAAAGAGAGGTAAGATAACAAGCATGAATCTAATAAGTTCATTATCCCCTTCTTGACTCAATAAAAACAGATTTTGAAAATATTTTAAATAAGACTCAATGGTAATTGAGAACCTCCTTTGGTTCGTTTCCGCTTCTTCCAATTTACCCCTTCTTTCCCACAGACATGTGTAATCTCACTCTAGACTTCCTGGCATCATCTGAGAAGTGAGGAATCAATGATAACTAAGAACCTTCATTGATTCTTTTTCTCTTCTTCCAGTTCATCCACCTCTTCCCCCCAGACTTGTCTGAATGCGTGGTGGTATCTCCATAAAAAATATTTCCACACAATTCATACTCATTCTGCTCTGATTCGCGTCTGGTGTCGATCGATGGTATCTGATCGGTATCGATCGATGATGAAGTGTTAGTGTCGATCAATTCCGATTTGCTGATGTCGCTCGATGGTGCTTCTGTTGGGCCTTCATCTACTTCATCTCTAAATCGCAGCCCTCTTTGAGAAGCTTCTACGTACTTATTATCATCAAATACTCCACCATAGGAACTTAACTCCATACTTTTATCTGGTGGGATAGGAGATTCAGCTTCAAACACTTCATATGGAACAACAAACTTCACAGGATCATGTATCCTCTTCACTCTTTTGCAAATCCCAACAGCTTCTTCTTCGCATAGAGGTGGTCTTAGATTTTCGGGGACAGCAAGGTGTGAGGCTCCAGACGTGTGTTCTTTTCTTCCGACCAGTTCTGGTTCAATCATGTATCCTGATAGTTCATCCAAACATGGGTGTCGATCGATGCAATCGGGTGGGTATCGAGCGATACAGTCGGGTGTATGTTGATCGATGTTAGACGGCGACTGTAGATCGATGTCGTAGGGTGGGTGTCGATCGATCTCATCAGGTTTATGTCGGTCAATGTCGTCAGCCTTTAAGGAATTTTTCAGACCTTTTCCCGAAGCGGGCTGATCATCAAGCTTCTGCCGAAGCCATTCTTCCAACTCCAGAAAGTCTTTCAGAGTGACTTTGTCGACATCTGAGGTAAGATCACAGCTTGATTCATCGATGCTCTCCTGTGTCGAGTTTGCAATGTCCTGAGGACAACTTGATCTTTCAAGGATTTCAAGTGGAATCGATCGATGACAAAAGTCTGTGTCGATCATTTCTGAGGTACTGGGGTCGATTGACGATGAGGTGGGGGTGACGATTGATGTTATGGTAAGGGTGTCGATCCATGATGAGCTCGTGTCACTAATATCAGCTACTTCTACTTTGCTCAGTTTTCCAGACTCATGTTGCTCATCATCCTCCACCATATATTCCAGCATAGACCTTATCTCAATCTCTAGATTTTCTGCAGCACCATAGAGAAATTTGTTGAGGAAGACGTATCTGATGTTATTCCAAGTAGTGAGAGATCCTAGTGGCAACTTCCTTAACCAATATGCTGCTTCTCCAGCAAGAGAATATGAGAATAATTTCCATAAATAGTAGTCTTCAGAGACTCCATTGCATTTGATGGTCGATGCCAGATCTACAAATGTCTCCAGGTGGCTAGTGGGATCTTCATGAGGAAAACCATGGAAAGAATGCTGACCCACAAGAGAGATATATGCAGGGTGCAGCTCAAGGACAGTTTTCTGAAGTGTTGAACGACGCAATGCATACCTTTTAGCATAAGCATCCTCAGGACTGTTATAGTCTCTAATTGCCTTCGGTCGTCCAGTCCTAACATACACAGTGGTAGCATCAGGGACTGTAGAAGGTATCGATCGATGACAAATATTTGTATCAATCGTTTCTGAAGTGCGGATATCGATCGATTTTGAGTTACTACTGTCGATCAATGCTGAAGTCGGATCTTTTGTATCAGCTTCTTCTACTTTGCTCTGCTCTCCTGATACATGATATTCATCATCCTTAACTGTATCATGGTTGACCAGCTTTTCTCTGTTCAGTTCGTCCTTCTGCTTACTCTCATCTGCATGGTGAACCTGAATGTCTGGCTGCTTGACATGAGTGGTCGGGATTTCAAAATCTTCATCCTGCTCGTTATAGGCAAAATCCATATTCTGACTAATACTAATCTGACTAAGACTAGTGATTATTCCTTTCTCGTGATCTTCAATCATCTTGTCCACCATGTAATCAAACCTTTTACTTCGAGTTGCTACAGCTTCGCTAAAAAATTTACCTAGGAAGGCGCCTTTGATGTCTTCACAGCAGGTTAGAGATCTTGGTTGCAGCTTACTGAACCAGCTAAAAGCATCTCTAGATAAACAATAGGGGAATATCTTGCAGATAATGTGGTCTGCAGATATTTCATCGTGCTTGTTTGCTGAGGCTAACTCCTCAAGTCTCTTGATAAGATCTTTGGGATCCTCATGAGGAAGACCGTAAAATGGATCCTCACTTCCCCAATCATACCATTGACTTGTCAGATTAAAGGTATTCATCTCAGCAACAACAATTACATCAGGGATTTCATTACCCTCTGCATTAATCAATTTTCCTGTGCGGCTGCAAGGGCGACCTTCTTCGTCTCGCCAAATACCTTTCTTATCGATCTTAAGTATGAGCGCTTCGACCTTCTCTGTCTCTCCGTAAGTGGTGTTCGTCATTGGAGGAACAGTACCACGATGAATAGTGTTTCGATGAACAGTGTCACGATGAACAGTGTTCGGATGAACAGTATCGCGATGAATAGTGTTCGGATGAACAGTGTTCGGGTGAACAGTGTCGAGCGATAGAATATAAACAGTATCGATCGACGGAAGATGAATAGTGTCGATCGACGGAAGACGAATAGTGTCGACCGACACGGGATGAACAGTTTCGATCGACGGGATATGAATAGTGTCGACCGACACGGGATGAACAGTGTCGATCGATGGGATATGAAAAGTATATACCGATGGGATATGAATAGTGTCGACCGACACGGGATGAACAGTGTCGATCGACGGGACATGAATAGTTTCGATCGATGGAATTTGAATAGTATCGATCGATGGTAGGTGAATAGTGTCGCGATGAATAGTATCGCGATGAACAGTACTAGGATGAATAGTATTATAATGAACAATACCTGGATGAACAGTACCTGGATGAATAGTACCTCAGTGAATAGTACCTCGGTGAACAGTGTTGTTTGACGATTTGTTGGCTCTGTCGATCACCGCTGCTTGTCGTTTGTCGATCGACGTCGGATGAATGGTGTCGATCGATTGATGGTGTATGCTGTCGATCGATGCTCCTTGGAGGGTGTCGATCGATACTTCCCTCTTAGACTTACGGATCGTGCATAGACCAGCAAGCTCCTTCCTTGAAGGACCTAGAAATCCTCTCTTCATTGCTCTGGTACTGATATGTATGTACCTGAAATAGAAGAAAATATTTTATGAGTTTTTCGAACAGTAACAAAACCTAGACAAAATCTAACTAAACAAGATCTAATGGCGATCAAAGCTCCCTGGCAACGGCGCCAAATTTGATATCACTCAAATTACCCTAAAGAGTGTTACTCTCATCAAAAGAGGTCGAGTTATAGTACTTAGGGATCGAATCCACAAAGAGCTAGGGAACCAATTAGATCTAAACAATTTATAATAAACTAGGCTAATAGATTATAAAGCAGTAAAATAAATATAGTAAACTAGAAAGCAGTAAACAAGATGAACAAGATAATTGTTCAGCTTGGCAAGGAGTTGTTTGATGGAAGGATGGTTGCTAGATCTAGGGTTTCTATTCAGGTGTTGGAGATTATAATTCCTATAGGTACCTATTTGTTCCATGCATAATATGTTAGAGCTCAACCGCTTAACTCAGTGATCAGCTGTCGCATGTTTCACTGGTTGACAGGCTAGATCTCGTGTCTCAACGGTTAGTATGTTAACAACGAAAGAGTGTCGATCGATGGTCCTATTGGGACATCGACCGATACACCTTTGCCTACGTCGATCGATAGTCAGTTGAGAACATCGATCGACGGGTTCTAGCCAGGCCTATGCGCGAGTATGATATGCCCTATTAAGATACTAAATTGGCGGTTAGGCCTCTCTAGCAGTCTTAATATGATATATAGATGTCAGGATGGGATAACAAGGGTGCTTGAGTATGTAATCCTATGATCAATATTCTAGTTAATTACTCTAGATAAAGCAATAAGTATAGATCTATCATGAATATCACAACAAGGCAGATCTATAGTTTGGGGCTAATCCTACAAACCTATCTGAACCCTGGATCTAACAGGTGGATAGATGTAAAACTGAAATAGAAATGATTAAGAAAACCAATGGAGTTTCAGGAGGACTCTGATAGGAGTTCCTCCCTTCTCTCCTCTCAGAGAAACAAATGAAAATGAAAGCGTAAAGAAAGCATAAAGAAGTCTAGAAAGCGTAAAGAAGTCTAGAAAGCGTAGCCGTCAACAATGGATTAGAAATGATATAAATAGGGTTTCTGGTCGTCCAAGGACATTCTGGTAATTTGTGGCTTATGGGCTTCACGCAGTCATAAAATATACAAGGCCCACGATCTGGGATCTCCATCGATCGACGTGCAGAATGCTGCATCGATCGACGTGGCTTTCTCTTCTCGACAGCTTCCTCTCGCGAGACAGACTGACCACTCTTCAGTAAAACGAGCATAACGTCTGCTACAGGATGCTGATTGACCTGAGACCGGTGGCATTGGAAAGCTAACTCAAAGCTCTATCGTGTGTCAAATGATGGGATCAATCTAACGGTTGGAAGGTCTCCATCCATAGCTAAACATCTGATGCGTATGTGCAACTCTGCACCTCCAAAGACTCCAAAAGACTCCAAAATCACCATATTTCTTCTAAACGTGCCTGAACCTGTAAATACTCTAAATAGACTCCAAAACATAATAATTGTATCTTAAAACACTTTAAACACTTATAGACCATAATTAAGAATGGGTAAAATATATAGTCTATCAGGTGTACTTATGTTTGCTCGGGTGTTCATAGACTGATGGTGCAAGTGTATTGATGCTGGCTCGATAAAAACTGATCCATAAGAAAAAGTTGTTTATGTCCTTGAAATTAATACATATGACATGTAAGTATCATTGCATATATATGTCATTGTAAAAGGTACGTAAATCTATGAAGATTATAGTGACCCATCATCTTTTACATTTGCTCTTCTTACCTACATTTAAGAGAGAAGTTCGCCACGTTCGTAAACGCCTTTTTACTTTCATTTTGTTGGTTGTATTTGCAGTGAAACGAAAAGGCATAAAATACATATTGACATAAGTTAGAAAAACACGTGTTTAGCTACAAGACTATTTTTACGCCGACTCCATGTCTTTTTTTTTTAAACTGATCTGTCTCTACTCTTGCCCATCAAAAATTACATTACGCTTTGAAAGGAAGGGATGAGTACTCTATTGTTCTTTATGTATTTATCAGTATTTTGAATATCCATGCTAATTACTATAAACATTATCCCATGCTTTTCGACTCTAAACATTGTCACGTTGCGATACCAACACTCATAGCTTGAATTAAAGACAAAACTGCAAGGTTTTCAACCTTAGTGTTTTCCTTTATTTGATTTTGTGTGTTTGTTTTATAGCGCTCCAAGAAGAGATAAGGTTGGACTATCTGGCTCAAGAGCTGGTTTCAGTTGACCGCCTATCACGAGAATCATCGGATCCTTCTTAGAATCTTCATTAACTCTTATAACTCGTGTTACAGAAAAAAGAACTCTTAAAACTTAGTTTTGAGACATTGACATAATCAAACGCATACATCTGAATACAGATTTAGGTTTTTGTTCAAATATGATCTAAAATTTTAAGTCAAACACAAAAATAATCCATGTTTTTTTTTGAAATTTTTTTTTTCTATTCACCCTAGAAGTTCGAGTTATTCACGAAAATACCATTACATTTTTTTATTTCTTTTTTTAAAAATGATTCTTTTACCTTATCATCTTCATTTCCACCAAGTATTTACAATATTGCCATTGCCATCAATACACCAACCATATGAACAACCAATTTGAAGCTCTTAATACACCAAGTTTCGATTTTTACTCTTTATATCTCATTAATTATGCACACAAATCACATCTCTTTCACTCTCTCTTCAAATTCAACCTTGAAAATATCAACAATACTATAACATATGTTACCAAACCCTAAACCAAAGGCTATCATGACTCAATCTACATTCATTCATCTATGTTAACAATAATTCAATTTCAGTAAAACTAAATTTCAATCATTTAGAAACGTTTATTAATACATGATTTGATTTTTTCTCTTTCAAAATATTTTTTACAAAATTTATTAATTACTTTAAGATTTAATACATGAGAAGACTTCTCCTACAAGACTTCAATTTAGGCAGAAAACCTAAATTATTTTAAAAGTTAGGCGGAAACCCTAAATTCTACTAAAATTTAGGTGGGATATGTCAATAGACTTCTTGGGAAGTATTTTGTGAGTCTTCCACACCGTATAATCAAATAACTAAACAAAAAAAAACTTCCTTAAGCTTTTAAGATACTTAGAAAGTGTTTAAATCAAGTTATTAGATAGTCACTAAACAAATATATGTCAAAAAGTTTTTAAAAAAAAAACAAAAGATAAGATTTCAAAATCTAACCCTAAATATACCAACAATGTTATAACATATGTTACCAAACCTTAAACCAATGACTAACATGAGTTAATTTTCTTTCACTCATCTACGTTGAAAATAATTCAATTTTAGTAAAACTAAATTTACATCATTTAGAAATGTTTATTGTTACATGATTTCAATTTTTTTCTCATCAAAATACTTTTTTATAGAGGTTTTAAATTATTTTTAAGATCTACTTAACAAGAAGGGTTATAATGGTAAAACTCAATACATGTTTTTTTGTTTAGTAATAAAGAGGTTGTTGTAATTTCACTAGCCTTTTGGATTACTTTTGCATTTGATTGAATTTGGGGTACACTTTTGTCTTGTCTTCAAAATCAAGTTTTGAGTCATTTTTGGCAAATTTTCCCAGATTTTAACACTCACAACTTTTAACAATCAACCATAATAGAAATCACCTTTTAGCGCTAGCCTATCTAAAAACATTTAACTGGAAAGTTTTCTTTTGGCTTGGACTGCTTTTCCATGTAATGATTGTCTTAGCGAATTGCAGGTGATGTTGAGAATTGCTATAGTTTGTGCAAAGATCATAAATATGTTCTTAAAATGTTTCAGAGAGCTATTCAACTAAATGAATCAAGATATGCTCCTGGATAACAATAATTGTGTAAATATTTATGTTCATTTGACATCTAATAATTATCATTTCATTTTTAACCTCTACAATCATTTTATTTAATAACATCTGACACCTTACCCCACAACTTTTATTTCATATTCTTGTTCTTTTTTCTAATGTTATAACTACATATTAATATTAATTTTTGAATGTAACTTAACTAAATAATTAAACTAATTTTTAATAAATAATTTTTATTATATTCTAACTAGTTCTTAAAAATACTGATACTAAATTTAATATTATTAAATCAAATAAAATACAATACAACCATATAACACAAGAAATAAGAATACATAACTTATATCTAGTATTATAGATTTAACTCACAAACAATAAAGTTCTTAAATCATAACACAAAAACGTTAAAATCTTTTTAATCATAGAACATTCCGAACTTTTTCCAAAAATGTTTGATTATATCTAATTGCAATTTGTGGCGTTCAATTATTCAGTAGAATATTTGGTGTTCAAAACGATTGTCATTTTGATCCATTTAACAAAAAAAGTTCAAACACACAAAAAAAATTGGTTGAGGCTAATAGAAAAATGAAATTAAATTAAAGTTTATTTTTTGTATCCAAATGAAATGAGCATAATCTTTATTTACAGATCAAAAATATGATTTTTGTTATACTTTATTTCTTAAAAAGTTGTTTATTACAAAAATAATTGAGTTCCAATAATGTGAGAGGATAAAAATCTCAAAAAAAATATAACAACTAAAAAAAACACTGTCGATTTGTTCAGCTAAATAATACCATAACGGTTGACTAACGATTTTTAGTCAATATAGGATTTCAAGTTGTGAAAGCAAGTTCGGGTAGCAAATTTGAATTTTAATCAATTTTAGGTCTTACTTAGCACTAACTAGTTATTTTCCTCGTATTTAACACGATCAAAATTATTAAGGTCGAAAATGACCATTTCCCATCAAAAATCTATCTGACAAATAATACATTGAATAATATTGGGTCCTCATGTATGTATAGAAATTGCTTAAGTTTTTGTATGTTTTATGGGAAGTCTAAGCCAGTTTAAAATGATCATATTAGTTCATTAAAGCCTTTTTAGTTTTTTTTTTGTCATCTTTTATTTATTATTAATAAACAAGGATAATAATACAAAGGAGGCCCAAAAGTCCAAAATTAAAAAGAAACAACCAAGGCCAAAAAAAAGAAAACGGACCCAACTAGAAACAAAGCCCAAAGAAAAACGGTGATCCCAATCCAAACTTCTCCGCGCGATAACATTTTGGCGAGGAGGAGACACGTGCCCTAAAGCCGGAATGCCACCAAACTTCACCGGCCAGCGCGTCAGAACCGGAACTACTAATTGGAAAACCACCGGATCACCGGAAACAGGTTACCGTTCATAGAGTTCTGCCGCGACGAGATATGAAGGTGAGAAAGACCCAGCCACACCGCTTTAGCTTCCATCGCCGAAAGACCTTACGACGCCATGGATCTATAGCCAAAAGAACTCCTCTTCCGATGAAGGAGTTCCAATAAAAAACCGTTGTCGATCCAATCGAAGCTGGAATCTACTGGAACAGAGAGACACATAGGAGAGGAGACCCAACAGAATCCGGTACAACCCGGAGCTAATCCGCCATGAAACACCAGAGAATAATATTAAACGGAGGTAGAAGCCGGCGGTCCAACACCGAAGAGGAAGACGTGGGGCCCGAAGCCAAAAACTGGTCGTCCACCAAAGGATAAGTGCGACACCAGAACATAAGCCGGTCATACGATGCTATCAACGCCATCCACACCGGAGAGGAAACCCGAGCATCACAGGTCAAGATCGCCGGAGAAGAAACCGGCACGAACGCCGAACCTCTCTATAAAAGATAGAGGTGAGATAAGAGAAAAGTTCGCCACGTTCGTAAACGCCTTTTTAGTTTCATTTTGTTGGTTGTATTTGCAGTGAAACGAAAAGGCATGAGATACATATTGACATAAGTTAGAAAACCACGTGTTTAGCTACAAGACTATTTTTACGCCGACTCCATGTCTTTTTTTTTTTAAAACTGATCTGTCTCTACTCTTGCCCATCACAAATTACATTACGCTTTGAAAGGAAGGGATGAGTACTCTATTGTTCTTTATGTATTTATCAGTATTTTGAATATTCATGCTAATTATTATAAACACTAGGATAAGACCCGCGCCTTGCGCGGGATTAAGTTATTATTTTTATTATATTTTGGAGAATGAAACAATAGTTTGGCTTCATTTGGATTACAGGTGTTCAATCCGGATATCGGGTTGGTTTCGGTTCGGTTCGGTTTTTTCGGTATTTGGTTAGTAAAATATAACTACTATTCTAAATCCATATTTACTTTGACTTTAGTCTTTCACATACTTTTGAAAGATTTCAACTGGACGACTAAATTGATCAGCCAATCTTGTTGCTTTAAATCATTAGTGTATATATATATATATATATTATTTAGTTTGAATATTTATTAAATAAAAATTCATATGCGTTATATTTTATGATCATTTGTAACTTATTATAACAAAAAAATAATCTATTGATCACAAAATTTTCAGAGTGGGAATATTCAAATTTCTAATAATATATAGACGTTTTGAAAAATTCAAATATAACATATAAGAAAAAATAAAAATGTTTTTATTATATATTTAATGTGATTTTTTAATATCTTTCAATAATATAAAATTAAAAAAAAAGAACTAAGATACCAAAATTGTTCTCAAATATTTATTATTCATAATAATTAATTTTCATATATACGTTAATCATATTAGGTAATTTCGTAGCTTCTAATTAAGGAAAGTGCAAAAAAAAGTTTGGTAGATTATTTATCAATTCGATAGTTAGTTTAATAAAAAATATAATGTAAGTCAAGATGGACCAACCTATTTTTCTAAGAATAGTATATTTTATATAGTCATTTATTATATGAGAATTTTTAATCATACAGTTCTATGATCATTCATATCGTTTTATAACTGAATATTTAAATCATCGATAGCAAAATTTTCAATGTGAAATCTTTAATAAGTTTATAAATTATAAATGTTTTTGAAAATTCATTGAAAGTTTTAATATTAAAATATTTATGTAATCTTATGGTATATAGTATAATCTATATATATATATATATGTTTTATTATTAAATGATATTTTTTTACTCATATGGTTTTAAAATAATGTGTATCTTCTTATAATATTAAATAAAAGTTCATATTAATACAATTTTATGATCATTTGTAACTTATTATGACAAAAAAAATAATCTATTGATCACAAAATTTTCAGAGTGGGGATCTTCAAATTTCTAATAATTTATAGACGTTTTGAAAAATTCAAAATATAACATATAAGAAAAATTTTAAATGTTTTTATTATATATTTAATGTGATTTTTAAATATATTTTAATAATATAAAATTAAAAAAAGAACTAAGAAACAAAAATTGTTATCAAATATTTATTATTCATTATAATTAATTTTCACATATACGTTAATCATATTAGGTAATTTCGTAGCTTTTATTTAAGGAAAGTGCAAAACATTTTTTTGGTACGTTATTTATCAATTCGATAGTTAGTTTAATAAAAAGTGTAATATAAGTTAAGATGGATCAACCTATTTTTCTAGGAATAGTATATTTTGTATAGTTATTTATTAAATAAGAATTTATAATCATACGGTTCTATGATCGTTCATATCGTTTTATAACAAAATATTTAAATCATCGATAACAAAATTTTCAATCTGAAATATTTAATAAGTTTATAATTTATAAATGTTCTTGAAAATTCATTGAAAGTTTTAATATTAAAATATTTATGTAATCTTATGGTATATAGTGTTTAATATATATATATATATTTATTTTATTATTAAATGATATTTTTTGCTCATATGATTTTAAAATCATGTGTATCTTCTTATAATAAAAATGTTAAACTATTGATCATTAATTTTTAACATAATAATTTTAATAGTTTTAGTCATTTATTGTCGTTTTTAAAAATTCAAAATATAACATATACGAAAAAATCTAAATTTTATTTTTATAGCTAATTTGATTGTTTAATTTATTTTAATAATATAAAATTAAACAAAAAGTGATGGAGGAGATATACATTGTTATCAAATCTTTATTATTAAAATCATTAATTGTCATATATATATTAGTCATTTATGGTAATTCCGTAGGTTTTATTTAAGAAAAGAAAATATCATATCATATCATTATATCATATAGTTTGACCAACTTATGTATCTAACAACATATAAAAATCGAATGTGGACCTACTTATTTTTCAATTGAATGTAATTGACTACCTAATTGAGTGCCACCTATGCATTGGGGCCTCTTTTAATTAATACAAAATTGAGGTTACATCTTTTCAAATGTTCCTCAATTAATATATAAGGGATTATCCCATGATGTTCGACTCTAAACATTGTCCCATTGCGATACCAACACTCATACCTTGAATTAAAGACAAAACTGCAAGGTTTTCAATCTTAGTGTTTTCCTTTATTTGATTTTGTGTGTTTGTTTGTAGCTCCAAGAAGGGATGAGGTTGGACTATCTGGCTCAAGAGCTGATTTCAGTTGACCGCCTATCACGAGAATCATGTGATCCTTCTTATAACTCGTGTTACAGAAAAAAGAACTCTTAAAACTTAGTTTTGAGACATTGACATAATCAAACACATACATCTAAGTACAGATTTTAGGTTTTTGTTTAAATATGATCTAAAATTTCAAGTCAAACACAAAAATAACCCATGTTTTTTTTTTAACTTTTTTTTCCTATTCACCCTAGAAGTTCGAGTTATTCACGAAAATGCCATTACATTTTTTTTATCTTTTTTTGAAAATGATTATTTTACCTTATCATCTTCATTTTCACTAAGTATTTACAATATTGCCATTGTGATCAATACACTAACCATATGAACAACCAATTTGAAGCTCTTAATGCACCAAAGTTTCAATTTTTACTCTTTATATCTCATTAATTATGCACACAAATCACATATCTTTTACTCTGTCTTCAAATTCAACCTTGAAAATACCAACAATACTGTAACATATGTTACAAAACCCTAAACCAAAGGCTATCATGACTCAATCTACATTAATTCATCTATGTTAAAAATAATTCAATTTCAGTAAAACTAAAATTCAATCATTAGAAATGTTTATTAATTCATGATTTGATTTTTTTCTCTTTCAAAATATTTTTTACAAAATTTATTAATTACTTTAAGATCTAATACATGAGAAGACTTCCCCTAGAAGACTTCTGGAAGACTTCAATTTAGGCAGGAAACCTAAATTATTTTAAAAGTTAGGCGGAAACCCTAATTTCTACTAAAATTTAGGTGAAATATGTCATTAGACTTCTTAGGAAGTATTCTGTGAGTCTTCCAGACCCTATAATCAAATAACTAAACAAAAACAAACTTCCTTAAGCTTTTAAGATACTTCAAAACTGTTTAAATCAAGTTATTAGATAGTCACTAAACAAATATATGTCAAAAAGTTAAAAAAAAAAAGACAAAAGATAAGATTTCAAAATCTAACCCTAAATATACCAACAGTGTTATAACATATGTTACCAAACCCTAAACTAATGACTATCATGAGTTAATTTTATTTCACTCATCTACGTTGAAAATAATTCAATTTTAGTAAAACTAAATTTACATCATTTAGAAATGTTTATTATTACATGATTTCAATTTTTTTTCTCATCAAAATATTTTTTATAAAAATTTTAAATTATTTTTAAGATCTACTGAACGAGAAGGGTTATAATGGTAAAACTCAATACATGTTTTTTGTTTAGTCATATAAAGAGGTTGTTGTAATTTTACTAGCCTTTTGGATTACTTTTGCATTTGATTGAATTTGGGATACATTTTTGTCTTGTCTTCAAAATCAAGTTTTGAGTCAGTTTTGGCAATTTTCCTCAGATTTTAACACTCAAAACTTTTAACAATCAACCGTAATAGAAATCGACTTTTAGCGCTAGCATATCTAAAAACATTTAACTCGAAAGTTTTCTTTTGGCTTGGACTTCTTTTCCATGTAATGACTGTCTTAGCGAATTGCACGTGATGTTGGGAATTGCTATAGTTTGCGTAAAGATCATAAATATGTTCTTAAAATGTTTCAGAGAGCTATTCAACTAAATGAATCAAGATATGCTCCTGGATTACAATAATTGTGTAAATATTTGTGTTCATTTGACACCTAATAATTATCATTTCATTTTTAACCTCTACAATCATTTTATTTAATAACATTTGACACCTTACCCCACAACTTTTATTTCATACTCTTGTTCTTTTTCTAATGTTATAACTACATATTAATATTAATTTTTGAATGTAACTTAACTAAATAATTAAATTAATTTTTAATAAATAATTTTTTTTATATTCTAACTAGTTCGTAAAAATACTGATACTAAATTTAATATTATTAAATCAAATAAAATACAGTACATCCATATAACACAAGAAATAAGAATACATAACTTATATCTAGTATTATAGATTTAACTCACAAACAATAAAGTTCTTAAATCATAACACAAAAACGTTAAAATCTTTTTAATCAAAGAACATTCCAAACTTTTTCCATAAATGTTTGATTATATCTAATTGCAATTCGTGGCGTTCAATTATTCAGTAGAATATTTGGTATTCAAAACGATTGTTATTTTGATCTATTTAACAAAAAAAGGTTCAAACACACAAAAAAATTGGTTGAGGCTAATAGAAAAATGAAATTAAATTAAAGTTTATTTTTTGTATCCAAATGAAATGAGCATAGTCTTTATTTACAGATCAAAATATGATTTTTGTTATACTTTATTTCTTAAAAAGTTGTTTATTACAAAATAATTGAGTTCCAATAATGTGAGTGAATAAAAATCTCAAAAAATATAGCAACCAACAAAAACACAATATTTCTTAATCGATATATTTGTGTGTGTGTGTGTGCGCATACTCACCCAATATCCTCTCTACTCACATCCCACTATGTGTCATAAGAGACTCCACTTCGATTACATTCAACATGTTGAAAAATTTCAAACTCAATGTAATTTACGTGTATATATATTTTTTTTTTTTGCAATTCAACTACCTCATTGTATTGATTAAACAATTGAGTCTCTAATTCAACTAATTCATTGATGATGTCTTGTTAGAGATTATTTTTCCCATGTTGACACCCTTAAAACTCTAAAATAAAAGCTCTTCTATATCTTAGATGTATGGATAGTAAGTATTTTAACAAACTAAATCATGAGAAATAATTAACATTAGAACTTGACCGCGCGGGTGCTTGATTTAATTCGTGTTTAACATAAAATCATAAACCACTGGTTTGATAAAAAAAATTCCATACATGTAGAATAGAATATATTATTTTATACTATAGATGTTTGATAATAATTTTTATTTATTTATACATAATATATTTTTTTATACCTTAATGCAATTTGATGTAATTGTACTATTCATATATTGATCTGTTGTTTTTTTTTTGTGAATTTATTTTCAAATGAAAAACACATACCTACAATTTTAATTTTTGCATTAGTTTTCTATGAATTATCTTTAATTTTATGATATTTTTTTTTCTTGAAAATTGAACTCTCAAATTTTTTATATTTGATTAAACTAAATAAAGGAATTCTATATTTAAAATTCTTTTATATAATATATACTATATATTTCAGTTGTGTTTTTATTTTCACTATAAAGAAACAACAACCATTGTAATTAATTAATTTAAATTGATTTTAAATGTAGTTGCATAATCTGTAAATAAAAAAAAATACAAAAAGGAAATATGTCATTTATTATAAATGCAATGACTAAATTTGTAAATAAAAGAAAGTAATTACTCTGCTATCCATGTTTCCAACAATTCTCATTTATTTTTTTATCCTTGTTTTCAAACAATATTAAAGGTACTTCAGTTTTAATAATATAGATACGGGCCAAGTTGGAGTTGAAACTAATATCTGAGATCTTTCAGAGACGCTTCGAAAAAACAAATATTCAAGGATCTGAATCTAAATATTAATTTTACGGATTCAGATACTGAAATTATAGTTTGGATATCCAGATTCCAATATTTTAAAATCTCGGAAAAATAAATATGTATGTTAGAACAAAACTATATAAAATAATTTTTTTCAACTCAAAATTTTATTAAATCTTTTATAACGAAATACATTGTGGATTACAAAAGCTGGTAGAAAATGGTAATATCTTCAGAAGCAATAGCCCAAAAGAGAGAGACAATAACAGTGAAGTAGAATAATACGAGAAATAAGCATTAGAGAGCCATAGATACTAAAACTAGGTTTGATGGACTGAACATAGCTCGCAGACACTCCAAAAGAACATGAGACCGAAGATAACCAAAGAACCAATGACCTAGGCAAACCCAATCCTGAAGGATACACTACCAAGTCAAAACATGCACAACAACGGTACAAGCATGTGCGAGGATAAACTTAAATCAACACCAGAGACTGTTGCAAACCGGAGCCGAGACAGAACTAAGTCAAAACCAAATACCTAGGCTCAAGGACACGCGTACTTGAAACACTAAAGGGGAAAACACTAGTGAATATTTACATGTCTTACACGCGGACACTCGTTAGGCAGAATAGCGTTCTACAGAGCTAAAACTGGTCACCTTTTCGCAAGAGAAAACATGCAAATCAAACCCACTCCTTTGTCTAGAAACGTTTGCCCAATACACAGTGGATAAAGGAGAGGTCTAGTAGATACCTCCACAACAAGTACACCTCACACGGATCCAAAAAACTAGAACAAGACAGAAAAACTAATTGACCATAACTGTAAGCAACCAATGAGAAACAGAAGCAGCCCTCGGCTTGACAACAAAAATGATTGTATAGATTCTGATCGTCAAAATTTGTGAGAGATATAAACCAACAAGAAAGAAACTTTCGCCAAAACCACCATAAACCATATAAAACATAGATTAAATTAAAGAGAAAAATGATATCTTCCCTCACATAATAGCGATGAGAAGTACCATCAATCACTAATCACAGAAGAAAATCGGCGACTGTTAAATTTTTTTTCTTTCTTTTCTTTTTCATGGATATGGCGGCTTAACTTAACTATATAAAAATAATTTACAATAACTAAAATTTGATGTATTAGAGAATAGAGCTGAATGGGCTATGGGCTATGGGCTTCTGTCTAATTGACATGTCTAAATTCAATTCTCAATCAAAAACCACCAAACATTATCTCTTTAAATAGGTTTTGGAGTTAAACAAAAAAAAAAAGGTTTTCGGAAAATTAATAGGGGCGACCGTGAGTATTCGTTGTAACAAAGATTGTTAAAATTTTCACTGCACGGGTGTTAGATCCGATCTGAAACCGATCATCTAGCGATGGACTTAGCTGAACTTTGGGCGATTTTCGGGCCGGGTTTCTCCGGCGCTGTTTTCGGCACCGGCTGGTGGTTTTGGGTCGACGCCGTCGTATGCAGCTCCATCCAAGTTCCCTTCCTCCACTACCTTCCCGGTAAAACTATCTCTCACAAATAACCCTCCCGGGGTAAATCTGATTTAGGGTTTCCGTTTAACGCAGGCATATTCGCCTCTCTCGGAGCATTGATGTTCAATTGCGTCAGAAAAGAAGATATCGATTACTCTCCTTATGACGAAGGCGAATGGAGGTTTCTTTTCGTTGACTTGGATTCATGTTTTCTTTTCGAATCAGAAGGCTTTGATAAAATCGAGCTTTTAGCTGTATTCATTGCTCCCACAGTTCATTAGTTGATACTGATTTTGCTTCGACTTGTATATTTAAATTATTGCCACAGGTTGAAGCTATGGCTTTTCATAGCGTATGTCGTGGCGTTTGTTTCCCTAGCTGCTTCTGTTGGTTTGCTGATTCAAGATTCGGTCGTCAAAACTGGGCCTTCCACCTGGACTGGTGTCGCCGGTGTCTTTCAATGTGTATTTGTATTGATAAGGTAACACTCTGCATGTTCCGTCAATACTTGAAGGTTGTTATTTTTTGTTTCCAATGCACTTTTAGATTGAGAAGACTGAACCCAAACAAACAGTTGTAGAATATTCTCTAATGACTACAACTTTCCTCTAGGAATCATCCTTACAAACTCGATAGATTTGTAGTGGTAATGACCAATCCATACTACGTGTGTTTTCTTGTTTTTCTCCAATCTAGAACTAGATTTTGCACTATATGGGTATAACTTTTATGTTATTTGAATTTGCAATGAGACTTTCAATAATATCATTTTATTTTCTTGTACTGCAAATCTAAGGTATATGTATCTGGGCGCTGACTAAAATTGTTTTGGCAGTGGGCTAATGTATTGGACATCACACTCCGAGTAAGTAGGCTCGCAGGCAAATACTTACTCCAACGCAGATACATGTGGTGACAACTTACGAATGCCTCTCGTTTCTTCTTCTCTGTAAATTCTTGTGTCTTGTCTGGTCAAGCTTTGTGTTGTGTGTTAGATTCCTCCATTGCAGTGGTGTGTGTTTGTTTTAAACTTTGTCGTTCTAAGCTTGGTTTAAGTCGTAGCTTCCTATGCAGAGGATGGATAGAAAAAAATCTTCAACTTTTTGTGAATGTTATTGAACGCCTTGTCGAGCTCTGCTCAGTCTCTTAATTGCATTCGCGTGAAAGATTGGCAACATTTACCTTGTATTTTGATTAAAATAAAATTGTCGCAACAGCTTCAAAGCCAAATTCTTTGGTTGGTTTTTCTAGATACTGAAACTCAAATCATGTGATCGGCAATAATCAGAAAAAGAAAAAATGAAAAGAAGAAACTTTTAAGTCTTTAATTTGGACAGACTAACCTACCCAGATGTCTGAGCTGTCTCAGAAAAAGAAGAAAGATAGTAGACAAGATGTTCACATCGAAACAATTGCCAACAAATATAAATTAGTGTATGGTAAATGTGAGTATACCGAAAGGATGCTTGAAGGAAATTGAATCTCTGTGTAATCGGTTCTTATGGTCTGGGGACATTCAGAAGCGATGTTTAGCAAGTCGCGTGGCAGTCTAGCTGTTTACTGAAATCAGAGGGGAGACTGGGGTTGAGGAATTTCAAAGTTTGGAACAAAGCGTTTAATATCAAGCTACTATGGCTCCTTTTTGCATCTACCACTTCTTGATGGATTGCTTGGATGAGAAAGCACAAACTTAAATGACGAATACTTGGTCGCTTAAAGCAAAAGAAACAGATTCGTGGATTTAGGAAACTCTCCTATCATTCTGATCTCTAGTGAGTCAGATGTTGAGTGGTAGAGTAGGAGATGGAAGGAAAATCAATTTCGGGTATGATAATTAGTCTATTCATGGTCTTCTGGTTCGTTTCATTGACTCAAATGGACCACTTTTAATGGGTATCCAAGATCAATCATCCGTTGCTGAAGCGCTTTCAGTAAGGGACTGGCGGGCTCCTTCTCGAACTCGAAATCCGAATATTTCTCTTGTAAGGGCAACGCTTAGGGACTGGCCCCACCAAGCTGTCCCATCTGAACCGGATACATTCCTGTGGAGTCTTTCGAATAGTTGTAGTGATATTTTCTCTACAAAGAAAACTTGAAAATTTCTTAGGCCAAGGACTGAGGCAAAAGAATGGTCACAGGTGGTATGGTTCAAGAACATGGTTTCAAAAACTGTTTTTAATTTCTGGGTGGCTAATTTCAATAGACTCCCAAAAATGAGTGTTTGCACCAGTGGGGCTTGATGGACTCAAGAGTTTGTACTCTATGTTCCACTGACCAAGAATCAAGAGATCATCTGTTCATAAACTGTAGGTTCGCAGCAGATGCTTGGGAGTGCGGTAAGCAAAAACTCGGCTCCCCAGGGATTCGAACTACATCATGGAATGACTTGATTGAATGACTTCTTTTGAAGACTGGCTCAGTAAGGCGACAATGTCTCAGAAAGATTGTGTGCTAAACAGCAGTCTACTTCATTTGGAAGGAGAGAAATGACAAGAAGTGGGAAGCCTCCATCAACAAAATTGACAGAACAACTAAAGTCTCTCTTGGTTGCAGATAAAAATTAAAACTAAAGACATTTTTTTTGTTAACCATTGTATTAAGCCCTTGGGCTAAACAAGATTACAAATGAAAATCAAAACTTAAACCCAATACATTGATAAGCCCACCCGAAACTTAAACTGTAAAGATAAGATGACCAGATACAAACCATCTGTCCACTACGTGTCAACTATCGAAACAAGGTGAGAGCTACGTGTTATGCTGGGGCACTGAGTCGATTCTTTGCCAGAACCGCCGCCAACTCTGGTGGCGAAATCATTTCCAATCCCAGAAAATCAACTCTAATTTTGATTCCATTTGCTTGCCTCACTCCTTTATACGCCTTTGCCTCCAAAGATCTTCATCACTTACACCGAATGTGGATTCACCAAGAAGCTTCAATCGATTGGGTTCAGTCATCGTCGAAACACTTACAAAAGCAAGTTTTAACTTTTCTTAGACTGGACCAAACGATGAAGACAAACATGCAAAACTCGATTCTTTATCTCATTAGAATACTTTGCTTAAGTTTTAACAAGCAATGATTGACATCTTTTGGAGATAGAGATCAAGCATAACCGACAATAAGGAATAGGATCTCAGCAATAGGGAATTAAGATGAATAAAGAGAGTAGAAGCTTAAGACTTTATTAAAATCAAATCAAAACCGAAGATAAAAGATAAAGAGTGATGAAAAGCTTCAGTTTGATTTGAAGAGAAAAAACATGGTGAGAAGAATAGTATGTTCTGTATTCGCTATGCTTTGCAGGCTAGTATTCATACTATATGGAGGGAAAGAAATATGATCAGACATGGTGAGAAGCCATTATCATTATCAAAGTTGAAGAAGTTTATTGATAACGGAGTGCGAAACAAGTTAAATCTGATGAGATCTAAAGGAGTAAAGGGAAGAAAAACAATTCTTCAGTTTTGGTTTGAAACTAGATTGTAAATAACAATATAAAGGATGCAGTAGTTTTGTGTTATGGCAACTCTAATTGTAACAAAGTGTTTTTTAATGAATAAAATTTAGTATTTATTCAAAAAAAAAAAAAACACAACAAAATTCCGACAAGCAGAAACTACAAATCGCCTAAGCGAAAAGAGAATTCGCCATGCAAAAGTCAAAATCGATCCTAACATCGAAAATATTCACAACCAAAAAAACGATTCAATTGATAAAATTGAATCGAATATGAGACATCTCATCTCTTCTTCCCCGTGAAAGATTCAGAGAGAGAGAACGGTGAGAAGAGAGGGAGAGCACGTGATAACCATAATTTAATTCAACACTTTCCAAATAAACTAGACACACTTGATACATCCCAAACAATCATAACGCCATGTATTGTTTACAAACAATTAAGACAAATAAAAATTTCCAAAAGAGCGATGTAAAATTCTATACACTTAACAATTGAGGGGCACAACGTAAGTAATGAACAAAAAGATAAAACATTAAGTACAGAAAATCACACCCTTGTTTTTGCGACTGTCCTAGCTCCTAAAAGACCAGAATACACCTTCAATTCTGAAGAGTTCTTACACTTTTTTGTGTATACATGTGAACTCCAAGTTTTCCTCATAAAAATCTCCTCCATATCTGATTTGCTTGCTTTCAACAAGAGCAAAAACAACGTTCAGGACCTGGCTCAAAGCTAAAGTGCAAGTATCAAAAAGACTTTGGGACTACAGTCTTGCAGACGTCATGATGTTGGACGTTGGATGAAGAGCTCCAAGATTCTGGATGTTTCCAGTAGTCGAAAAATTGGAAGACAGATGAAAGATGCATTCACATTCGGGTAAAGGGTATGTGTAAATGGAAGTTTTCCGATTGATCTTTCTGAGTCTAGGTACCATTACTCCCTTTCGATCGCTTTCCCCTAGCATCTGTTTCATCTCCTTCTTGAAAACTTCCCATCTGTTAAAGGAATCAGATGAAATATTTGTACAAACTCTTAATCAATAGTAAGTCTCATAGGAGCTTTAAAAGATGCCAAATTCATTTTCTTGATTATTTCTTTATCAAAGCTCAACAAAATGAACGTAAATATCTTCAGGCATCTGTTGCCTATACATATCATCTAGGAAGATTATAGTACCTCATTTCCATGTCCTGAAGAAGGAGAACGAGTTTTGGCTTGTCGGGTATGATAGTTTTTGCATGTCCACCGAAGAGGAATCTCCGATGGCCCATCAAAAAATGAGGAAAATTTCCTCCTTGAGTTGTCACAAACACTTCACTTAGCAAACTCACTGTGTAGTCCAGAGCAGCCATTCTGGAAGAATATCCCTAAATAACCGGAGAAAGAAGAAAATATCAAATTTTACATGTAGCCGCCAACATAACTGCTTAGATTAATGGATTTTAAAGTAAAACCTCAAAGGGGGCAAGCTCCTCTGGAGTTGCGAGAGACTCTTTTGTGTAGAGACGAGGAAACATTTCCTGTAGAGGAGCCAAATGTTTCTCGGGTTGGTAGATTCTTCCCGAGGCCAAATATATGGAAGTGTTGTTATCGAACCCCATACCACGGAGCATCATACCGACCTATCCTGACGTGAAAACAGCAATTTGAAAGCTCACCAAAATAATAATACCTGAAATAAAACTGAAACTGAAATGGTGTTTACCTCTAATGGGGTAAGGGGACATTTTCCAATAACGCGGTTAAGGTCAGGCCTAATGACACGATCTCTTCGTTTGAACTTTCCTTTCCAACTTTTCTGCCGGATCACATCCATTTCAGATTTCTCAGCTCTTCCTCCTTCATAAAGACAACAAGAGAAGGCCACCATGTCCTAAAAACAAACAAAGGTTTTTTTTTAAAAAGAAAAAAAAGTATTAGACAAGACTAATATTAAACTCTTGAGTGAGGCAAACCAAGAGAAAATTTACCTCCTCAAATCGAAGGTGGACTGCGACATACTTTCCCCCGGTGTCTGAGCTTTTCTCAACCATCCGATCAACTAACTTTTCAGCTAGTGTTGATATTGGTGAAGAAAACTTCAATGCTTTGTAATTAGCTATGCACCTTAAAAGTTGGATATACGGTGGGACACTCATCGCTAATCGATTTGCGAAAGGAGAAATCCGTATAACCCTGAGTTGAATAAACAAACCCCTTTCAGAAACATAAAGAGCTAAAGTCACGTAACAGATTCAAGAGTAAAAAAATAAACCTACCCATGTTCCTTTAACATTGGATAGACTTCCCCGTTATAATACTTGACAGTAGCCCAAGCTTGAACGCGAATAGTAGGGATAGTTGTAAGATTGTAATCAAAACGGGCCATAACTTCATTCGGAACATGTCTCAAAACTTTCACATATCTTTCGAGGCTAGATATGAAATGATCTTCGTCATAGATATCCCCAAAGGTGCTGCCAGAAAATTTGCAATTCTTAGTCCAATATATATATTTTATTTAACAAGACTTGAGAAAGTTAATGCAAATTTTTTCTGGCTTCTTACCTTGAATCCTTCCAAATGGCGTGAAATTCAAACTCCGGTATGACTAAGACTGCGTTTAAGAGTCCCGCTACAGCCACAGCATTGCAAATCTGAAGCAATCGAAAAAACAAAAAAAAAAAACAAAAAGCAAGACAACAACTTAGGACATAGTGGATAACAAAATCAATGGTTATAGTGAAAAGAAGGTGTTACCGCAGAACGCTGCTGATTAAGACCGCCATTTGCCTCCACAATTAAGTAACCACTAAGAGTAAGAGCAGATGATTCTGGAAAATTTCATCAAACACATTAGTGCGCAAAGCATTAAAAGTAAGTCAGATTTGTCTAACGACGAACAAGAAAACTCTTAGGAATCCACACAATTGAATAGTATCCAGAATCTAAGGAAATTGGTTTGGCTCCTTACCTCCGTTAAGAGCAAGATGTGATGTAACTGTCGAATTCGGACAAGGTTTTTGCATTTTTGGTCTCCTTTTGTATTTCCACACAGAAGATAACTGGTTCCATAAACAGAAAGAAGCATTGACATACAAAATTAGAAAGCAAAAACGGATTTTTTTTTTAACTGTAAAAAACCTCGACGTCGGTGGAATTGTCAGCGAAAATGTCATCTCGGAGTTTCCGGTAAATCTCGGGGCTCCGATAAACAGACCCGGGAACATAGACCCAGCCGACGAGACCCGAGAAAGGACCGACACACATGAGAAGCCCAGAAGCGTAAATCATAGGAAGGAGAAGCAAGTAACGAAGCTTTCTCCGGAAAGAAAAAGAAGAAGCTCTGAACAGAGTTTGCCGCCGTTGACGACGAGGGACCCGGCGGTTCGGAGATAGAGGTGGGCTTGGAGACTCGCTTCGGCAGCCATTATCGCTACCTACAACACTATTATTGCTGTTTTGCTGGTGGTAGATTTTGCTTTTCATCGGAGACAAAAGAAATAAGCTTTGATTTTTATTTTAGAGGGAGAAAATAGGTAATGTATTAGAGAGAGATCTCTTGGAGTAGTAGCTACAGAGATATGTTTGGGAAGATGGATCTGTGGAAACTTCAGTACATTGAAGTTCTTTTTTCTGTTCTGACGCACAACAAAGACAGTGAGATTCTTAAAGAGGCCAAACATGATTACACTTAGAATATATTTAATCACTTTTTTTTATCCTTTTCTGTTGTTTGTCAAATTTTCGAAAGTTAATCTAATACGCCCCTCTAGCTGTCAAAAAAAAAAATTCTGATTTATCCATGTTATGAAATATAATTTATTTATTTTTTAAAAAATTTAAGTCAAAAGATAACTAAAGATAGAAAAGTCTTCGATGAATTAAAATATTTATCAAAATGTTCGAATCAATATTTAAATCCACTACTTAAGGTAGAAGATTTAATTAATCCAGTCGATCTCTCTTGACATAAAGTATATATTCACCAGGACGATGTGGATATTATAAAGAGTCGTCTAGCCATTAGCCGTAACCCAAAACCAGATTCATATGGATGGCATTTTACGGACCACGGTCGATATATGGTTAAATCAGGGTATCAAATGGATAAATTATTTCTGGATATGGGTTTTCAGGATAGAGTCTTGGGACCAGATATTAAACCACTTTTGGCTCATTCTTGGAAGCTTCACTGCTCACCAAAACTGAAACATTTTGTCTAGCAGATACTTTTGGGTAGTTTACCGGTAACCAAGAATCTTCATTCATGAGGAATAAAATGTGATGTGCAATGTCAAATATGCGGTGTAGAAGAATAATCTATTAATCATGTTCTGTTTCAATGTCCATTAGCACTTCAAACGTGGGTTTTATCTAATATCCCCTCATGCCCAGGAGTTTTTCCCACCTCGTCACTTTTCACAAATATGGACTATCTTTTCTAACGGTTACCCAATGAACCGGATTTGAAATATTTCCCATGGATATTGTGGTATATCTGGAAGAGTAGAAACGCTAAAGTTTTTAAGAATCAGATAAAAACCCCTTTTGATATTCTTCGGATGGCGGAGATAGAAAGTGTTTTGTGGGATGAAGCCCAGACAGAGGAGACTATAAATTGTGAATCTCTACATATTGCAGCGAATCATTTTCCACATGGAGTTAACAAGTGTTTTATAGATGGAGCATGAAAGGAACATGATCCTTATACATGGCAGAGATGGGTCTATAGAAAAGATGGATCAACTGATACTATGATGGATGCAATGTCTATTCGCACGAGTCTCTCACCTTTACATGTTGAATGTGAAGCTTTGATATGGGCGATGGAGTGCATGAAGACCCTACAAATCTCAGAGGTGGTGTTTGCAATAGACTGTTCTCAATTGGTGAAGATGGTGTCTACACCGACAAAATGGCCGGTGTTCACTACACACATGGAGGAGTTTCTGCGATGTAAGGAATTATTTCTTAACTTTACTATCCAGCATATACCGAGAGCGCAAAATACTCTGGCTGACAAGCTGGCACGAGGTGCTAGGACTTTGCTATTTGCTATGGTTTATGTTGATTATGTTCCCTCGAGGTGGCTCTCGGACCATGAACCTTCTTAGTTTCTTAGCCTTTTGTTGTAAAAAAAAAATTAAACTATTTACCAACCTTATCGGGTTTAAATCCGGATAACCAAGCCTCAACCACATCAATTTGGTTATACTCTCCTCTCTCTCTCTCTCTCTCTCTCTCTCTCCCTCTCTCTCTCTCTCTCTCTCCTCTCTCTCTCTCTCTCTCTCTCTCTCTCTCTCTCTCTCTCTCTCTCTCTCTCTCTCTCTCTCTCTCACTCTCACACACAGCTCTGGATATTTATCAGAGAGAGCAGAAATAGAAGAGAACATCGAGCAAATTTTTTTTATCAACTTAGAGCCCTCAAAAAGAGAGATGCAAAGCTAAAAAAGAAAGGTGAGCCTGGAAAGTTCGTAATCCTGTGCACTGTAACAGGACATGTGATATACCATGGATTTTACCACTTTTAGACCATGGTATATGTTCTTTCTTGAGTCTACTATATGGTTTTGCAGTCTGCTTTAGAGTATTTTCAGGTTCAAGTACGTTCTAGAGAACATTGGTGATTATGAAGCTTTTTGAGGTGAAGAACTGCACAGACGTGTCAGAGATTTAATTATGGATGGAGGCCTTCCTATGGTGATATTGAGGCCATCGAGCAAATTTTTTATCAACTTAGAGCCCTCAAAAAGAGAGATGCAAAGCTGAAAAAGAAAGGTGAGCCTGGCAAGTTCGTAGTCCCGTGCACTGTCACAGGACATGTGATATACCATGGATTTTACCACTTTTAGACCATGGTATATGTTCTTTCTTGAGTCTACTATATGGTTTTGCAGTCTGCTTTAGAGTATTTTCAGGTTCAGGTACGTTCTGGAGAACATCACAAACGTGTCAGAGGTTTAATTATGGATGGAGGCCTCCCTACGGTGATATTGAGGCCATCGTTTGACACAATATAAAGCTTTGAGTTAGATTTCCAATGCCACCGGTTTGAAGTCAATCAACATCATATAGAAGAAGTTAAACCCGCTTTACTGAAGTGTGGTATGTCTGCCTCGCAAGTGGAAGTTGTCAAGGATTAGAAGGAATGTCGATCAAGGACACAGCCTTGGTGTCCATATACACTGATGCCAGAAGACGGGCTGAGCCTATTTCATGACCTACTTGGGCCCATAAGTCACCAAATATTAGAAGAAGGCCTCTGGCCGATCTAAAATCCTATTTATGGATTTTCTAAACTATTGTTGATGGCTACGCTTTATTTTATTCATATTCATTAAGTTAGGAGAGAAGAGAGGAACTCCGTCAGATTCCTCCAGGAACTCCTTCAGAGTCCTCCTAGAACTCTTTTGGTTTTGGTTTTGGTTTTTATATATATTCATCTATGATTTATGTGACAACTATCATGTCTCAATAGTGTTAGAGGATTTTTGTGTAGGCTATTTGTGAGTACTACAAAACGATGGATAAGCTGATAGTTTATTTGTATTTCGTGAGGATTTAGAGAGGATAGGCTTGAAGAGACGTATTATTAATCATACAAACAAAAACAAGAGAGGTTACAAAGTATTGAGTAAGAACCCTAGTTCTAGCCGTCTAGTTCTAGTCTCTAAGCCTTGGGGAAGTCTATCCTTTGCTTTAGGGTTTTAGTAGTCCTTATATAGTCGTCTAGGAGTCGGTTTCCTGAGGTTAAATTCTTCCATATTCGGAAATATGGAAGGTTCTCCTTATCGGAAGTTTTTCATTTCTTGGAAGGGAGCTTGGTTCCAGGGACCGAACTCAGGGTTCCTTCTAGCGGGGACCTGGAGGGTCTGGGTCCTGCTTGGAGGCTGGAGGAAATGATACCGGAGTATTTTTCGCCCAACATTTTGTCTCTTATTTCTCGTTTTCGTCATCGAAGTCGAGGAATAACCTGTGCAATCAAGTCAACCGGAGTTGCTCATTCTCAGAAGGCTCCCCTTACGCAGGACCCCGTTCCGCTAGTCTTGCTAGCCTGGGTTCCACTCAAGCCGGAACTCATTCTGAACCCCGGCGAGGATTGGTTCCTTCGTGTTTGACCGAAGTCTAGTAGTAGTTTCTCTTATCTTCTGGAGACGATGAGGCTGGAGCTCTGAAGGTTTAACAATACGCGGGGCTGGAGATAATTCTTGCTGGGAGAATCTAGGGATCTTCGAGGCTATGATCCTTTGTTTTGAGGAAAAAAGGTAGAAACATTGCTTCCCTTGGAGCCTTTCCTTTTTCCAGGCCGGTCGTTTCTTTCGTAAAAGACTCTCCTAGAGATTTGGAAATATCTGATTTCCTTTTTCCTGGCTCCAAAAAGGAAAGAATCAGGCATATATTTAGGGTGTATGATGCGTAGAGTTTCATTTATCCCTTATTCCAGAAGATGAACTCTGATCTTCCTGTTTCGCTCGTGGGTGGTCGCGTGAGACCTTGCCGCCTGTTTACTGATCCTTTCTTCCCCCCTGTTGCTTCTTTTGGAGAAGTTTCTGAAACTGATAGCGAGGTGATTCCAAGAGCGCATTTGAAGCAACGTGGTTCCCTCGTTCTCGACGATGGCCCGCGTTTTGAAATTCAGGAGGGAGATCTGAAGGTGATACGGAGGAAGTACGGGATCCACTCTTCGATGAAGATGAGGAGTTCTTTGGAGTTTGAGCGCGCTCATGATGGGGGGCCAGGAGAGATAGCCATTTTTGAGGCATATTTGGTAGCAGGTTTTCGGAGAATCGTCCCTTCGCTTGTGGCTGAAGTATCGTCGTTTTTCAGTTTCTGTCCTTCTCAACTTACTCCTTCATCCTGGAAGACTTTAATGTCGATCCAAGTACTAGGGGAGCTTTATGGCCTTGATACCAGGGTACACGAAGTTCTATACTCCTACTATTTCGCCCCTCTGACAATCATGCCTGGGTTCTACCACCTCCAGCCTCGCGACGGCGCTCCCTTGGTTTGAAGAGCCTTCGGGAGGTACCTTGGGGTAGTTACCCCTTTGGGGACAACTGGACCAGTCGGTACGTGTTTATGAAGATCTAGGAACCCTTCTATTACCCTACGTTCTGGCGTACCGTTGGTAAACCTTGCTCCGGGCGCCTTTTCCTTTTTTAGTTGCTGGTCTACTGATAACTGATTTTTCTTTCAGATGTGTCTCGTCCAGTATCCTTTCTTTAGTAGAATCCCGTCTTGGTAGGGTCTAATTTCTTCATTTTTTACTCCCCAGGGAATATTGCGAGACTCCCTGTTTCTGTCTTCTATGACGAATATCAGCAGGCTGGAGCGCGAAGAAGACGCCCTTTCTATGCTCCCCCACCTCGTTTGACTAGGGTAACACCGCCAGCTGCTAGGACTAGGCCACTCCCCTCCAGGACCGTGATTGGAGATTCACTATTGATGGGCGTTCGACAGAGGCTTCTTTCTGAGTTGTTTATTCTTCGTAACCGGGTGCGAGACATGGCAGCTCAGCGTGACTTATTGGTTTGGCAGGTGAGAGCTTCAGCTAGATGGGAGCTTATGAAGGAATGGATGGAAGGAAGGACAGAATGCTGGTTTCCTGAAGAAGAATATCGTCGGCATCTGCTTGGTTCTGAAGGATCGGATCATCACTTTGGAGGGTGCCCTCAAGTAGATTCGAGGTCCGCTGCAGAGTCTCGAGTCTCGGGCAGTCCACCTTTCTAGATGTTTGTTGCTTTTTGTCGAGTCTGTTTTTTGAATAATGGCTTCTTGTTGCCTTTCTTGATTCTTCTTTGGAACGATGCTCTTTTGTATTGAATTTCTTTTCCTGCAAACCCTATTTCCTTTTTTCCCGTAAGTTCGGAATTGAGAACTTAGCTCGAAGGTCTTTTGAGGATCCGGAGGTTTTATCTTTGGATCCTGAGATCGTAGTCGGGACCGGGGGTTAATAAGAACCTGGAGGTTTACCTTTTCCAGGCCCTGAAGAAATTTGTTCAGGACCCTAAGACTGCATGGGGACCCGAAAGTTTTAATTTTAAGGGACCGTATTCTGCCATCCTAGGTGAGACCACTACCGGTACCTGTTGGGATTTCGTATTCTACCGCTCGGAAGCTGGTCACTATCGAGTTCCCGTCCTGCATGCTGCTTTCTGTAGAAAGCCATTATCAAACTTAGAAGGTGCTGGTGTAGGTGAAAACCCAAGTGCCAGACTTTGCTACTTTTCACGTTTGGAGAAGTAGAGTATTATGTGGTGCTCCCGGACTTTTGCACTTGTTCAATGGCAATTATACCTCGTGTCCCTTATATTATTCTAGCACGTAGCGTTTTGTACTTTCACATTTTTGGTATTTTTGTTCGGGACCCTGATATGCCTGAGGCTATACAGAGGTTGTAGGTAGTATTGACGGAATACTCAGGTTTGCGCAGACCCATTCCTACCTTATGTCTCATACCCGTTTTGCTTTTTCGTGGTAGTACCACTTGTTATTAAGGGTTTGTCAGGATCGAAGGTCTCTTGGACCTGATCCAGCTTGTTTGCACCTTTAAGTATTATGGCATTCCTACTACTCTTTTATAGTCGGAACTATTTTATTATATAAGCTTTTAGTCCGGGGACGTTTCAGCATACATAAGAGTAGGAAAACATAATGCTTAAACAATGGATATAGTGAATATGATCTAGTGATCTTTATTAGAAATGATAAGCTTTAAGGTGTAGGGCATTTCATCAATTGGGTTGTATTTTACGTTTGGCGTCTTGAAGCATGTATGCCCCTGCTCCACGTACCTCTATTATCTTGTAGGGTCCTTCCCATCCGGGGGTGAGTTTCCCAGTTGTTTTTTCTGTTCGTCGCAGGACCCAGTCGCCTTGCTGAAAAGTTCTGGTTCTGACCTTCTTGTTGTAGGTCTTGGCTACTTCTTGTTGGTAGGACCAATTTCTCAGTCGACCATTTTCTCTCTTTTCGTCGAGTAGGTCGAGACTTAGCGACATTAGCTCGTGGTTTTCTTCCTGAGAGGTAGTCTCCGAGACTGTGGTCTTTACGTGCATTTCAGTGGGGATTATAACCTCTGCTCCGTATACCAGTGCGTAAGAGGTTTTCTGGGTTGCTGTCTTGGGGGTGGTCCGATAGGCTCAGAGGACTCCGTGCAGCTCCTCTGCCCAGTTTCCCTTGGACCCCTCCAAGCGCTTCTTCAGCATGTTCACCACAATTTCATTTGTGGACTTCGCTTGCCCGTTAGACTGGGGGTGTCGCGGCGTAGCGAAGGAAAGTCTGATGCCCTAGTCTTTGCATAACTCCTTGAAATTGTGGCTCGTAAACTGGGGTCCGTTGTCAATGACGATTTCTTCTGGAACTCCGAACCGTGTGATTATGTTTATCCATATGAACTTTCTAATCTGGAGATCGGCTATTCTGCTGAGTGCTTCTTCCTCGATCCATTTCGAAAAATAGTCTGTCACTATTAAGAGGAAGACCTTCTGCCCCGGCGCGATGGGGAACTTTCCTACTATATCCATGCCCCATTTCCTGAACGGCCAGGGCGAGCTTATGGATTTGAGATTCTCCGGAGGTAGTCTGGAGACAGGCGTGTTGGGGAAAAATATCCCGGTATTATTTCTCCTAGCCTCCAGGCAGGACTCGGATCCCCGGATCCCTGGTAAATGGGTTCCCCGGGTCTCCACCAGAGGGAACCCTGGGCTCGATCCCTGGACTCTACTCCCTTCCTAGAAATAGAAAACTTCCGACAAGGAGAACTTTCCATATTTTTGAATATGGAAGAGTTTAACCTAATGAAACCGACTTCTAGACGACTATATAAGAGCGACAACAGCCATCAAACAAGTGATCGACTTCTCCAAGGCTTAGAAGACTAGGGTTAGATGGCTAGAATTAGGGTTCTTATAAAACATCTTGTAACGATACCTTGTTCTTGCCTAATCATCTAATAATACGTCTCTTCAAGAGTATTCTATTATTATTCTCTTTAAACATCCTAAAACCCTTACTAGGTAACAACAAACACTCGAGATTTACCAGCTTATCCATCGTTTGTGGTACTCTAAAAGAGCCTACACAAAAATCCCCTAACAGTTTGGCGCTAGAAGGAGGGGAGTAATCTTAGCTACGTGACGATGGCGGTGGATGAGCAAGACAATACATCAGAATTTACCCCAAGAGAAGCCGAGCTTCAACGACAGATCGACGAACTGCAGAGCCAAGTAACCGACTTGCATAAGGCTCGGGAAACAACCGAAAATCTAGAGCTTTCCTCCGAGGTTCAGAGCCTGAAGGAAAAACTTGGTGAACATTCCAAACAGCTGGAGTTAAGCGCCGAGAAACTCAACCAACTACAGACGGAGAACGTTGCACTCCAAGACTAGAACAAAGCTCCCAACACAGCGAGCAACAAGAAGCGTCGCTTCAACACTCGGGTTCGACCTATGGGAAGCCTGAGCACTCCCAACACCGGAGAAGGCACCACTAACGCGACTCCTGCATCCGGAGCGGCCGGGGAAACACGAGAAGGGATCGAGGATCACCAGATCGACGACCTAGAGGAAAGTGATTCCGAACCTGAACCCAAGAAAGAAGAACCCGAGAAGACGGCAGCCGAGTCTTCCCTAACCGCCTATCTGGAGCAGATGTTTTCCAAGAGGTTCGACGCCATGCAATCCATGGTGGAACGTCTACCAGGAGTAGCTCCCCCAATCCAGAGGAGCAACCCCGACTCGTACACAGATACTCCCTTCGCGGAGGAGATCGCCTCAGTCGAGATGCCTCAAAAATTCTCCTTCCCCAGCATCAAGATGTACGATGGGACCGAAGACCCCGACGATCATATCGCACAATATAAACAGAGGATGGTAGCGGTTGCGCTCCCCAAGGAGTCTCGTGAAGCTACCATGTGTAAAGGGTTCGGCTCCACTCTAATTGGACCCGCCTTGCAATGGTATATCAATCTCCCTACCAGGTCCATCTCTTCCTTTGCCGCCCTGAGCGACAAGTTTGTAGAACAATTCGCGAGTAACAGGAGCCTGGAGAAGACTTCAGATGGTCTCTACGAGATCCTCCAGCATCGAGTAGAACCCATGCAGGACTACATAGCCCGTTTCAATCAAGAGAAGGTAGCGGTCCCTGAATGCAGCATCCCTACTGCAATCTCTGCCTTCAAGAGAGGCCTACTTCCAGACGGAGGGCTCTACAAAGAGCTAACCATGTACCCTTGCAAAACCATGGACGATGTGCTGTCCCGAGCGTGGGCACATGTGAAGTGGGAAGAGGACGTCGCTAGCTGCACCAAGGCTCAACCCAAACAGGATCAGAGGTCCACCCGATCAAACCGGGGAGACCGAGAAGAAAGATCCTCCCAAAAGGGATCCAAGGACTCCAGAAGCAGGAACCGGGGCACGTTCCAATTCCGGCCATTAGAAAAAGAAGAGGGGATGTTTGTGTCTACCAGGCCCGATATCTCCCATCTCTCAATATCCACACCAGAGCTGGTCAACACGCTGAGGCAGATGGGCCAACATGTCAAGTGGCCCCCAAAGATGAAAGCACCTGACTCATTCCGGAACCCGGGACTCTGGTGCGACTTCCATCGCAATCACGGCCACAAAACTGAAGACTGCGTCGCCCTGAAGATCGAGGTCAACGAACTGCTCCAAAAGGGGCATCTCCAAGAATTCCTTTCAAAGAAAGCCAAGGCTCATCTTAGCAAAGAATCATCAGAGCAATCCAAAGGAGACGCACCAAGCTCACCACCTCACCAAGACCGGGTGATTCATGTCATCTCAGAAGGCTCTGAAGTAAGTGGCGTGAAACATGCAGCTGCGAGGAAGAGCACCCGTAATGCTAAACACGACCTGGAGACTGCTCACCTTAAATGCCTACTTCTAGGTACTGACGAGATAAGCTTCACAGCCAAGGAGCAAGAGAAGATATTAGCCCCCACCATGACACGCTAGTTGTCTCTCTCACCATAGTGAACTGTTTGGTGAAAAGTATACTAGTAGACAATGGGTCCTCCAACAATATCATCTTCCTGACGGCGTACCAAGACCTAGGGTTAGAGGAGAATACCCTGACGCGCAAAGTAACCCCACTCATCGGGTTCAACGGCAAGGTCAAGCAAACCGCTGGGGAGGTTGTTCTGCCAGTATATGCTGAAGGGATCAACCTATCTACCAAATTCCTGGTCGTGGACTGCCAATCGGCATAAAACATGATCTTAGGACGACCATGGATTCACGACATGGGAGTAGTCCCCTCAACCCTCCATCAAAAAGTAAAGTTCCCTACACCCTGAGGCATCAGAGCAATCCAAGGAGACTAGGAGAATTCTAGGTCCTGCTACCAGACCACCTTAAAGGGGAAGACCAAGGTCTTATAGCAATTATAGAGGAGACCTCAGATCCCGAGGAATCGGGAATCAGGGGTCAACAATAGGGGCAATTAAGGAACCCTCTGCATAGTCCGAACCCTACATCTAAAAAGCTTCCATAGAGCTTACGTCGACCGCTTCCCATGGTCTCCCCTAAGAACCTGCAAGGCTGCACCTGCTCGCGAAATCTGGTCCCCACAGGACCCTCGTCCTCCGCCTCACATAGATAAGACAGCCAGAAGCTTCAACAGTTATCAACCGGCGATCTCACAGATAAACAAGTGGGGCACGAACAACTCGACAAAACCCCCTCGGAAGAGAGCTCCCAGCAGGCACCAGACGGAGATAGGAGACCTCCGAACACATTTGCTCCAATGGATGAATGTGACTACATGCTTCATGGTAGCGCTGAAAACATCCATCGATAGGAGACAGTGGCCCCCGAACGTCAACAACACAGAGATCTGCAAGGGCTGGGGCATAAAACAACTTCCAAACGAGGTCCCTAGATTCAAAGATATGCAGAAGCCTACAGAGGATGAGGAACCCTCCAGCAAAGACATTCGTCTCAAAAGCAAGTCAAACCCCACGGGTCACGCAGAAATAAGAGGTAAAACATGGCCTAACCACCGGGGTATCTCGCAAGCTGATATGTTGTACGGTCTTCGGACCATGATTTCTATATAATTATTCTATCTTTTATTTAAGCATTATATTTTTCTACTCATATGTACGCTGAAAGTCTACGGACATAGCCTATATAATAAAATAATTCCGACTATATAGAGAGTACGAATACCATAATACTTAAAGGGGCAAACGAGCTGGATCAGGTCAAAGAGACCTCCGATCCTGGCCAACCCTCAATGATAAGTGGCACGACCACACAAAAACAAAACGGGTATGAGACATAAGGTAGGAATGGGTCTGTGCAAGCCCGAGTATGCCGTTAATATTACCTAAAACCCCTGTATAGCCTCAGGCATATCGGGGTCCCAAACTAAAATACCAAAAAAGTGAAAGGTACATGTATTAAAACGCTACGTGCTAAATTAATACAGGGGACACGAGGTATAATTGCCACTGAGCAAGTGCAAAATTCCGGGAGCACCTTAATAAATATCATGTTTCTCCAGACGTGGAAAACATCGTAAGTCTGGCACTTGGGTTTTCACCCACACCAGCACCCTCTAAGACTGATAGTGGCTTTCTGCAGAAAACAGAGTGCAGCACGGGAACTCGATAGTGATTAGCTTCCGAGCAGTAGAATACGAAATCCCCACAGGTACCGGTAGATGCCTCACCTAGGATGGCAGCATACGGTCCCTTTAAAATACAAACCGAAAGCCCCAGGGTTATCGAGAACTTTCGGTCCCCATGAAGTCTCCGGTTCTTGAACAAATTTCTTCAGGACCTGGAAAAGGTAAACCTCCAAGTTCTTTATAATGCTCGGGCCCAACTCCAATACAAGGACAAAACCCACGGGTTAGATCAATCTTTAAGAAGACCTCAGGGTCCAAAGACCACGAGTCTAAATCCAAGACCTCAGGGTCAAGAAACCTACAGGTTTTATAGAAAAGATTCCAGGGTCCAGGGACTACGAGTCCAATTCCGGACCTCAGGGTCTGGACTCATGGGTACCCTAAGAAGGGACCTCCGGGTCCCAACACTATTTATACTCTCTAAGCGATCCCAGAGTCCCCAAAAAGAGATTCAATCCTACGGGACCTATGAGGTCCGATCATCTGAAAGGCCTAGAAAGGCTCAAGGTTACCAAACGATTGGATCAACGCTTGACTCTCCAGTTCTTCGAAGATGATCCAAGATCCTAAGATCATCAGATGACCTGCATTTTTTCCAAAAGAAGAGACGTGCAAACAGAAGCAGAAGATCTCAAAAGGAGAAAAATGCGAGTCCAAAAAGAAAACACATCAAAAGACCACAGCATGGCCATTGTTCAGAACGATAAGATAAAAATGCACGAAGGCCCGATCCAAAAGTTCTAAAAACCCCCATCGGAGGTAAATACAAAAAGATATCCCTTGACGGAGTTAAAAACGCAACTAGCAGAAATAGAGATCAGTTGATAGGAGGATCATCGGCAGGAGGTTCCGATGCCCCCTTCATCTCATCACTACCAGGAACTTTAGGCTTATACTCGAAGGAAGGAGGTGGAAGTCCAAGGAACTCGGCTTCACTGATCTTCACCACCTTATATTGCTCAAAGGAAGTTATTGGATCCCAACGGTCGGTCTGATCATCAAGCCACTCCTGCATCAGTTCCCAACGAACTACAACCTTAGCGTCATTCACGACCTTTATCTTATCAGCATCAAATACTTCAGCGGCATGCCTAAGTTCGCATATCTCCTCCTCCTTATCCTCTAGCCGTCGCCTCAAGGAAACATCCTCCGCTTTCAGACGTTCCCTTTCCTCATCCAAATCCTGCACTTTGAGCTTCCAAGCGTCAATTTCCTCATCCTTGGCCAGGATAGCGTCCTTCTCTTCACGAAGCCGGATAGCCAACGCATCCCTTTCAGCCTTAGTAGCACTTCTGTTTTTCATCCTCCCCTTAAGGTGGAACAATTGAGACGCCACCTGTACCAACAAAACTCAGCTCTGAGCTCAAAAAGAAAGGAGTTACGAGAGTAATCGGAAGATTATTACCTGGAGAACATCACCCTGAAGGGAGCAGACAACCTTGGAGGTATCCTCATCTAATGACAGACGTGTGGGAGTCATAGGGAACACCTTCGAGTTCAAACTAGCCTGAGCCTTAGAGCAGCTGCGAGAGGCGGAAAGGGAAGGCTTGAAAACAGAGGCTTTAGACCTCTTCTTAGAAGACAAAGGAGCCACAATAGGAGCTGCTTGGTTCTTACCACTTCGGGTAAACTGAATATTACTGCCTCTAGCAGGAACTAACCGATGAATCACAGCCTTCCTCGCAGCCATCACCTCAAGAGCTTTCTTATACTCCTCCAACGCCTCCGCACCCCTAGGGTCTGATATCACGCATGAGGGACAAGAATCATTCAACAAACAACGAGAAAGAAACAAGGAAGTTACAAATATGAAGCTTACCCCTGATACTACACCGATCTAAAGCCTCTTCACTCACAAGAAACGAAATCTCACAAGGATCAACAGGAAGCCCTAACATTTGCTCAATTACGTACCTCCCTGAAGAGAAATCCGCGCGAGAAATATCTATGGAAGGAAAAATGAACGTTAATATCATAAAAGTCGATAAGAAATGCGATACTCTGCGCGACTCACCAGCCGTGTGCCAAGTTGAAGAAAATCCTGGAAGAGACATAAAAGCAAACTTCGATGCCCAAATCCCTTCAAAAACCGGATGATGCTTTTTCTCCGACCTCGATAGCTTCTGAACTGGGAGCATCCCGCCGCGAGGATGCAGATGATAGCTACGTTCTCCACCATTTAGAGGAAAAACAGAGTAACAGTACAGAACCTCGGCGACCCCAACAACTAAACCTTCGAGGTCACCAAGATTTTGCATAGCTATCAAAATCCTCCAGGCTGGAGGATTCAGCTGTCCCGGAGAGATATTCACCGCTCTCGAAACTTCGACAATCAAAGAAGGAACTTGATCCCTGAAACCAGATTCAAAAAAGCCTTCATAGATCAGGACTTCACCTGCCCTGAAATCTGAAACCGTGTCGAGAGGACCGGGAATTTGGATAACAAGATTCTCGGAGAGATAGAACTTCTGTCTCCAAAACGCAACCTCCTCTACTCCTATCTCCGATATGGGACCCACCGGCAAAGATCCACCTCCTTCCGGAAGCGGCGAGGTCTCCCTCATGCCTGCGTTCTTGATCTCTTCTATTTCGGCGGACAGGCCCAGAGAAGATCCCGAGGAGTTCATCGATTCGTAAACTTCGTCTCCAATCTTGCATCGAGAGCGAACCCTGACGCCAATCAATGATGAGCCGGAGGCAAAATCAGGCTCGCTTTTCATCTTACGAGATCCGGAGTAAAGAGACAAGAAAATGGAGAGCTGTCGAAGAGTCTAAAAATCTAGGTTTACTGCGGGAAGAGCTTTGAAAAGGAAACTCAAGAGTCCAAATAAAAAAGGGAAAAAGCCTTAGGATCGACACGTGTCAAGAGAGTGTGATCGCGCGGGAAAACAATCTCAGGATTTAATAAGGGATCTTTTCTTGAAGACCCGAGGGAACGACGAGGGACCAGTTACCAGCCAAATCTCCGATCCGCGCGTGAACCGCATGACAAAGCTCCAGCCTTGTCATCTAAGAAGACATAAGAAATTACTATCAGATATCGACTGAACACGAAGGGACCGGTCCTTACCTAGGTTCAGAATGAGTTCCGACTTGAGTGGAACCTAGGCTAACAAGATCATCGGAACAGGGTCCTGCCTAAAGGGAGCCTGCTGAGAATGAGCAACCCCGGTTGACTTGAGTGCACAGGTTATTCTCCGAGTTCGATGACAAAGTCAAGAAATAAGGGGCAAACTGTTGGGGAAAAATATCCTGGTATTATTTCCCCAGCCTCCAGGCAGGAGTCGGATCCCCGGATCCCTGGTAAATGGGTTCCCCGGGTCCCCACCAAAGGGAACCCTGGGCTCGATCCCTGGACCCTACTCTCTTCCAGGAAATGGAAAACTTCCGACAAGGAGAACTTTCCATATTTTTGAATATGGAAGAGTTTAACCTAATGAAACCGACTTCTAGACGACTATATAAGAGCGACAACAGCCCTCAAGCAAGGGATCGACTTCTTCAAGGCTTAGAGACTAGGATTAGACGGCTAGAATTAGGGTTCTTATAAAACATCTTGTAACGATACCTTGTTCTTGCCTAATCATCTAATAATACGTCTCTTCAAGCCTATTCTATTATTATTCTCTTTAAACATCCTAAAACCCTTACTAGGTAACCATAAACACTCGAGGTTTACCAGCTTATCCATCGTTCTGTAGTACTCTAAAAGAGCCTACAAAAAAATCCCCTAACAAGGCGCGTGCCTTTGGCATCTGTCACAATGTTTAGCTTTTTGGTTGGCGTCGTCGGCCATCGTGGGCCAATAATAACCTGCTCTTTTGGCTCTCAGCACTAGGCTCTTGCCGCTGGAATGAGACCCGCAATCTCCCTCGTGTAACTCCACTAGGATTTTGGTCGCTTCACGGGGTGTAACGCATCTCAGATATGGGCCAGAGAATGACCTGCAATATAGCTTTCCCTGAGAGAGGCAATACCTAGCGGCCTTCTTCTTGATTTTCCTGCTCTCGTTGCGGTCTTCCGGAAGTATTTCTTCCTCTAGATATCAGACCAGGGGAGTCATCCAGGTTTCTTCTTCTTCGATGGCGGAAATCTCTTCGTTTTGTGGCTCTAATAGGGTGGCTGGCCATCGGAGAACCAACAGGGGGATGCTTATCTGGGTCTGTGTCTCGAGGGCAGATCCTAAGTTCGCCAGAACATCAGCTTGTGAGTTCTGCTCCTTGGGGATCTGAGTGAGCTTACAGTTTTTGAACTTCTTGATGAGCCGTTGAGCGACTGCCAGATATCGGATCATATTGTCGTCTTTAGCCTGATACTCTCCATGTGCCTGGTTGATAATCAGTTCGGAGTCGCTATAGACTTAGATGTTCTCTGCGCACAGCTGGTGAGCGAGCGATAACCCAGCGATCAAGGCCTCATACTCGCTTTCATTGTCCGTTGCTTTGAAGTTGCATCTTACGGCCCTCAAGGCTGTGTTCCCTGTTGGGGACGTGAGTACGATTCCTACTCCTGCTCCCCGAACGTTACTGGAGCCGTCCACGTGTAGGACCCATTCCCCTTCTTCCTTTGTCCCACTCTGTAGGCGTACCTCCTGCTCGAGAGCCGGGAATAAAGCTGGAGAGAATTCGGCCACGAAGTTTGCTAAGACCTGGGACTTAATTTCCGTAGCGGGTCAGAAGATTATGTCATATTCTCCCAGTTTCACTGCCCACTTTGCCAATCGTCCGAAGACCTCAGGCTTATGTAGGACCAGCTTTATAGGGAAGGAAGTGACGACCACTACCGGATGAGCCTGAAAGTAAGGTCGTAATTTGCAAGCAGTGACCATCAGGGCCAGGGCCAACTTCTCCAGGTGACTATAGCGGGTTTCTGCGTCTAGAAGGGCTTTGCTCTCATAGTAGATTGGTAGTTGCTTGGTTCCCTCTTCTCGAACCAAGACGGCGCTAAGTGCATGCTCTGAGACAGCGAGGTATAGCAGTAAGACCTCGCCAAGCAAGGGTTTGGATAAGAGAGGGGGAGTAGTAAGATAGTCCTTGAACTCCTGGAGAGCTGATTCACACTTCTCGGTCCATTCGAAATCCTTTGGCTTCTTGAGAGTTTCAAAGAAGGCGTGGGACTTGTCAGAGAGCCTGGAGATGAATCTGCTTAAAGCCGCCATTCTGCCAATTAGCTTCTGGACTTCTTTTACGCTCCTCGGGGAAGGAATTGAATGGATAGCTCTGATCTGTTCTGGATTAGCTTCTATGCCCCGGTGGGTCATAATATACCCTAAGAATTTTCCATAGCTGACGCCGAAGGAGCATTTGGCTGGGTTGAGCTTCATATTGTATTTACGGAGGGTAGAAAAGGCCTGTTGCAGGTGCGAGATATGGTCCTCCGCCTCTAGGGATTTCACCAGCATGTCGTCAATGTAGACCTCCATAGTTTTTCCTATTTGATCCGCGAACATCATGTTCGCCAACCTCTGATATGTCGATCCGGCGTTCTTCAGGCCGAAGGGCATGACCTTGTAGCAGTAGATCCCCCGAGAAGTCATGAAGGAGGTTTTCTCTTGATCTTCGGGGTGCATGAGTATTTGGTTGTACCCGGAGAAAGCATCCAGAAGCTCATTAGCTGGTGTCCAGCCATAGCATCGACAAGCTTATCAATGTGCGGCAGAGGGAAAGGATCCTTCGGACATGACTTGTTGAGGTCTGTGAAATTGATGGAGACCCACCATTTTCCGTTCTTCTTCTTGACCACGACCTTGTTGGCTAGCCACTCTGGGTACTTCACCTCTCGGATGAACCCTACTTCTAATAGGTTCCTGACCTTTTCGTTGATTATAATGTCTCTTTCCGAAGCGAACTTTCTTCGCTTCTGTCTTGTAGGCTGGTGCGAGGGATCTACTTTCAGATGATGCATAATGATCCTGTGGTTGATCCCGGGCATGTCCGAATGGGACAACGCGAAGCAATCGGAATTGGACCTGAGAAAATCTACTAGTCTCCTTCTTAATCCCTCGGGGAGCTTGGACCCGATCTTGAGGTTACGAGTTGAATCGCCTTTGACTAGTGGCACGTCATCCATATCCTCGACTTTTGGTTCCTATTTGTGTGGAATTTGGGACTTGATTTGTGGGGGAGGTGCGGCCTCGATTTGTTTCTTCAGAGCGACTTGGTAGCAGCGGCGGGTAGTCTCCTGATCTCCTCTAATCGCCCTAACGCCCCAAGGAGTGGGAAATTTTATTGTTTGATGGAGAGTCGAGGGAACTGCCCCCATTCCATGAATCCACGCTCGGCCCAGGATCACGTTGTAGGGGGAGTGACAGTTGACTACCAGGACAGGCAGGATGACCTCCCCTGTTGTTGGCTTGACCTCCCCGCTGAATCCGACAAGGGGGATGGCTTTTCGTATTAGGGCTTTCTCCTCCAGCCCCAGACCTTGGTATGCGGTCTGGAAGATGATATTACTGGAGCTGCCGCTTGTTAGGGGATTTTTGTGTAGGCTATTTTAGAGTACCACGGAACGATGGATAAGCTAGTAAACCGAAGGTGTTTGTATGTATTTCGTGAGGATTTAGAGATGATAATGAAGAAATAGGCTTGAAGAGGCTTTTATTAGATAGAACGAACAAGATTACAAGGTATTGAGTAATTACCCTAATTCTAGCCTTCTAGTTCTAGTCTCTAAGCCTTGGAGAAGTCGATCCCTCGCTTGAGGGCTGTTGTAGCTCTTATATAGTCGTCTAGAAGTCGGGTTCATTAGGTTAAACTCTTCCATATTCATAAATATGGAAGGTTTCTCCTTGTCGGAAGTTTTCCATTCCCTGGAAGGAAGCAGGATCCAGGGACCGAGCTTAAGGTTCCCTCCGGCGGGGACCCGGAGAACTCATTTACCAGGGATCCGGGGATCTGAGTCCTGCCTGGAGGCTGGGGAAAATAATACTGGGATATTTTTCTCCAACACCGCTATCCACCAGTATTCGTTTAACCAGGCAGGTTGCTATAGTAAGCGAGATGACGAGGGCATTGTGGTGCGGCACCAAGACTCCCTCTCGTTCTTCGACGGTGAAGGTTATTTCATTGGTTTCGAGATACTCTTACTTGACCCTCTCGGAGTTGCCCCATACGTCGCGGGCGTTTTCCTGAATAGTGGCGTGGTTCACGCTGTACGCCTCCGGTTCTTCAGATATGACATGGACCGTCGTAGCTCGTAGGCATAGCGGGGCGGGCTCGGCTTTGACGAGTTCGTCTGCTCAACTTTGTAAGTTGTCGGATAAGCCTTGGGGCTTGATTCCTCTTTGAATAGCTTCGGGTAGCTTGTTACGTTTATCCATCGCCATTATCACGTAGTTAGATTAGTCCCCTCCTTCTAGCGCCAAACTGTTAGGGGATTTTTGTGTAGGCTCTTTGTGAGTACTACAGAACGATGGATAAGCTGATAGTTTATATGTATTTCGTGAGGATTTAGAGAGGATAGGCTTGAAGAGACGTATTATTAATCAGACAAACGAGAACAAGAGAGGTTACAAAGTATTAAGTAAGAACCTTAGTTCTAGCCGTCTAGCTAGTTCTAGTCTCTAAGTCTTGGGAAAGTCGATCCTTTGCATTAGGGTTTTAGTAGTCCTTATATAGTCGTCTAGGAGTCGGTTTCCTTAGATTAAACTCTTCCATATTCGGAAATATGGAAGGTTCTCCTTATCGGAAGTTTTTCTATTTCTTGGAAGGGAGCTCGGTTCCAGGGACCGAACTCAGGGTTCCTTCTAGCGGGACCTGGAGGGTCTGGGTCCTGCCTGGAGACTGGAAGAAATGATATCGAAGTATTTTTCCCCAACAAATAGATCCACTTGTTGATCTAGGTTTTCTAGGGTTTTGATGTTCTTCTGAGATATATAATTTATAGGGTGATTAATTGAATCCTTCACAGAATTAAATTTGTTGCTTGTGTTCTAAAGTAGCTAACTAGAACCTTGAATTTAGGATACTTAGGTGCACGCGACGGCTGGTTTAGTTAACCTAGTGGACATATCAATTAGGTCGTTAATGCTTGTCTGAAGAAGCATCGATCGACATTCACTGTATAGTGTCGATCGACGCTCGGTCCTTGTTCGCACGCGACAGTTGGAACAAAGACTTAGACATCTGATTAGTAATTGCATGCAAGAGCTTGGTTACTTTTTTATTGAATTGAGTTGTAGGATCAACCCTTAGTATCTATAAATTATAATTCTGATAACCTGAATTAAATCTTAAGTTTAGCAACCTTCATTCCATCGCAAACAACAAACTCCTATTTACTACTTTGCTTTATTTATTGCTTTTATACTATTTAACCTAGCATAGTATGAAGCTAAAATCTATTGTGTGAGATATTGAATCTCTGTGGATATGATCCTTTAGTGCTGCAATCGATTTCTTATTTGAGAGAATTTCTATGGGGTAATTTGAGCACATCAACATGTCTACTTGAATGCAATGTGTGATACAAGATCTTCAGTCAGCATTATGCCTAGAGCAATGACAGATCAAGTTGGGCTCACGCTGTACGTTCGGGAACACCTCGTTCGGGTACATCCTCTTTATTATCTCCATCATTTGCTCGTTCAGTCTATTCTGTGCCTCATAGCCCGCCTGTTGAGCCGCCATCTTCGTCTCCAACAAAGATATGCGATCATCCTTGTCCTTCAACTGAGCCGTAAGTACTTCTGATCAACAAAGGGCGGTGGTGCAGAAAAAGGAGCAGCCGAGCGGGAGCGACGACCCAAACCGACCAAACGTCCCTTCTTTTTTGGAACCGACTGAAATAGAAAATAGCCAAATTTAAATAATATAAAAAGATGATAAAATAAAAATCAAGAAATAAATGAATTGAACTTTAAAAAAAAAGAACTTACCGATTCAACGATTTCGTTGATTCGAATCCGGGACAAGTTGGTCGAAGCCGTCGAATCGTCATCCTCGGTTTGAAGCTGAGACACTTTTCCTTGCACCTGAGTTTGGACCAGGGTGACCACGTCCCTCACAAGACCATCATCAATCTGGCCGGTCTTCTTGTTGGTATACGCCCTCTTCATTAGGGCGAGATCATCAACCGGCTCGCCATCATTTTCTTCCGCCTTGAAAAAAACATAAATTAAACAAACATTAGAAATTTGAAGAAATGCACAAAAAATAAAATTTCAAAACTTAAATAATTGAAGAAAAAGCGGCTGAACTTACCATGCGATCCCCCAGAGTGGCAATAGATTGAGCACCCAAGTTATGCTTGTAGACGCCCTTCCCTTTACGGTCGCTCCTGCGGTTGTTGGAGTTGGTGGAAGAAGTTTCTTTCGTCTCTTCCTTATCCCAATGCGCACACAACTCCTTCCAAACTGTGTCGTTCATCGACTTTGGGACCTTTTAATTAAAAAAAAAAAGAAAATAGTTAAGTAAATTAAAAAATAGTTTAATAAATTAAAAACTACCTTGTTTATTTCCCACTTCTTCTTCCACTCGTACATCTGCTTCCCATAGTTGTCCATAACTTTATGGACGAAGTGGTGATAGATAGAGAACGTATCATCGGAATTCCAGTTGAATTCTTGCTGAAAAAAAAACTCAATTAGTAGAAACTTTATATTAAAGATTAAAAATATAAGTAAAAAATTAGATTACTTACCGCAAACTGACGAAACCACAGATGCTGCTTCTCGGTAGGGAAGTCAGTGAAAGTCGGATGTCCCTTGTCGAGGGCCGAGTACATCATACGGTTGATCCATGCGCTGATCCCGTTCCCGGATCGGTTGAACCTAATAAAAAGAACAAATTATTAATAATGAATCAAATTTTAATGAAAAAAAATAAAAGTTTAATTACCATGTTTGACCCCGTCCATGTGGATACGGAGTGAGATAGGGAAGATATCACGACCGGGCTGTCGAACCCGGGGGAGCAGGAGCGGGTGCAGCAGCCGGAGCGGGAGGAGCAGGAGCGGGTAATGGAGAGGGAGATGTATGGTAGGAGCTGTGGGGCGAAACGGAATCCTGAATATGGCTGGACGAACCCCGAGACTGGCTCCCCGTACCACCACGACTACGACGCTGTCGAGGCCGGGTCTGATCATCATTAGACCCGTAAATTAAAAAAAAACATATTTAAAAATTAGTTCTAATAATTTATATAAATAAAAAAAACAGTTTAAATAAACAATAGTTTAAAAATAGTTTAAAAATAGTTTTTAATCACAAAAATATAAATAGTTTAATAATTACAAAAAATAGTTTTAATAAATAAAAAATGGGACATTTGCTAAAAACAACCCAAATATTCAAGTCAAATCTAAAAGTGTACCCCACTTTCAGTCAAATGCAAAACCAACCTAAAGAGGTATTGAAAGTACTATTTAACTCTTATGACCAAACAAAAAAATAGAATGTATTTTACGTTTATATCCTTCGGAAGTCTACACATAATAAAAGAAGTCTACATATATATAGACTTCCTACGAAGTCTACCTTATAGACTTATTTTGTAGTCTACACTCTAATTTGATCAAATAATTTAATTTTTAAAATGTATAAAAATAATTATTGTGATATTTTTAACTAATCATCAATATAATGGATAATACGAAGTAAATAAATTAAATTTTTATATAATTGAACAATTTTAAAGAATATATACTAATTTGGTTACCAAGTGTTAGACAATGTTCATAGTTTAGAAACAAAAGGTTCTAACATGTTATGTCTCATTAGATTTCTAAGGGTTAGATTTTAGATTGAGATTTTTTTTGTTTTATTATTTAAATTTATATATTAATGATTAGTAGTTTATATTTTGTATATTTGGATATTTGAACCAATAATTGAGATTTTTTTATTACCAAGCAAACATTTAGGGTTTGTGATTTGTGGTTTAGGGTTTAGTAGACTTACAATAAAGTCTACTTCACTATAGACGGCTTTTTCAGTAGTCGGTATTACAAAAAAAAAAATATTTTAAAATTAAATTTTGTTATTTAAGATAAAAATATGTCATTTTATATTTTAAGTATTAAAATAAAGAAATAAATTTAATAAATTATATATTAAAATTAATAAAACAATAACTTATTAAAGGAATGAAGAAAAAAATCATAAAAAGTGTGGGAACCCAAAGTTTACACTGTCGATTTCCGTTTAAATAAGGAAACTAGGAAAACCCTAATTTCCCAGAGGACCCGGATATCTGTTAATTACCACACGTCAAGCAATCAGAACACGAGAATAACAACGATAAAAATAAGAAATCGAAAAGAGAGCAAAGTAGATCTTATTCCGAATCTGCGTATGAGCGTTACAACAAGGTATAAGCCTGGGCTCGAGAGCTGTCGGCGAGATTCCTAGTTCTAGCAACCCTAAGACGGCTAAACCTAATTGAGTCGCAGCTCGAAATAACAAAAACGGAAAATTGCCTAAATTGCTCTAAGTGCTAAGTTTGCTCTGAAAAAGTTATCCCCCTTGCTCCTCGCCTAGGACTCCTTATATACTAGCTCCAAGGTCGGTTTACGCTTTTACTCTTCTGCCCTTAAGCCGTCATAGCATAAAAATGGAGATATTCCATTTTTCCCGATCTTCACAATTATCTTCAAAACTTCCGTATTTATCCGCGGAAACTTGACATTTATCCTTCCTCGTGGGCCAAGCGTGAACCATGCTGTGGTTCACGGGCTTTTGGTTAGGAAAAATCGTAGGATGGGCCTCGAGTCGTGTTTTAGGTCCCTTTGGGCCGTCTTCCGACTCGACACGTTTACTACGAGTTTTCCGCGGTTTCTAATCCGCGAAGTTTTATCGATGAATTAGAATAGCGGGAAACATGGACTGAGCTTGCTACGGTCTTCGGGAGATAGCATTCGAAGGTTTGACGAGAATGCAAGGACTGGTGTCGTATCGATGTTCGTAAAGGTTCAATCGCTACACAGCGACCGAACTTTGGCTCGAGCCCGGTCGCTACGTAGCGACCGAGCGGGACGATCGCTCGGTCGCTACGTAGCGACCGAGCTTTGGCTCGAGCTCGGTCGCTACGTAGCGACCGAGCGGGACGATCGCTCGGTCGCTACGTAGCGACCGAGCTTGGCTGAGCTCGGTCGCTACGTAGCGACCGAGCGGGACGTAGCGATCGCTCGGTCGCTACGTAGCGACCGAGCTTTGGCTCGAGCTCGGTCGCTACGTAGCGACCGAGCTTGGCTGAGCTCGCTCGCTACGTAGCGACCGAGCGGGACGATCGCTCGGTCGCTACGTAGCGACCGAGCTTTGGCTCGAGCTCGGTCGCTACGTAGCGACCGAGCGGGACGATCGCTCGGTCGCTACGTAGCAACCGAGCGGGACGATCGCTCGGTCGCTACGTAGCGACCGAGCTTGGCTGAGCTCGGTCGCTACGTAGGGACCGAGCGGGACGATCGCTCGGTCGCTACGTAGCGACCGAGCTTTGGCTTGAGCTCGGTCGCTACGTAGCGACCGAGCGGGACGATCGCTCGGTCGCTACGTAGCGACCGAGCTTCGCTCGGGTTTGGTTGCTGCATAGCGACCGGACGGCGTGTATGCGTGGTGACCGAGCTTGGTTTGTTCGGTTTGAATCCCAAAGGATACTTCTTCGTAAAAACTTCGTATTGGTTATTTTTACGAAAATTACATCTCTTCTTTTACTATCTCTTTCGGAAATACGATCTCCGAGGATTTTCGGGTGGTAATTCTGTCGTAACCGTTTTTGACCCCAACAGTTAACCCCCCAGCCCGTTAGGATCATGCATCGTAGGATCCTAGCGTGCGGTTAGGCATGTTTGGCAAGTTAGGCGTGATGGATGGAATTAATATCCGAAAGTCCGAGCTTGAATAGTAAATCCTCATGCTTATAAGAAGGGAGGTAACTTGTTCCATAATTTTTTCACTTTCTTGTTTTTCTCTAAGATCTTTCTTAAAAAAAAACTTTCTATCTTTCTCTCCACCCTTTTTCTCTATTCTCTCAAGAGAAGTGTAAAGATGTCGAGCAAGAAAAAGATTGCGAAAAAAGGGTCTTCGTCCGCGAGTCCTTATGAAGAGCTCGTCGTTCCGAAGATGGAGTTCGTGCCTCACTCGGTGCATCCTGCCGAGAACGAGGCATGGTGGGTTGCTCATTATGGCTCGTTGACCCCTCCCAAGGAGAAGCCGTTCCCGGTCCTGGTCCATCGTGGAGTCGAGGAAGAGGATGCAAGCAGGACTACTGACGAGTTTCTCGCGACGATGCGATCGTTCTACCACATCCCGGATGCTGTGGAGTTCCGGGTTCCCTGCCGCGGGGAATGTGCTAACAGCCCCCCGGAGGGTTACTTTACTTGCTATGAGGCGTTCGTAGTGCGTTGTCGCCTATGGTTCCCCATACCCGAAATTCTCGTCCGAGTGTTGGATCGTTTCGAAGTTGCGATAAGTCAGTTGACACCCCTTGCCATTCAGCATCTTATTGGGATCCTGATCCTAAGCTACGAGCATGGCCTTTCCCTTTCCGTCGATCATTATGAAGCGCTTTTGAGGCTTCAACTTGTCAGGGGTACGGATAAGCATAGGTTGGTCCCTCGGAAATTTATGTCAGTGGTTAAGAAGTTTATTTCGAACTTCAACTCGTGGAAGAAGTTCTTTTTCTTTGTTCGTATAGACGCTGCATCCGTCGAAGAGAGTTGCATTCCACTGTTCCGGAGGTTGCCGAATGATCGTCCCTTCATCAACCCTTTGCTCCGTTCCCCGAGGACATCATTTCGGTGAGGGATCTTCTCAGGAATGGTCCCTTCTTCTGGACTTCTTTTACGCCGAAGAGGGTTCGGAAGGCACTGAGATTCGTGCAACCCGGTCCTGCTTTGGATGCGGACACGGGAAGCGACTCCGAACCCGACGACCAGAATCCCGTCGAAGCTCCAACAGCTGTGCCGGAGTCGAGCTCTTGGAAGGGAAAAGATGTCGATCTTGGCGACATAGAGTTTTCGATGGATGACTCTATGCTTCCAGGATGGGATCCGAACCTTGCTTACGGCGACGGGAGCGGTTCGAGCGAGGCCCCTATTCCGGATTTCGATGATTTCTTTGCTGGGCTGCCATCGGGTTTCGATGCTCCTCCTCCTACGAAAGAATCGGCGAGGCCGAGAGTCGTTGCGGAAGGATCTCGCATCATCAATGGGGTTAGTTTTTTGAGAATTTTTTGGTGATTGTCCTGTGTATATGTTTATAACATGCCAATCGATTTTGCAGGGCCTGAGCTTGCTGGGCTCGGCCATTGAGGCGGGCCATAGAGAAGCCATGGTCTACCGCTTCAAAGCGGAGAAAGCGGAGCGGGATCTCGCTCGCGTGCAAGGCGAGATGCTGGAGCGAGAGGCGCAACTTACTCGTGATCATGCGCGGGCTGTTCGTAAAGCGGAGAGGAAAGGCAAAAGAGAAATCGTCGAGGTGATGAAGACTCGTGCATCTCAATTCCAGGTTGAGTATGGGAACCTCAAGAATGCCTTTACCTCGGTGGGTGACTTTCGCGAGTGCCGCGGTTCGGTCGGAAGTCTTTGGAGGACGCGAGCCGATGACTATGTGTTTGAAGAGGAAATGAGCTTGATGAAGAGTGGGATGAGTGAACGTGCCCATGCTGAGGCGCTTATCCCTCCGATTGACGAGAAGATTCAAGGGTTCTGGGATTCCATCCCGGTTTCCCCTGATACCGAGGAGGTTCCGACCGGGTTTCCCGATGGTGGCGAGGAAGTGGATCGTCCCGCGGATGCGTTCGGTGCTTCGTTGTCCGGGGACTTTGACTTTGGATTATGAGGGGCGGATTAGTTATCCTTTTATCTGTTTTCGGCCAAGTGTGGCCCTTTGAATTTGGATTTTGTTTAGGCCTAGATGGCCGTATTTGTATTTACCGGGACTGGCCGTTGGTGGCTTTGAATCCCTTGCCGCTTTACGCGGTTTATTTATATGATAAATGTTTTGTTTCGAGTTTTCCTGAGTAGGGTTGAAGTAAATACGAGTTGTCGTCTCGTATTTAGTTCTGATTAGACGTTCAATCTGTTGGTTCGTTCGTGATTTTCGTAAAAATTTACTTATCTTTACGATTTTCGAGAACATTGAGATATGAACGGAGAGACATGGTTTAGGATCTCGTATCTTTTAGATATCATGCCTTGAGATGTTTGAGACCAGAGCGTTGGGTTTAGGGCAAGACCTAGGTTTACTTTCGGTTAAGGTTTGTGCGGTGACTAGCCGGCTATCGTTTTTCCTGTTGCGATTTCTTCCTGACTCGCACCGATTTAAAGTCCGCGATATGTTCTCGGCTTATATGACTTGTATGGTACGAATCGAGCATCTTCTCAGAATCAACTGGAAGTGCTAAACCAAAATTTCGGATTTTTGTTGTAGCGCGCTTTTGTCCTTGTGCTGGACGTTTTTAAAGATCAAAAGAGTGATCGAATTGCGTTTGTTTAAGACGGCTGGCGTGTTCGTCGGGGCCAATCGACGAACGGGGTGTAAGGTTTTTGGTGGTCGCGTTCGGACAATTTGTTAGCATTGTCCTCGAATTTTAACTTTTGCGACGTCTCGCAGTTATTTCGAGGATTATACGTGTATTTTTGTGTTTGAAAGATGATAATCTTTACGATTTTTGGGCCGGAAGGGGCCGCAGACAAGAGTCTTAACGTTTTCAGGCGTGTCCTGAAAGTTTCTTTTGTGTTTTACTGAAGCGTAAACGTTTTCGATAAAAAGGACAACGTATATTGTAATAAAAGTTTTTGAAGTTTCTAAAAACTCGATTACAATAATGAAGATTTTTCTAAGTGGGAGTATACGAGTATACGCACCCACTCCCCCCCCCCTTTTTAGAGAGGGGGATAGCTGAACTCGTCTTTTGACGAGCTGCCTACGTACCCCTTTCGAGGATCAAGCCATCTCGTAGTTCTGTTTCATGCCGCGAGTGTTCTTACTCGGCGGTAGATGTCGCGATGTCCGCCTTGACCGTGTCGATCGTGGCTGGGTCGACGCTATTTTCCGGATGTTCCGGTTGAGTTGTCGCGTGGGCTTCGGATTTATGTCGAGCTTCGACGTCCGATGCGTTTGCGTTGATAGACGATTTTACTTCGTCTTCTCCCGGGGCGCTTTTGGCTGAAGATCGATCTATCTTCGCGCGTTTGCCGTTTGCGGAAGCCGTGATTTGCCTTAACTTATGCTCCGCGAGGAAGCATAGTCGCGACTGTTTTTGGCATCCCCAGATGGCCGCGACTCCGCTCGGCGTTGGGAACTTGAGACCCAGGTGGTAGGTTGACGGAACTGCCTGCATGGCGTTGAGCCATGGGGTTCCCATGATCACGTTGTAGATAGCGGGATGATCGACTACCGCGAATTCGACGATTTTCGTGATCTCCTTGGCCATGACTGGCAATTGGATTGATCCGAGAGTCATCGACACTTCGCCTGAAAAACCCGTGAGTGGTTTTGGCGTCGGAATTACTTCTCCGAGTTCGATACTCATCCGCTTGAGAGTGTCGCGGAAGATTACGTTGACCGTGCTTCCCGTGTCGACGAGTACCCTTCCGACTTCTAAATCTCGTATGACGAGATCTATGACGAGCGGGTCGCAGTGAGGTTGGTCGATACCGCCGGCTTCTTCCTCTGTGAAGGTGATCGAGCAACTTTGGCCGTCTCGAGGAGGAGACCATGTAGGCCAATTTGCACTTGATTCTGCCTTCCGTTGGTAAGCCTTGATGGCCGACACGGTATCGCCGCAGTATTGTGATCCTCCGATGATCATATTGACTCTGCGACGATTGTTATCGTTCCCTTTGTCATCCGGCCTCCTACCGCGTTTATCCCCAGGATGGTTTCGTTGAGGGGATTTTTCAGCGGGCGGATTTCTATCCGTCTTTGGAGGCCGATCAGAATCGAGGATGAGATCCTTGACGCTAGTTACTTCCGAAAGCTCTCCAGCGAGTAGCTTCGCGGCCAGTCTTGCTCCCAAGACTTTGCAATTGGTCGTGGAGTGTCCTCGGGATTGGTGGAACTCGCAGAAGGTGTTTTCGTCATACCCTTGATTGCGAGTCCATGTGTTGCCCGTGGTCCGGCCTTGATCCGAACTGATCGCATAGTTATGCGCCCCTTGGAGATCTTCCCCCTCGTGATGGACGTACTTGTCGTTACGAGAGTTCTTCTTTTTCCCCTTCGGATCTGCGTCTTTCGAGGATGGTCTTGCCGGCTTATGTTTTTGCGATAAGACTTTAGTTTCTTCCTCGACTATGATGTAGTCCGTTGCTTTGTGGAGGGCGTCCTGGATCGTTCGCGGTTTGTCGAGAGTTATCCATTTTCTGAATTTCGACTTGTACCAGAGCGTCTTTCTCAGCGCGTCGATGGCCACTTTGTCGCTTATCCCGCTGACCCTGGACATTATCAGCTTGAACCGACTGATAAACTCGCGGAGGGGTTCGTCTTCCCTCTGGGAGAGACTCCAGAGGTCAACATCGGAGGTTTCCCTGTCTATGAATACAGAGTACTGTTTGAGGAATTCCGATGCGAGCTGTCGAAAACTCCCGATGGTGTTGCGACGAAGGCGTGCGAACCATTCGAGCGCTGCTCCTTCGAGATTTTCGACGAACAGGCGGCAATAGCCGGCATCTTTTTCGCCGTCCTTCAGTCTTGCTCTTCCCATCGCGATGTGGAAAGCCTGAAGGTGCGCTTTTGGATCGGCCGTACCATCGTACTTCGGTACTTTGATCTTTCCCGGATCGGACACCCTCATGTCCGAAATGCGACTGGTAAAGGGGGTCTTTCGAGCTCCTTCCAGCAGTCGATCGATCTCGGGGGATTTGAGACTTTACGGCTCTCACTTCTGCCGCAGTCTTAGTGATGTAGTCGCGAAGATCGCAGATATCCGATGTCTCGTCAGTGGATTTCCGAGCCTGTCGGCGTTTACTGCGAGTGAGCTCGGTTTGCCTTTCGGCCAGCTCCTCTTGTTCGTTCCAATAGGCGACTTCTTCTTCTTCCGTCATTGGTTTTTCGAACGGGGAGCCTTCCCGATCGGATCGGCTTCTGGTCCTTCTCGGATGTCTGTCTACATCCTCGTCGGTGTCGTTGGAGACATCGCTAGGATCCAGGTCAATGGGTTCGGCTTCGTTATCCTCCGAGTCCTTTGCAGGGGGCGGAAGATTTTCAGGGTTCCCCTTTTCGACGGGAGATTTCTCGCTAGGGTTTTGACCGGAAGGTCGTTCCCGCGCGAGTCCTGCTCTATCGAGTGGGGTGGCGAAGTCGAGCCTCTTCCCGCGGATTTTGGTGGTTCCGCGGGGACGGATAGCTTGGGTTCTTGCCGTTAAGGTTTCAACCTGTTTGGTCAAGGTATTCACGAGCTTATCCTGTTCTTCCGACCTTTTCTCATAGGTGGCGAACATCTTTTTGAACTCCTCGAGCGTCGCGGCGTTGGCTTGCGCGTTGGCCGCGGATACGTCCGCTACTGGAGTGTGGAGATCGGTGCCGCTGCCTCCATTAAGAGGAGTTTGCACGTTATCCGCGTCGTTGGTTGACATGTCAGATTGTGTGTGGCTTTTGCGGGTTAGATTGATCCGTAAGTCCCCCTCCTTCTAGCGCCAAACTGTGGGAACCGAAATTCACACTGTCGATTTCCGTTTAAATAAGGAAACTAGGAAAACCCTAATTTCCCAGAGGACCCGGATATCTGTTAATTACCACACGTCAAGCAATCAGAACACGAGAATAACAACGATAAAAATAAGAAATCGAAAAGAGAGCAAAGTAGATCTTATTCCGAATCTGCGTATGAGCGTTACAACAAGGTATAAGCCTGGGCTCGAGAGCTGTCGGCGAGATTCCTAGTTCTAGCAACCCTAAGACGGCTAAACCTAATTGAGTCGCAGCTCGAAATAACAAAAACGGAAAATTGCCTAAATTGCTCTAAGTGCTAAGTTTGCTCTGAAAAAGTTCTCCCCCTTGCTCCTCGCCTAGGACTCCTTATATACTAGCTCCAAGGTCGGTTTACGCTTTTACTCTTCTGCCCTTAAGCCGTCATAGCATAAAAATGGAGATATTCCATTTTTCCCGATCTTCACAATTATCTTCAAAACTTCCGTATTTATCCGCGGAAACTTGACATTTATCCTTCCTCGTGGGCCAAGCGTGAACCATGCTGTGGTTCACGGGCTTTTGGTTAGGAAAAATCGTAGGATGGGCCTCGAGTCGTGTTTTAGGTCCCTTTGGGCCGTCTTCCGACTCGACACGTTTACTACGAGTTTTCCGCGGTTTCTAATCCGCGAAGTTTGATCGATGAATTAGAATAGCGGGAAACATGGACTGAGCTTGCTACGGTCTTCGGGAGATAGCATTCGAAGGTTTGACGAGAATGCAAGGACTGGTGTCGTATCGATGTTCGGAAAGGTTCAATCGCTACACAGCGACCGAACTTTGGCTCGAGCCCGGTCGCTACGTAGCGACCGAGCTTGGCCGAGCTCGGTCGCTACGTAGCGACCGAGCGGGACGATCGCTCGGTCGCTACGTAGCGACCGAGCTTTGGCTCGAGCTCGGTCGCTTCGTAGCGACCGAGCGGGACGATCGCTCGGTCGCTACGTAGCGACCGAGCTTGGCTGAGCTCGGTCGCTACATAGCGACAAAGCGGGACGATCGCTCGGTCGCTACGTAGCGACCGAGCTTTGGCTCGAGCTCGGTCGCTACGTAGCGACCGAGCGGGACGATCGCTCGGTCGCTACGTAGCGACCGAGCTTTGGCTCGAGCTCGGTCGCTACGTAGCGACCGAGCGGGACGATCGCTCGGTCGCTACGTAGCAACCGAGCTTGGCTGAGCTCGGTCGCTACGTAGCGACCGAGCGGGACGATCGCTCGGTCGCTACGTAGCAACCGAGCTTGGCTGAGCTCGGTCACTACGTAGCGACCGAGCGGGACGATCGCTCGGTCGCTACGTAGCGACCGAGCTTCGCTCGGGTTTGGTTGCTGCATAGCGACCGGACGGCGTGTATGCGTGGTGACCGAGCTTGGTTTGTTCGGTTTGAATCCCAAAGGATACTTTTTCGTAAAAACTTCGTATTGGTTATTTTTACGAAAATTACATCTCTTCTTTTACTATCTCTTTCGGAAATACGATCTCCGAGGATTTTCGGGTGGTAATTCCGTCGTAACCGTTTTTGACCCCAACAAAAAGGTTACATATTATATTTTTAATAATAAAGATAAGAAAAATCAAATTCTAGTAGACTTAAAAATATGTCTACCAAACCGTAAATATTTTAACCTAACCAGATTTTAACCAAAATAATTTAACTTAACCAAAATTAAACCATAAAAGTTTAACCTAACCGGATGTAGTACCCAACATATAAATACATTTTATTTTGTGAAATTTGGTAAAAACACAAAACCTAGCGCCGTTGCGGCTCTCTCTTCCTTCTTCTCCCACTCGCCGTCCTCTCCGAATCACCATCACCACCGTCCTTGTTCATCTCTCAGCCATCTCCACCTCGTCACTACCGTTCCTCTACTCCTGTTGTAATATCTCTTTCTTTACCTCTCTCTCTCTCTCTCTCTCTCTCTCTCTCTCTCTCTCTATTTGCTCGGGTATTTCCTTACAATCCAATGTAAGCACCTCTTGTCCGATTACTTTTCAGCAAGAGTCTCGGGAGTGAGGACAGTGGTGAGCCGGAGATGAGTAGTGGCGGTGAGGAGACAGAGCTTAACTTCGACTTCCATGGAGTTCTTCCGTGTGCTCGAACTCGAGGGATGAGATTGAGTTGGATTCAAAGGTAAGTCTCTTACCCTCTTTCTGAGATTCAGTTTCATTTCTGATTCATTGTAATTGATTATGGAGGAAACGAAGACGCGGTGCGACGGAGGGTGGGGTCGTGTCCATGAGCTTGAAGTGTCCTGAGTGAATATAGCTGCTGAATCACATTTTCCAAAACTGTAAAAACTTCTTCTTCGTGTAACATGATTAAATACCTTATATTCTATAGTTTTCTACTGTCTTTTGCTCCTTGGTTCGTGTAATATGATTTTATTAATGACTGTGCCTTGTACATTTCTGTTTGCAGGTACGTTAAGGCTTGGGCATTGATGAATAACTGCCACAAACCAGCTGAGGACGACATTGTAAGTGTATCAATTGTCTCGATCTATTGTTATTTTGTTGTGTCTGGACTCTGGTTTCTTAATGATTGTATCTCAGTTGGTTTCTTTATATATTTTGGTCAGAAGTGTTTCAGATTTTTATTGACTGTGAAGGTGACTTCTTATGCAAACTAATTCACATGTTTGATTCACATAAAGTCTCTGTCTGTCAAAGATTAAATCTAGAGTTTATGCTAATTGAACATGTTAAGGATTACTTTAAGAGAATCAAAGAGAATGGGTTCATCGATGTTAGGAACATAAAAGTAAATTATTTTCATCTTTTTAATTTTGTGATTGTTACAGCCAAAGAACATGGAGTATGGCATGGGTTTAATTCCTTGTCCTTTTTGTGTTGTAGGAAAGTTTGAATATAGAGTAACCGAAGAGATTCAAAAGGATCGTCTCACAAACAATACTCATGAAGCATGTCTCCCAATTCATGAAAACTGTAGGTAAGCTCTGCAATCATCTTACTCTATAAGGATTTGTCTCTTTGGTTTCAGTATGATGGCTGAACTAATGGTTCTCTCAAAAATTTCCAGGGTTTTAACAGCTCATGGGTCAAATACAATCGTGTATGTAACAGATGATCATGTTGATATCAGTACAAGTAACCGAGACACTGGGAGATCAGCAGTAGAGTTGTCTTTATATCGTCTTCTAAGCAGTAGAGTTTGTTATTGATGAAAACTGAGTTGTCTTGTTTTACTTAATCAGAAAAGCTCAAAAAAGATTTGAGTAAACTATTTTGTATCAGAATGATGTATTGTTGGTGTAACAAATTTGTGTAGTTTGCTTCTAGGAGATTTCTCTTCTAATTTTATGTAAAAGAAGACTAATATTGAAGTCTACTTAGCATAAAGTAGACTTGGTTAATACACTTGATGTTTTGTAATCGTCATTGACATTTTCAACATACACAAATTCAAAAATTAATATATCATTATGTCTTGGATAACTTGATCAAGTTCTTGCATTGCAATCATTTGTGGCACTCATAGGAGTATCAACACAACTTTAACACATAAGACAACTCCAAAGCAATAAGACATCTCATAAGTTCAACACAGTTACCCAAACTCTCACAAATAGTCTTTCACCAGCTATTCTCCGTAACTGAACTATTTTCTGTAAAAAATACGGTTTACATAATTAGCGAACAAATATTTCATGCTTGATAAAATTATAAACGTAGACTTACAAATACGTCTACAATTATTAGCTAACAAAATAGTCAAATCAAATGTATTATACTTTCATAACTATAACAGATTTTTTTTTCAAAATCACTCAAACCTATTAAGATTATTTAACACACACGGTCAAACAAAAAAATCTTAAAAAAACTTAATGAATAATACACAAATTCACTTTTAATATATTTTTCTATGTAGGCTCCATATTCAGTCTAAGGAGATGTAGACGTTCTTTTCAGTTTACTAGTGTGGACTGTCAAATAGGTCTACTTTTTGGGTTAGTTTTTGCAATTGCAAATTTTACGAGTTACTTTTTATATTTGAAAAAAAATTGTGATTTCATAAAAGTAGACTTCATTTTCAGTCTACACTTTAAACAGGTTAGTTTTTGCTATTGACCAAAATTCACTTAGGATTTGACTTTCAGAATTAGACTTCATATGGAATCTGCATGTTTGAATTTTTTTGAAAGAGGTTAGTTTTACAATTGACCATGTTTGACTTTCAACGAGTAGATTGAAATGAACATCTAAAATTGTGAAGACTTCGCATGAAGTCTCTTTCAAATCCGATGGGTTAGTTTTGCATTTGACCAAAATAAAAAAGTAGACTTTACATGCAGTCTACATTTTTTTTTCTAATATTAGAAGACTGCATATGAAGTCTACAATTTAATAAATTTTTGAAATATTTTTAAACTTTTTTGTCAAACACAAAACGAACCTATTCAACGAAATCAAAGTTTTGGTCAAATGCAAAACTGACCTTTTGTAGATTTCTCGGGCAGTCTACATTTTGTAGACATCCGGTGAAGTCTACTTTGAAAAGTCAAAAGTTCGGTCAAATGCAAAATTAACCTCTTTTGCGTAGACGTTTTAGTAAGTCTACCTAAATTTTTGTTTTTGTTGCCAAAGGTAAAGACGTAGACTGCTGGGAAAGTCTCTGTTACCAAAAAATTTCTTTTGGTCAATTGCAAAACTGACTTGTGCGTTGACAAGTAGACTGCATCGTAAGTCTACACGTAGGCGTAGACATACAAAACAGTCTACTATCGCGACACAGATCTGAAAAATGACGAAAACCATGTAAATAGTTACCTTTTTCCGGTATAAAGCTCATTTCCAACCTTTTCAACCGTCCAAACTCCAAACATAAGCAAAAAAGCACTTTTGACGATTTACTGATGAAGAAACTCAAAAATATGAAGTTTGTGATTATGAAAATGAAAGTTATGAGAGACTTTTAGATGGAAATGTAGAGGAAATGAAAGGAAATGAAGATTTATTGGTTTAGAATGAGAGATAAGTGGTTGAAAATTAAATTTTAGAGCTTTAAGAGTTCAAAAATGGTGATTCATGGTGGTTGAAAAAATTGATGATGATGGCATTATTGTAAATAAGAAGAAATTGTTAGGATGTATTTGGTTTTTTGTTAATTTCGAAATTAACAAAAAAATAAATTATAATGGCAATTTTGTAAATAATTTAAAAACATAAGGATAGTATGGAAAATTCATTGATGAACAGTAATGACAAAAAAAAAAGGGTTGGTTTTAGGTTTGACTTGAAAAAATGGGTTGGTTTTGAAAAACACCCATAAAAAATAGTTTAATAATTACAAAAAATAGTTTTAATAAATCCCAAAAAATAGTTTAATAATTACAAAAAATAGTTTTAATAATATTTAAAATGTTTAATAAATATAGAAAATAGTTTAATAATTACAAAAAATAGTTTTAATAAATAAAAAATAGTTTAATAATTACAAAAAATAGTTTTAATAATATTAAAAATGTTTAATAAATATAGAAATTTATATTATATATATAAAAATACATATATATATATATATCTATATATATATATATTTTAAAAAAAAATCCCAAATAAAAGTTTTTAATCACAAAAAAAGTTTTATAGATATTAAAAATGTTTAATAAATATATAAATGATTTCCTAATGCAAAAAATAGATTTTATATACAAAAACGTTTTCATATTATATATACATAATTATCTATTAGATTTTTAAAACCACAAAATTAATAAAAACTTAAAAAAAAATTCCAAATCAAGTGAATACCATAATCAAACTCGATTTTACACAATCCTACCATTCACCCTAACAAAAATCTATAAATATCATTCCAAAATCATCAAATCTACTTAAAAACCATACAAATCTAACCTAAGAGAGTGGGATAGGGTTCATACATGAGGATTAGGGTGGAATCGTCGGAAATCGCGAGGGAGAAGAGAGAGTGCGCCGGAAATCGCAAGGGATAAACAAGATGCTCCATAACATCAAAAAATGAGGGAGGAAATATCTTCTCAAGGTTGCACTGAATTACGGCTATGTTAGTCTTCAAATTTTCAATACCTTCAAGAGTCACTGATCTCGTGCATAAATCGCGGAAGAAACCACTTATCCCTGCAATTGCTTCATGAACATTTCGTGGTAATAGTTCCTTGAAGGCAAACGGAAGGAGGCGCTGCATCATTACATGGCAATCGTGGCTTTTCAAGCTAGTAAACTGTCCTTCCTTTCTGTCGATACAGTTACGCAAATTAGATGCGTAACCGTCTGGAAATTCCACATCGTTTGAAATCCAATCAAAGAACGCATCTTTTCAAAACATCATTTTTTTGCCGTATTTCGTTTCTTATACAATTGTAATGCATTCCATTGAGGATTCTTTTTATAGATGATCATAAATCATGAAATAACAAAATTTCAAAAATAATTATAAGTATTCCCTTTAACGTTTATTAAAGTGTATAAGTGTTTCTCTTATGTTGTGTGGTTTTCTTTCATGCAATCGTAAAAGTGTTTGTTATTGCGTAAAACACCAAAGTTTGACTTCATAATCTGGTTAAGACACTTAATGAAGGTTATATAAGTGTAATTCAATCTGCAACACGTTATTTTCGGTTAAAAACCCCTAGTTCCTCGGAATTTTCTCGGAATATTCCGAGGGATTTCCGAGGAAATAATGGAATTTCCGAGGAAACCCTTATCTTCCTCGCAATTCCGTCGGAATATTCCGAGGAAATTCCGAGGAAAAATACTCTATAATCAAATCCCTTAATCGACAAGGTCTATTCCGAGGAAAACCTATCTTCCCTTGGAATTTCCTCGGTATTTCTATTAAAAAAAAAAAAAAGTCGACGCTAGTCTGTTTCCGAGTCATCATCACCAGATGAAGCTGAATCTGGATCTTGGTGAAACTCTCCAATCACTGGTTCATCCTCTACGTGAACGGCGGCTTCCTCTCCGAAGTCAAGTTAAATCCAGTACAAGGCCAACTCCAGCTAAATCTTCTGCTGCACTTAAGTTGCCGGATGTGCTTGGTTGTAGTGGGTCTTCCAGCTCAGAACTTCCCTGAACTTGGCCTCTCGGGTTGAGTCTTGTAACAGTAACCCATGGATCATCTCTGTTCCTTAGCCGTGGGTACTTGATATAACAAACCTGTAACATTTAAAAAATTATTAGTAAAATTATAAATTAATACACATGATGATGAATCCTTCTGAATAATTAACACTTAATTACCTGATCGGCCTGAGAAGCAAGAATGAAATGATCATAATATTGCAGCTTTCGCCTCGAATTTACTGATGTAACACCAAATGCATCTGTTCTCACACCTCGATCTGGAGTGTTGTCGTGCCAATCACAATAGAAAACAGTACAGCGCAATCCAACCATGCCCAAATACTTGATTTCCAAAATCTCATGTATGTGTCCGTAGTATACATCATCTCCTGATGCAGAACAAACGCCAGCATCATAAGTCGTACTCGAACGTCTCCTCTTCTGAGTTGTGAATGCATATCCTCGAGTACAAAATCTCGGATATGACTTCACAACAAAGTTTGGTCCAACGACCATCTCGCGTATCCAATTGTCAAATGTTTCACCTCTGGCCAAACCAGCAGACACCTATTAATAGCACATATATATGTTATATCAATAAATGTGAATTAGTATAAATATGTGATAAATGATATTTTAATTTGTTTAAAGCACTCACATAAGTAAACATCCATCCAGCAAATTCTCTCTGCTTCATTTCTTCTAGTTCATCCTCTGTGGCGTATCTATATTCGAACCGCTTTTCTGCCATGAAAATCCTGTACATATGATGACAATAATGTAATTAATTAAGATTTAAATTTCAACTTGTTAAAATAAAAATTTGTAAGCTAATTTATTTACCTCTCATATTGAAGAACATCTTCGCAGTTGGTGAGCAAATATGTTTGCAAATGACTGTGCTCCTGCTCAGTAAGTCGACGGTCCTTTGGTTTTCCGCTAAGTCATCCAATGTATGTGAAAATGTCTGGAACCGTAACATGATATGTTGCCCGTTCGCCTCTATCATCATGCCGAGCAGGTCTTCTGTTTTTGGTCTGAACTTCTGCTGGAAAGTAGTACTCGGCAAAGTTTGAAGTTTCTTCATTGATCATCTGTGCGACTATAGAACCTTCCACCCTACTTAAATTTTTCACCATCTTCTTCAAATGGAACATATACCGCTCATACAGATACATCCATCTATACTGTACAGGACCACCAAGTTCCAATTCTCTTACCAGGTGAATAACAAGATGCTCCATAACATCAAAAAATGAGGGAGGAAATATCTTCTCAAGGTTGCACTGAATCACGGCTATGTTAGTCTTCAAATTTTCAATACCTTCAAGAGTCACTGATCTCGTGCATAAATCGCGGAAGAAACCACTTATCCCTGCAATTGCTTCATGAACATTTCGTGGTAATAGTTCCTTGAAGGCAAACGGAAGGAGGCGCTGCATCATTACATGGCAATCGTGGCTTTTCAAGCCAGTAAACTTTCCTTCCTTTCTGTCGATACAGTTACGCAAATTAGATGCGTAACTGTCTGGAAATTCCACATCGTTTGAAATCCAATCAAAGAACGCATCTTTTCCCGCTGCATCAAGTCGGTATATGGGAAAATGAGCCCTACCATTCTCATCAACATGAAGTTCTGAACGAGCACATATATCGACTAAATCCAGTCTTGAGTTCAAATTATCCTTTGTTTTACCTTGAACATTAAGGATCGTGTTCATGAGATTGTCAAAAAAGTTCTTCTCAATATGCATGACATCTAAATTATGCCTTAGTAGATGATCCTCCCAGTATGGCAGATCCCAGAAAATACTTTTTTTGTGCCAGTTATGTAGGTCTCCAACACCATCTACCAGAAAACGCTCATGTCCACCGACGTCTGGTGTCCTTTCTGCCCCAAAATCTCTAAGTTGTGTCTTCAAATCTTTCCCACAAATTTCCGGAGGTGGACTGTCAAACACCCTCTTGTTCTTCGTAAACAAATTCCTACTTCTACGATATGGATGATCTGGTGGTAGGAATCTCCTGTGACAGTCAAACCAACACGTTTTCCTTTCGTGTTTTAGTTGGAGAGCATAAGTGTTATCTTGACAATATGGACATGATAGCCTTCCATGCGTTGTCCATCCAGATAACATGCCATATGCTGGAAAATTACTTATTGTCCACATTAGTACTGCCCGCATTTGAAAGTTTTCTTTACACGAAACATCGTATGTTTCAGCACCTTGAGCCCATAGTTGTTGCAACTCATATATTAGTGGCTGAAGAAACACATCAAGTGATCTCTTAGGATGCTCTGGTCCGGGAACGAGAATCGAGAGAAACAAAAACTCTCGTCGCAAGCACAAGTTTGGGGGTAGGTTGTCTGGTGTAAGAATGACTGGCCGTAGATAATATTGTCTTCCACTCTTGCCAAACGTGCTGAAACCATCAGTACATAATCCAAGGTAGACATTTCTTCTCTCATACGCAAAGTCGGGATACTTTGATTGGAAATGCTTCCACGCTTTTGCATCTGAAGGATGTCTGATCTCACCATTTGTTGAGTGCTCCGCATGCCATCTCATTGGTTGCGCTGTGTGTTCAGACAGATACAACCTCTGCAACATTTCCGTCAAAGGCAAATACCACATCCTTTTATATGGCACTGGAACTCTTCCACTCGTATCTTTATAACGAGGCTTCCCACAAAATTTGCATGTAACCCGCTGTTCATCCGCCCTCCAATAAATCATGCAGTTGTCGCTGCATACATCTATTACCTGATACGATAAACCAAGACCAGCTACGAGTTTCTGAACCTCGTAGTATGAACCAGGAGTTACATTATCCTCGGGTAGAATACATTTTACAAAATCAGCAATCGCATCCACACAGTCTTCAGCCAAATTATAATCTGTTTTAATGCCCATCAATCTTGTAGAAGATGATAAAGCTGAATGACCATCTCTGCAACCTTCGTACAATGGTTGCTTTCCAGCATCCAACATATCATAAAATCTCCTAGCTTCTGCATTGGGTAAATCTTCCCCTCTAAAATGATCATTTACTATCTGCTCAGTACCTACACCATAATCTACATCCGTTCTAATTGGTTCTTCTAATCTAACCGCTGGCTGAGGTTCGCTAGTACTACCATGTTCATAATCCGTTTCCCCGTGATGATACCAAATTTTGTAACTTCGTGTAAACCAACTCAAATATAGATGAGTCCAAACATCCCACTCTTTAATAACCTTTCTATTTTTACAATTAGAGCAAGGACATCTTAACATACATGTTTTTGCTTCCGGTTGTCGGTGAACTAACCCCATGAATTCGGTTATACCTCGTTGGTATTCTTCCGTAAGCAATCTCGTGTTCGGATCCAAATGAGGTCGATCGATCCAAGAACGAAAATAATTTGAAGAAGACATGTTTTTTATGAATCAAATTCGTGTGTAAAGAGAGTAAGAGGGAGGATGAAGATATGGAGTGAATGAAGAGGAAGAGGGGTGCTTGTATTTATAGTTGAAATCCTGCCGACAGACCGAGGAAATTCCGACGGAATTCCGATGCCAACGTCTAGTTCGTCGGAATTTCCTCGAAATTTTTAAAATCCCTCAACGGCTCTCCAACGGCTCTCTAATGGCTATAATATATCCTCGGAATTCATCGGTTTTTTCCGAGGAATACAATTTTCCTCGGTATTCCATAAGAATATTCCAACGGATTGATATTTCCTCGGAATTTCGTCGGTATATTCCGAAGAAATTCCGAGGAAACCAAATTTTTTGTTTCCTCGGAATATCCTCGGAAATTCCTCGGGATATTCCGAGGATTTCATTTTTCGTCGAAATGTCCGTCAGAATACCGCTGTTTTCTTGTAGTGTAAAAACCAAAAAATCTATAGGCATAGAAAAAATATTCGAGAAAGAAGCTAATCTTTGGTGAAGAAAAATGTCCTTTTCTAATTACAAATAGCAACCAAAATTGAGGTGTTAACATAAATATCAAAAATTGGGCAAGTGATAGCGTCCAAATTGCATCATCCAGAACAACTGTGCAGTTTTAATAGTAACAAAAACATATAGATATATAGATATGTAAAGATTTTTGTTACTTTAATTACGATCAGCTTGTAAATATTCGGAGCCATATTCATTTTTCTGTTGGTTTAGGTATTTGAAATTTCAAAAACCAATAAAATAGGATATCAAAGCGAGAAGTAGTTAATAGCGCATTTATTTATATAAATGTCTATTTTTATCTTTTAATTTCAACCACTGAATTAAACATGATCTAATTTGATAGGTAGGACTCATCTACAAATTTTAGTTATCTTATCCTTCTCGCGTTAACCAGCGTCATTTGAAGCTAGAGAATCAATTTATTAGTCAATAAAATTCAAGATGAAAAAAAGTATTAAAATAGTAGAAATATATTTTAAATATTTAAATTGTTCACAACTAAAAATAATATAAACTTTCATTATCTTATTATTTTATACTATTTTATACTATTTTATACTATTTCATTTACAAATTATATATTTATTTTACAATTAAAATCATAACATAACCAAATAAGAAGATGAAACTATAGCACAAATATATAATCTAAACCAAAAACCTCCACAATCACAGAGAAGCAAAAATGCCATAGTAATACAATAAAGGCCTGGAACTGAAAGTCAAGAACGAAGACTAACTTACCTCACCTTACCATAGATTGTCTTGACTAGAACAAGCAGATATCATAAAAAGGGTAGAAAGATAAATTTGAGACATGGGATCAATCACCAATGCAAAAAACCAAGAAAACAGATTATAGGAAGAATAACACCTGAAGGCCAAGGTCACCACGAAGGAGGAAGACATGTGCCTAAAGCACCGGAAGCACAACCACCAGCTAAAAGGTAAGAAGCACCGTATAAACTAAATAACCACAGAGAAGCACTAGTAGAAATATTGGCTATAGCTACGACATAGCTACGAAATTTTCGTAGCAAATTCTAAAAAGCTATGAAAAAGCTACGTAATCAAAAACGCAGCTTTTCGTGTGTAAATCGTAGCAAAAAAAGCTACGAAATTGCTACGGAAAAAACGTAGCAAGATATAGCTATGATTTTGCTACGAAGATTTCGTGGCAAAATAGATACGAAACAAACCGTAGCAAAAATCGTGACTAACTACAAAAAAATATCTTTTAGCTACGATTTTTGCCACTAAAAAATTCATAGCTATTTAAAACCCTATACCCTAAACATGTTTTTAACCCCATAAACTCTAAAAGTAAATCTTAAATTCTAATCCTCATATTATATCTCAAAATCGTAAACCTAAACTCAAATTTAATTACTTTAAAAATCTAATATCAATTTTTAAATCAAAACTCAAAACTCTAAACTCTATATATTACTCTATATTCCAAATCATGAATCTAAACACTAAATATACTTTTTCAAAGTTAAACAACAAATCTAAAACTAAAACTCAAAAGTTAATCTTTTTAAAAAAAAAATTAATTCCAAAATTTAAATCTAAACTTCAAACACTACACTCCAAACCTTACACTCTAACCCTAAACCTTATACCCCAAATCATAAAACCCAAATACTAATTTTAACATTTCAAATTTAAACATCAAAACTTAAACATAAACTACTAATCTAAAATTTTCAAATTCTAAATTACAAATCGTTGAATCATACTTGTATAGTTAAAATAGTTTAATCTTACCATTTACATTTAATAACTTTAACATTTACTATGAACCATAATTTTAAATTTTAATTCTAAGCTCTATCTATCTAAACTGTAAACTCCATTCACTAAACTATAAACACTAATCATGAAAATAACTATTAACCATTATATTTTTATTTTTAACTAAATATAAAATATAAAACCAAAACTTTATATTCCAAGTCTTGTTAAATATGGCGATGGCTAAAGTTTTTTGGATTAACATATTAATGTACTGCCTTATTCAAAACCAGACAATTTAATAATATAAATTTCTTTAACTTATCTTATCCTCTAACTTTCTTCTCATTGGTCCAAATGTTATGGCAAGGATCATCATCTCAACGATTGATAATTTAAATCAATGGCCACACTTCACTATTGCTTTCATTTTCTTTTCTTCTCTTTTCGTTTCAGATCTGAGACATATTCATTATCCCAAGTCCCAACCATCTCTCTTTGTGCACATCTTCTGTTCTTCTTTTCTCTACGCCATTACAATGTCTTCATCTCTTTCTTCTATTCGTCTCCTCCTCTGCCTCTCTCATCCGTGAAGTCACCAAGAATCGTGAGGCCTCATCTCCTCCTCTATCTCTATCCTCCATGAAGTCACCGTGACGCCTCTTTCCTCCATGACATCTCTTTTTCATGACGCCTCTTTTCTTCCTCTGTCGCTCTCCGTGAAGTCTCCGCCCCGTAAGCTTCCTCTCATTTGTATCGTCTTTCTTCATATGGTCAAAGTTGGATTTTGAATCTGATTTTGTTAGTGGGCCCTTAATAGAATGTTTCGTGCAGGAGAATCTGGGAAAGCTTAGAGAAGACAGAAAAAAGTGGCGTCGGAAAAGACCGAGGAGAAGACGACAGGAGCTACGCCGGATATGGTCGAGGAGCTGGCCGGAGAGAAGAGAAACGAAGAGGATTGGACGGACATTAGGTTTAATTTGGCTTTAGCCTTTTTGGTTTAGTTTCTTAAACCACTTTAATTTGTAAATGTAAATCGATTTAATTTGATTATCAATTCTCGTTTAATATTTTTACACTAGATTTTCACCCGCACAACCGTGCAGCTATATATTTTAACATTTATATATATAGATATTTGTTTTACATACTATGTATTTTTAATGTTACTCACATTTTAAAATGTTTGTATAATTATGCCAAATATAATAATTTTATAATTTTCATGCTGTAAATTAAAATCATCACATATCTATGTTGCTTATTATATATTTATCCTATTGAATTAGCGTTTGATTACTAAACTAAATTTTTTAATGCATGAAACAACATATATGAAAACAATTTTGTATTTAATTTATTATAATCATGATCCTTAATTCAAATCGCTAGATTTTTTTAGTAATTTTTAATGTTTATTAATTTTATATAACAAATTACTGTACATTAAAAAGTTTAAGATCAGTTAAATTTTTATATAGTTTACTACTATTAACCCGTTGTACCAACATATTATATTTTTAGCATAAATATTTTATATTTATGAAAATAAAATATGTTAACTTATCAATTTAAAATAATTTTATCATATTTTGTTCAATATAACGTTTGTATTTTAAAATGATAGATATTATTATAAAATTAAAAAAATAGGATATAATTTTATTCTTTTAGTAACATTTAATTACTAATTACAAAATTAGTTGAAAATATTTATATTCAATTTATGACAATTAAGATCTTATTATAATCTTTTTAGGAGATTTGTTAGAATTTTAATTTTTTTTTAAAAATAAAAGATATAAAAGATATTATGATTAAAGTAGTTAAAAATATTATATATATTAGCATTAGTGATATACATTTAATAGAAAATTTAAATGATGGTCTAACTAAAAATATCACTCATCAAAAAATCATGATTTTTATTTTATTAGAAAACAAATTTGAAAAAATTAAAACAGAAATAAATATTTATTTCTAACAAAATCTTTAAAAATTATTAGTAAATGTATTTTTTAAATTAATTAATTTTATTTTATTTAAATTTTCGTTTATAAACCAAAACTATATTCAAATTTAATTTCTAAATATATTTTATGATAATTTAAATTAAACTAACTAATTTTTGAAAGTAAATTTTAAAAGATTCTAAGAAGATTTTAAAAAGATTTTGTCAGAACATTTAAATATATTCATTTGTATTTCAAATAAAAAGATAAAAATATTAAAAGATATAATAATGAACTTATGTAAAATATGATATTTTGTAGGAATGGTCCAAACTAAAAAAATCACACATGAAAAGAAGTCATGACTTCTGTTTTAATATATAAGATTTACAAAAATTATTATTATTTTTTCTTCTAATTTGATTTATTTTTTTAATATATTTTTTTAGAAAGCCACAGTTTTAGCTACAGTCTGTTTCGTAGCAAAAACAGATACGTAATATTTCGTGGCAAAACATGGCTTATTTGCTACGAATTCATCGTCTCAAAGGCGTAGCATTTTGCTTCGACTTTTGCTACGATTTTTTTCTGCTACGATCGTATAGCTACCATTTTATTTTCGTAGCATTTTCGTAGCAAGAACTCATATAGCTACGAAATGTGTCCCATAGCTACGAAAATGCACCGTGGCTATGACCGTTTTTTTACTAGTGAAGGTGCCCATGCCAGCGAAGAACCACAAAGCTCTGCCCACCTATACCAAGGAAAGCAGGGGAAGAAGAGAAACAACTTGAGAGGGAGGGAGAATAGAAGCAAACCATCGAGAAATCAGAGCCAAACCTTGAGACCAGAAACAACTTTCTAAGCCAACAAAGCATACACAGAGAAAACACTATCCAAAATAGGAGTAGCAAACATGGTGAAAAAGAGAGCCATCAGAGACGCGTGCAGGGATGCAAGCTACAACGAGATGAGAAAACAGAGAGGGGAGGGGAAATAAAACAAAACAAGCAAACCATGGAGCCGTCCTTGAGCTATGAAAGAGAGCATAGAAGTCAGATCACCAAAAACCAGATCTTTAAAACCAAGACGAGTAAGGACTAACGACGACAAGAGAACGACGAGGAAGACAACATCAAAGACGACTAACTCTAACCCAAAAAAAAGAGAAGGAGTCCTTAACGTTAGTCAAAATCTAAAGAAGAAGAGGAGCAGCCAATATTGACCGGAACAGTCTCCAACGCTGTGAGAAACGCACAACTGGGAACTAATATATGGTGTTTTTAATACCATTATATGTGTTCTTTGAGTTAATTCTCAGTCTTAATTCGTGCTTATTTGATATCATTCCAGGTTTGGAGCAGGTGAAAGAGTGAAGATGAGAGTGCCATGAAGGAAGATGCCATTTTGGAATATCTAATGCAGAACAGCCAGTCAGATCAATCCGAAGGTTGTTCCCAAAGAGAGCAAGCGACTGACTATTCCCGACTATTAAGGAAACATCCAAGATTTCAAGGGTTTGCCCTAGATTTTCTCTCCTTTCTCTTTACCACTGGCGCCTCCATATAAAAAGCATATGCTATCATTTCTATTTTTGTACGCCAGTTTTACAAGAGACCTAGAACGGTTTTTGGATTGAGCAACTTGTAAGGGAGAAGGCTTCATCTCTCATTTTTACGAGAAGATCATCCTGAACCCTTGTCTTTCTACTTTATTTTATAAGTAGTATTATTCAAAAATCATGTCTGTGTCATCTTGCTCTATGATTGAGTAGTCGGCTAAGCTTGCTTAGGGTTTTAGGGTGTCAATCGCATGAGCTAAATGCAAATAAGTGATTTTAATTGTTCTTCATTCATATTGTTCTTACTACTTGCATTGAATTGATCACTTAATGTTTGATCTCTAGTTTAATCACCTAGCTAACCGCTTAGGATAAATTGACATATATTGAATGAGCTTCATATCCCTAATCAGCGAGAGTAGATATTAGGGTATTAAGTGAACTAAACGGACCTGATCTCTAAGGCTTGCTATCGCGTCTTGTTCCAAGTGAGAGCTTAGGACTTAAGACCGATCAGCAAAGGGAACTAGTCCACGATAGTGGATTGTTCTAACTGAGTGATCCAAGTTCTAGACTGCACCTCATTGCACTTGAATAGTTGTTTGGTTCCGCATTGCCACCCGATAAACAACCCTAAGCCGGCTTTCATTTAAATCGAATTTGAATCTCTAAGTATTCTAGTTACTTGCGTCACAATTTATTTTAAAACCCCACTTGTTTCCCAGCTTAATATTGAATCATAAGAGTAAAGAGTAAACTGGTCCTCTCGATTGAATCTCAAATATTACAATTACCAATGTTAACTTGACAGTAGCAAGGATTCATTTTTAGTGTAACAAGTTTTGGCGCCGTTGCGACGGGGACCAGGCTTTTACCTTTATTTTTTGGTTTAATATTTAGTCTGAGATATCTAACTTGCTTTTAATTCTTTGCTGGCACAGATAATCCAAGTGCATGACCAGTAGACATACTCGGAGCAACGCACAAGGACCACTACATCAACTGACCAACGACAAACTCGCAAGATTAGAAAGACAGAACCGTCAACAGCCGAGAACAACCGACACCAACATGGTTGATCACGGCAATCATGATGACCTCACTGCTGCATTGGCAATCATTCAACAACAAATGCAGACTCAGCAACAACAGATGTTGCAGATGCAGCAGACCATCCAAAATCAGCAACAAGTTGCTCAAGAAGCAGCTGAGAACGCCGCGCAAGAAGAGCGTGGTGCTTCTATTGGGGAGCAGAACCTTCCGTAGAACTTCGCTACTAACCGCTCCCCCATCAACCCTCCTTCTTGCACCCGGCAAGACGATGAGATCAAACCTGCACTGATAAGTCTGGTACAGAAGAGCACGTTCAGTGGTCTCACTACTGACATCCCAATGGACCACATCGAAGCCTTTGAGAGAATCTACAATTTCTCTCGCTCTAACGGAGTGCCACCAGACTATGTCAAATGCATGATGTTCCCATTCTCTCTTGAAGGGAAAGCTTCTCGCTGGCTCCAATCTCTACCGACCGGTTCTCTTACCTCATGGGACCAGGTCCGATCAGCGTTCCTGAGCCACTTCTACACGAAGTCTATAACCGCGGCTTTACGGCACATGATCTCCAATTTCAAGCAAAAGTCCGATGAACCTTTTCATGAAGCTTGGGAGAGGTACAAGGAGTACCAGAGAGAGTGCCCACACCATGGGTTTGATGATGACTATATATTGGAGGTGTTCTATGATGGAGTGAGCTATGAGTTTTGAAACACCCTTGATTCTTCGAGTAATGGAGATTTCATGACTCAAACCACACCTGGTGCGTTCGAGCTGATTGAGAACATGGCTTCAAGTCCACTAAACAAGAACAAGGAGCATGACCGCTCGAAGAGTGTGAACATCATAGATGATCTCGCTGCAAAGGTGGACCAACTGCTTAAGGGAAACCAAAGCCAAGTGTTCATAATGGAAGAAGCAGCTCCTAAGAAGAGTGTCGGTGGCCTGGTGTCTGATGCTGAAATATCAGGAGACGATCAGCAAGAGGTGAGCTACGTGAATGTGCAAGGATGGCAGCTCAAAAACTACCACCCAAACCCTAACGTGAGGAACAACCCACAGCTTTTCTGGCCTAAGCAAGACAAACCAGCTGATCCTGCACAGAGTAACCAAGGTCAGTATGTCGGGTATCAAAAGAACTACCAACCCCGGACCTATGTTCTAAGCCAACCGCAGAACAATCCACCGCAGATGCAGAAACACCAGAACACTCAGCCAGCTACCTCCGCTCCTGTCGCTGTTCTGCAAGATGAGACAAAAGATATGTTGCAGCAGCTGCTCCAAAGACAACAGCTCCGAGGGAAGGCTCTAAACCAGGTTACTACCGAGATCAATACCAGAATGAACCATATGTTCAGCGATTTGAGCACCAAATACGACAATGTCGCGGGTCATATGAGACATATGGACATTCAGATTGCTCAGATTGCTGAGAGCGTCAAGAGGCAACAAGGTACTCTACCTGGGAAAACCAACAAAAACCTTAAGGAGTGCAATGCGGCTAAGTTGAGAAGTGGAAAGCAATTGTCTGAGCCGGTAAAGAAGAGGTTCACTGCAGCTCAGAAGGGGAAGCAGAAAGAGTCGGAACAACCACCAGCTGATGCCCCAGCAGCTAAGAAGGAGATGGTACCAACAGTTGGAACCAATTTGCCAGGACCAGAACAACCAGCTGAGGCTGTCAACCCGATCCCAGAGCCTGTTCATGCTCGCGAATACACTCCTAAAGTCCCTTACCCTGTTCCAGCAAAGGCTACTCGTAAGGACCGAGAGGAGATGAAGTGCAGAAAGATGCTGGAGGACCTAACCGTTCGACTCCCTTTGATGGATGCGATCCAGATGATGCCCTCCATGCACAGCTTTGTGAAGGGATTGATCTCAGGAAAAATATCAGAGGAGAGCGAATTCATGACTGTCTCTAAGGAGTGCAGCGCGGTGCTTCAGAACATGTAGATAAAGAAGCGAGGAGACCCTGACAAGTTCGTCCTCTCTGTCCAGATTGGGAAGACAATTTTCTCATGCTCCTTGGTTGATCTGGGATCCAGCGTACATCTCATGCCCTAATCTGTAGCACGACGTCTGGGATACACGCATTTCAAACCAACTAGGATGTCCTTGGTGTTCGCGGATAGATCAGTTAAGTCCCCGTTTGGTATTCTAGAGGATCTCCAAGTAAAAATCGGGAACACCTCTGTTCCAGCAGACTTTGTAGTTCTAGAGCTAGAAGAGGAATCCAAAGATCCTCTCATCTTAGGAAGACCGTTCCTATGTACTGTTGGAGCCATAATTGATGTGCGGCAAGGGAAGATTGATCTCCATCTGGGGGACATAGTCATGCAGTTCGAGATGGATGAACTGCTGAAGAAGCAGATGCTGGATGGACAGACCTTCGAGGTGAATAAAGGGATTGATCCGCTGAAACCTCGCGAAGGGATGATCGAGGAGATTCTTACAGAAGATACACTCGAGCTTGCACTAGTAAGAGCTGAGGCCGAGCAGAGTGTCGAGAACATTGACGCAAATGGGTATGCTAAGATGCTTGACTCCGCAAGGAGTATGGGAAGAATGGTGGCGAGTCTACGTCTGGGGTAAGAGAGTAACAAGGACGAGGACACTCCAACTGGAGCGACCCCTTTACCGAACTCGCCTGTTCCGCCGAACCAACCTGATGATCCCTGGAGCGAGTTGAAGGCTCCCAAGGTTGAGCTAAAACCCCTTCCAAAGGGGCTCAGGTACGCTTTCTTAGGTCCCAAATTCCACTTACCCTGTCATTGTGAACGCTGAACTCCATAATATGGAAACTGCATTGCTTTTGTGTGAGCTTAGGAAGTATCATAAGGCATTAGGATATTCACTAGCTGACATACCTGGCATCTCACCTGATTTATGCATGCATAGAATACACCTAGAAGATGAATCAATGACTTCTGTTTAACATCAGAGGAGGTTAAACCCGAATCTAAAAGATGTTGTTAAGAAAGAGATAATGAAACTTCTTGAAGCGGGTGTGATCTATGCTAAATCTGATAGTAAGTGGGTTAGCCCTGTTCATGTAGTACCTAAGAAAGGTGGGATCACTGTTATCACAAATGAAAAGAATGAATTGATCCGTACTATAACAGTGACAGGACATCGCATGTGCATTGATTTCAGAAAATTAAATGCAGCCACTAGAAAGGATCACTTTCCACTTCTTTTCATTGATCAAATACTTGAGAGATTGGCTAACCACCTATATTACTGCTTTTTAGATGGTTATTCAGGTTTCTTTCAGATCCCTATCCATCTAAATGATCAGGAGAAGATGATGTTCACATGCCCATACGGAACGTACGCATACAGGAGAATGCCATTCCGCCTGTGCAATGCGCCAGCAACATTTCAGCTCTGCATGATGTCGATCTTTACTGACCTGATTGAAGACATTATGGAGGTTTTCATGGACGATTTCAATGTCTATGGAAGCTCCTTTAGTGTTTGTTTGTCAAACTTGTGTAGGGTACTCAAAAGGTGTGAGGAGAAACATCTGGTGCTCAATTGGGAGAAGTGCCACTTCATGGTCAGAGATGGGATTGTTCTAGGGCATAAGATCTCCGAGAAAGGCATTGAGGTGGATAAAGCAAAGATCGAGGTGATGATGAGCTTGCAACCACCAACAACTGTGAAAGCTATCAGAAGCTTCTTGGATCATGCAAGGTTTTACAGGAGGTTCATCCAGGATTTCTCAAAAATATGCTCTGCATGGAGATCAAGTTTGATTTCGACAGCGAGTGCTTAGCTGCATTCCATACGATCAAAGGAGCTCTAGTCAGCGCACCTGTTGTACAACCGCCAGACTGGGATCTCCCTTTTGAGATCATGACTGATGCTAGCGACTTTGTAGTTGGAGCAGTCCTTGGGCAGCGCAAGGATAAGAAACTTCATGTGATCTAATACGCAAGCAAAACCATGGATGAAGCTCAATGCAAATACGCTACGACTGAGAAGGAACTCCTGGCTATTGTTTTTGCATTCGAGAAGTTCAGATCCTACCTGGTGGGATCGAAGGTGATTGTGCACACAGACCATGCTGCTCTTAAGTACTTACTCACAAAGAAAGATGCAAAACCGAGGTTGTTGAGGTGGATTCTTCTTCTCCAAGAATTTGATCTCGAGATAAAAGACAAAAAGGGAGTCGAGAATGGGGTTGCAGACCACTTGTCCAGAATGAAGATTGAAGATGACACAACTCTTGATGAAGAACACACAGTCGAAAACGTCAACGCGATTGGTCTGCGCTTCGCGGAACAACCCCTGAGCATAACGTCCGATTGTTCTCGCGTACCAGAACAACCAGTAGCCGCGATCCAAAAGCAGTACTCTCACCTCTCCTGGTTTTCTGAGATTGCGAACTTCCTAGCTGCTGAAAAGGAACCACTTAAGTTCAGTGGAAACGAGAAGAGAAAATTCTTAAGAGAAGCGAGGCAGTATGTTTGGGATGAAGGATGAACCGTACTTGTACAAACATTGCAAGGATGGCATATTCAGAAGGTGTGTTCCAGAAGCAGATATTCCAGGGATTCTACATCATTGCCATGGTTCCTCTTACGCAGGGTACTTCGCCACATTCAAAACGGTTTCCAAAATCCTCCAAACAGGTTTCTGGTGGCCAACTATGTTCAGAGATGCTCACGCCTACATAGCTCGATGCGATGCATTCCGGCGACTTGGGATCATCAGCTAAAGGAATGAGATGCCTCAGAATTACATTTTAGAAGTTGAGGTGTTCGACTGGTGTGAAGTCGATTTCATGGGACCATTTCCTCCGTCCTTCAAGAACGAGTACATCCTGGTCGCCGTTGACTATGTCTCCAAGTTGGTAGAAGCAGTGGCGAGTCCCACTAATGATGCAAAAGTGGTGACTAAGATGTTCAGCTCCATCATCTTTTCGATTTGAGGTGCCTAGAGTGGTCATTAGCGATGGCGGAACACACTTCATCAACAAGGCATTTCAGGACCTGTTGAAGAAGAATGGGGGTGAAACACAAGGTGGCTACCGCTTATCATCCCCAGACGAGTAGACAGGTTGAAGTTTCAAACAGGGAGGTCAAGAACATTCTCCAGAAAATTGTCAATACCTCGCGCAAGGACTGGTCGCTTAAGCTGGACGATGCTCTTTGGGCCTATAGAACAGCCTACAAAACGCCGCTAGGGATCACCCTCTATTACCTGGTCTACGGTAAGGCTTGTCATCTTCCTGTCGAGCTCGAATACAAGGCTGCATGGGCGGTCAAGTTACTGTATTTCGACATCAAGCCAGCAATTGATAGGCGCATGATCCAAGTCCATGAGCTGGAATAGATAAAACACCTCGCCTATGAGGGTTCCAAAATTTATAAGGAGAAGACCAAAGCCTACCATGACAAGCGAATCATTGCCAGACGTTTCGAACCAGACGATAAGGTCTTGCTCTTCAACTCCAGACTTAGGCTGTTCCCAGGCAAGCTGAAATCTAGATGGTCCAGACCCTTCACCATTAAGGAAGTCCGATGTTACGGAGCTGTTGTGTTGCTGGACAGAAAGCGATACGAGTTCGTTGTCAATGGTCAGCGCATCAAGCATTACCTTGCTGACTCCACTATCGCAGAAGGTGAAGAAATTCTCCTAAGCGATCCCCCATCAGCCTGATCGGCTGAGCCAAGTCAAGCTAATGACTTTAACTAAGCGCTTGGTGGGAGGCAACCCACTGGTGAGTGTATATATTGTTTTCTATAGTCTATTTTATTTCTTTTCAGATTTAGTTTGTAGGTCAAAAGCAAGAAAAACCGAACACTTCCGTCAGAACAGCCGAAAGACTGTTCTTCTAGTAGAACAACCCATCGCCTGTTCTAGGTAAGTGTTCCGGACCCAAAAATAAAAATAGAGAGAAATAATGTAGAGCGGTTAGGGTTTCACCTATTTAAGGCCCCATCCTTCCACTTTCCCCTTTCACTGAGCCGTACACTGCTCCCTCGCTTGCGTTTTTGAAGCCGTCACCAAAACCTAATTCTCACTCTTTTTAAGTGATTCTTGCTTGTAATCCAATTGGATTTTTGAGTTCTCTCTGTTTTTTGCAGTTCATTTGCTTCGATTATCACGGTAAGAGGTTCGGCAATCACCATACAATCGCGATTTCGGTTTGAAAAGCTCACCCTTCTAAACCGCTTGATAGTTCGATTCTTGTTAGAAATAGCTTGATCCGAAATTCCTTTTTGCTGTTAGGGTTGATTTTAGAAGTTGAACTTTTGTCTCTTAGCTCTAGAGAATCGCGGTTTCATTTCCCCTTTGTTTGAGCAAGTTCTGATTTAGACAAAATATTGCATCTTGATATACACTGCGCATATAAATTGTGATTGAGCAAATTTGAAATGGTCTGATTTGGCGAGTTGTTGCTCTGGTTTGTTGAAAGCGGGTTGCATAGAAGGAAAAAGGAATAGTTCCTAAAAGTGGATTAGTTTGATTCCTTTTCCTCTATGCAACCGACGATGGAACTAATGAAAAACTTTTGTTTGCCTTGCAGATGCCTCGACGCACCAAGCAATCGGCAAATAAAACAAGGAAGACGAACAACACGCCCCCACAGCGAGCACAACAACCAACCTCTCCGCCTCTTACCCATGGCCGCGAGAACAGGAGGACGAGCCAATCAATCTCGATGACCCTTGGCTCTTAGATTTCAATTTTCAAGGGTGGGACAAGGAGACAACTAGTCGGTACAACACTCTCCTCAAGGTCGAGCTACTACCTACCCGTTTTTGCCACGCGGACTCTCGTTGAGCTCGATATCAACGAAGATGTGTTCGAGACGCTGCAAGCGATGGGGATCGCTCCCCTTTGTTATGCTATGCACGAGCTCTACCCTGACCTTGTCTGCCAGGTGCTCGCCACTGCCACCATCAGCTATAAGGACTTCTCTGCTCCTTCCTACGCCAACTGCTCCTTCTCATTCATGGCTGATGGAGAGTATTGCTCACTATCCCTCGACAAACTCAATGAAATCTATGAGATCGCGAATGAGCCGAGAGGGGTAGCAGTGGCAAAAAAGTTCACCCCATCAAACATCTTCTGGGACTTCATCGTGACTGGGAACTTCACACCCGGCAAAGCCTACCAGTCGCAGATCAGGAACCCGACACTTAGAGTCATTGCAAAGATCATTTCAAACCTCCTGTTCGCCAAGGATCAGACTTCCAAAGTGACAAACGGGGAGCTGTAAACCTTGTATGCAGGTATTGAGGATGAGAACCGCGCTTCAGGGTATGGCATTCCAATTCAGAAGGTCAAGACGAACCCAGGCTTTCATTTCATCACCATTCTTTGCGAGAGGAGGCTCTGTTTGATGCACGACACGAACAAGAAGGACAGAAGCAGTAGCTTGCTCACGCCGCTGTTCAAGCATTTCAGCATTGATCTCAACAAATACAAGGTGAACACGGAGATTCAGTACCTCGACATCAAGTACCTTATAGCGTGCAACATCATGCGAGATGAGGATACCTACAACTTCTTCGACAAGGAGGGTACCCAGCTGTTCACCAAGCTGCCTCACCCCGAGATCACCAGGCTCAGCGTGTTCGACAACATACGCTTCCTCCCACCACCCGAGCTCCTATGCACTGATCCTCGTGCAGCTGCACCTGACGCGGATATGGAGGATGTCGAGGACATTACTCCAGAAGCTGACCCATCATATGACCTCGGAGAGCTGGCGGATGTGACAGATGATCAGGCTTACCGACGCTGGATGGTTGACTCGCAGCCGAAGAAAAACAGTCTCATGCGGAGGATCCTCCATCTCGTTACCGGCGGCTGCATTGGCGGAAGTAACCAGCGACAGTCACCAGCAGAGCAGACTCCACGATCGCACTGTCCAGGAAAGGCGCCTATGGGAACAGGCCCGTCAACTGAGGAGGTTCATCGCTCGCGCAACAGACGTTCGTTTGATCCGGCCAAGAGCGGCGAGTCCGACTGAGTCCGCAAGGACTATTGTCTATCCATTATTCTATGCATCTGAACTCTTTATTTTTATGCTTTGTGCTGTTATTTGGCTGACCTTGATTTGGTTTCACACCAGGGATGGTGTAAATTAAGTCTGGGAGAAGCACTTGTTGTGTGCTGATACTCTATGTTTTTATTTCTGAGTCAGTCCTTATGTCATTTGGATGTTTTATTGAGTTAGTTTAGGATCGAGTCAGCTAAAACTCTTGTGGAATTAGAACCTTGTGTTGTGATAATCGTTTAACCACCTCGTGCTCTAACATTCTTATCCAGTGACCTTAGCAGTGATGAAAGACTCACACTTGGACCTGGAACACCCCTGACTTATCTCATTTTATTCTTCAGAAGCTCTCAACTGATCAGGTTACGCTGGGTAGACTCAACTCCACCTAACTTGAACCTAATCTTGACTTAATTTCTTCTTACTTCTTTTACCAATCTTGCTGATCCTGAGTGGCTAGCTCATCTTTAGCTAGTCCCCACCTTGCGCCTAAACCTTTATTTTTACCCTCATGCACTCTGTTTTTCAGTGTCATATGTGCAGATATGTGCAAAAGGGTTAGAGAGAAAAGGATCGACGCAGCATCTTACTCGTTAATGCCATACACTCAGAGAAGAGAGATCAAGCATGAAGAGAACAGTCGATGAGACCATGCTCTAACAAGAGAAAGAGAACAGTCGACGAGACAATGCTCTAACAAGAGAACAGTCTATGGGCACATGTTCTAACCAGAGGAACAATGGCGACCAGTGAGAAACAAAAGAATAGACCACCAGTGGCTGCAAAACATTCATCATGTTGCCTCTCCCTCTGAACCCCATCCCCTTGTAAAAAAAATAAAATAATAATAATATATATATATATATATATATATATATATATATTTATCTATTTTATGGTGATGGAGATGGGGAAGGTGAATCCGAAAAATACACGCCACTGGGAAGGTTGAGCAAGGAGTTGGTTCAAATTTTTGAGGAGTAGGCAAAAGGAAGTCAAGAACTGAAGAACAGTGCCACGGTTGATTCGAAGGAGAGACCAACTGCACCCGTGAAGCAGAAACGAGTAAGGGTTGTGGACATCAATAGATCCGTCATCTCCTACTATTTTGCGCGATATCCTGCATCCACTTAAAATTGGTAGCCCCTAAACACTCTTAGCTCGACCATGAAATAGCCTGTTCCTTACCCATCCTGTCTACCCTGAATAGTGTCTGTGATGAGAAGCTCACACTGTTCTTAATTGAATTTAAGGAGTTTTGTCTCGATAGTGTACCCTTTTTCAGGTATGAGATACATAGTATGTAGCTGATTTTCGAACAGCAATCGTGGGTGTTCTGGTAAGGGTGTGTGGTCTGAGTCTACAGCTTGTATGGTTCAGAGATGTGTGGTAAGAGTATGGTTATTGGGGTCCAGCGAGTTTCCACTCTTTCAAACATTTCCCCCTGTTCTTGAGGCTTGGCCTTGTTCGAAGACAACCAATGATCTAAGTCTCGGAGAATTGATATATGGTGTTTTTAATACCATTATATGTGTTCTTTGAGTTAATTCTCACTCCTAATTCGTGCTTATTTGATATCATTCTAGGTTTGGAGCAGGTGAAAGAGTAAAGACGAAAGTGCCATGAAAGAAGATGCCATTTTGGAATATCTAATGCAGAATAGCCAGTCAGATCAATCCGAAGGTTGTTCCCAAAGAGAGCAAGCGACTGACTGTTCCCGACTATTAAGGAAACCTCCAAGATTTCAGGGGTTTGCCCTAGATTTTCTCTCCTTTCTCTTTACCACTGGCGCCTCCATATAAAATGCCTATGCTATCATTTCTAATTTTTTTTACGCCAGTTTTACAAGAGACCTAGAATGATTTTTGGATTGAGCAACTTGTAAGGGAGAAGGCTTCATATCTCATTTTCACGAGAAGATCATCTTGAACCCTTATCTTTCTACTTTATTTTATATGCAGTATTATTCAGAAATCATGTTTGTGTCATCTTGCTCTATGATTGAGTAGTCGGCTAAGCTTGCTTAGGGTTTTAGGGTGTCAATCGCATGAGCTAAACGCAAATAAGTGATTTTAATTGTTCTTCATTCATATTGTTCTTACTGCTTGCATTGAATTGATCACTTAATGTTCGATCTCTAGTTTAATCACCTAGCTAACCGCTTTGGAGATAAATTGACATATATTGAATGAGCTTCATTTCCATAATCAGCGAGAGTAGATATTAGGATATTAAGTGAACTAATCGGACCTGATATCTAAGGCTTGCTATCGCGTCTTGTTCCAAGTGAGAGCTTAGGATTCAAGACCGATCAGCAAAGGGAATGAGTCAGCGATAGTGGATTGTTCTAACTGAGTGATCTGAGTTCTAGACTGCACCTCATTGCACTTGAATAGTTGTTTGGTTCTGCATTGACACCCGATGAACAACCCTAAGCCGACTTTCATTTAAATCGAGTTTGAATCTCTAAGTATTCTAGTTACTTGCGTCACCATTGATTTTAAAACCCCACTTGTTTCCCAGCTTAATTTTGCACTCATAAGAGTAAAGAGTAAACTGGTCTTCTGGATTGAATCTCAAATATTACAATTACCACTGTTAACTTGACAGTAGCAAGGATTCATTTTTAGTGTATCAGGAACTAATAAACCCAATGTCCAACAAATACCAGATAATTTCATACGAGAAGAAGGCGATGAAGAACAAGAGAGCAGAGCTGATTCGTTTTCCGATGATATGAGAAGCACCGCACACCGAAAAGGTAAACAAAATATATAGATGGTGACAGCTAAAGCCAAAATATGTGGAGAGGCAAAAAACATTTTAACACAATAATGTTCATAATTTTGAAAAAAAATAAAACAAACTTTTGACGCTGCTGAACCCATTAATCTTAGAATCGACAAATGCCAAAATGCAAAGTTATTGAAATTCAATATGCTTTACATCAGAGGCTCACTTCACCACTAACAAGTACACAAAACAACACATTATTGAAAAAATAAATGCATAATATATTAACTTATCACAAATTACAACATAACAATAAAAACCAAAATAATGTTATTAACAAATAAAGACGACCACATAATTATATCATCCAAAAAAATCATACTTAACAACAATAAAACAATATCTCATGCGAAGCACTGGTACACCCCTAGTAAAAAATAAATTGATATATAAAATTTATGAAGGAAACACCAAAAAATATTATTTAAATAAAAAATCTAAATGTGATCCCATATAAATTATAACATACGTACTTACAAATATATTCTTAGATAGGCTTGGAACTGTTTTACGTATGGATATATTATTTTATAACTAAACATAATTTTGGTTTGGCTAATGTAATTGATCAGATATAAAATTTTGACACTCTAATAGATAGTTGAATCTGATTCCCCTTCATATGCTTCGTTGAGCTTGTTGGCTACGAAGCTATTACTATCACTGGGGATAAGACAGATGGTACATTCTGGATATCAAAAGTTGTATTTGGGGGGACCCATGGATTTTCCACTACTCCGGCAAGGGCAGCCAGAGCAGCTGTGACAGTAGTCCATCAATATATGACAGCTGAGTGATTTTATATGTGGTTCGCCAAGAGTGTGGAATGTCGATATGCTAGAACAATTTGTGTTACAAGAGGATATACCCCTTATTAGGAGTTTCGACATAAGCCAATCGAATAGAGATGGCAGATACTGTTGAGACTATACGAAAAGTGGGTTGTATACTGTGAAATCGAGATATTGGGTTGCAAGGACTATCCTTAACCGAAATCCAAAAGTAATGGTATCAGAACCAAGTATTACAAAATTTAAAGCTTACGCTTGGAAAATCAACGCTCCCAGAAGATGTGGCACCTAATATGGAAAACGGCCTCAGGATATTTGGCAGTGACAGGAAACTTAACACGTCGCCATATGCGAAGCGATAATCACTGTCCTCAATGTACAGAAGATGACGAAACAATCAATCATGCAATTTTTGAATGCCCACATGCTTTACAAACATGGGCCTTGACCTCGAATCCATCTTGTCCCACCATTTTTCCTATATCGAGTGTGTACTCCAATATATATTCTGTTATGGAGAAAGAATGAAACAGAAGACCAAAAACTAGATAGAGATCCATATCCATGGATTATTTGGTATCTTTGAGAAACCAGGAATGAATGGATCATCTGGTATATTTAGGAAGCTAGGAATGATAAGTTGTTTAGAGGAATCAGCCAGGACCTGGTGGAGCTAATTAGACATGCCAAAACCGAATGTAATGCTTGTCTGATGCAAACTCAAAACCCGACAATGATGTACATCCACCACACTAGACACAAAATACACAGGCCTTATGCTTGTAGATTATTTGTTTTGTAGATGTATCTTGGACTGCGAATCACACTGTATACTGTTGGGTATGGTCTAGATGAAGTGGAAAATGAACAACTCATGGGGTTAAGAAACAAGGAGACATGATTGTCCTCTTTACACTCAGAATTGGATTCTCTTATTTGGTCAGTTGATACACTCAAATTATCCTAATGAGTGAATTACTCTCTCAAATAAGAGGTTCAATTGTAGTACTTAGAGATCAAATCCACAAGGAGCTAAATAACCTAATAAATCTAATTGGATTTGTTAAGCAAGGTGGTTTAATGATTTAAATGTAAAGTTGCAATTGTTGAGCAAGTAATTGCTCGATTGATTGGTTGAGGTTTTGGTGCTTAAAAGAAAATAGCTAGACTTATGGTTTTTATTCAGGAAATTTGGAATTATAATCCTATAGATGTCTAACAACATGCATGCATGATATTGTAGAGCTTAACACTTATAAACGAACCACTATGCTCTCGCTTTCTAGGTTCGTTTATTGACCAGTGTCGATTGATTGGTTGAGGTTTTGGTACTTAAAAGAAAATAGCTAGACTTATGGTTTTTATTCAGAAAATTTGGAATTATAATCCTATAGATGTCTAACAACATGCATGCATGATATTGTAGAGCTCAACACTTATAAACGAACCACTATGCTCTCCCTTTCTAGGTTCGTTTATTGACCAGTGTCGATCGATGATTCTATATGAATATCGATCGATTCACTATTCAAAACGTCGATCGGTTATTCTATTTGAATATCAATCGACGATGTTGGTCAAGCGTTAATGCGCGGGTTGAATGTACTCACTAAGCTAACTAGATCAGCTCTTGCCTTACTCTTAGCAAGATCTTAGCTCAATTAGAATGGTTTCAGGATGAGATGAAAGCTATCACTTATATGTAACAATCCTAGGGCAAGTTGTAGGTAGCTAATCTAGAATCATTAATGACAATCCTAATGATTAATATCACAACTTAGCAATCTATAGTTGGGGCTAATCCCTCATAACCTATCTAAACCGTAAAATCTAACAAGAGAACTACTAAGACATGGCCAAGCAATTCATAACAGCAAATAGGTATGAAAACTGCATTAAACTAATAGATAAATATTAATGGAGTTCCAATCACAAATACCTTGAATCTTCTCTCTAATCTACTAAAAATCCTAGAAAACCTTTTCTGTGAAAAACAATAAAACAAAAAAGCACACTTTTCCTATAATATGTTGGCAAAGCTTATATAATTAGGTTAAAACTCGTCAGGAGTAATCTTGTAAATTGGTGAAGACTTGGGCTCTAAGTCAGTTGTGACCAAACGGGCTTTATGCGCATTTCGCTGTCGATCGATGTCAAGATTTGAACATCGATCGATTATTCCTCTTAAATATCGACTGATGATCGAGCTTGATGGTCATCTCGGGTGCTTACTCCAAATATCTCCAAAATGCTCCAAAATCATCACTTTCATCCAAATCACTCATGATCTTATGAATACTCTAAATAGACTCTATAATATAATAATTAGTAATTAAAACACTTGTAAGCCATTGGTAAAAGTGGGTCAAATCCATGGTCTATCAACTCTCTCAGACTTATCCTTTTGTTTGTCCTCAAGCAAAACAAACAGATAGTCTCTCTGAAATAGGTTTGAAAACAGCAGGGACTCACATGATTTAAAACTTAGAATCATCACCTTTACAATATTGCAATCCACATCTAATAAGTTATAATCACAAAAGCACATTATACCATATCCTAGCTTAGCAACCAAATTCACCTAGTCAACATCTTAGCAAATCTTGTCTGACATTGCCCTCTACCAACCTCATTTCTTAGCATAAATAAAAGTGTAGGCTTTACCTTGGGAATATCGATCATAGGATGCAAAGATTTTCAAACAAGTATCTGGACCTGCAAGTAAACATTAGTTCCTATCCTCTCTCTCTACTAATTGTTTCTCTCAGTCAAAGTCTGCTTACATTGCAAAATCATTGACCAAGATTGGACAGGCTTCCATGAATCAAGCCTTAATGGTGGTTGCCACCAAGTCCTGTTCACTTCTTTTTGACCTATATCCTAGGATTATTTGTGAAGCAAGCATTAATGGTTGTAGCCACCAAGTCATGTTCTAATCTTTTACCTATAGAATTCTTATAAAGCAAGCCTTAATGGTTGTAGCCACCAAGTCCTTTTTGAATCCCTTCCTAATAAATCTTTAATATATATATATATATATATATATTAAATTTTAATGTTTTTTTAAATCTATGTTTTGAAAATAAAGAGAAAGAGGGTAATAAATCTATCTACACTAGGCTTTACCTTCCAGACTTGTTTGAAGAATCCGATCCCATGTATACCAAGCCCCAAGACAAGCAGTTGTGTCAAGTTTAGTGTTGGAGGTCAGTTTTGGTTCCTTCAAACAATCTCAGCAAGTGTGAATAGTTGAGAGGTTGATACACTTTAGTATCTTTAGTACTATCTGCAATCAGTAAGTCTAGAATGGTGCTAAAGAGTGGTTAGATAACAAGTCAAGTTCATTATCCCCTTTTTGAATCAATAAAATTTTTTTTTAAAACATTTTAGTAAAACTCATAAATAAATTACAATCAGTAAACCTCCCCCCAGACTTAAACTACACTGTCCCCTGTGTATATTCGGTCAGAGTTATGATGATAACTAAATCATAAGGACTCAATGTAACAAGTTAGAACGATATACCAGACTGTAATGGATGTCGACCGATGTAAAGGTGTTGATATCGGTTGTGGCAGGTGTTGTTTTGTCGAACAATGTCAGCAGTGTTTCGTCAGTCGATACTCACGGCAATCGTCTACTCGGATTTTTTTTATGACCTGTAATAAATAAATGAAAACCAACATAAATACTAGATCAATAAAACCAATTAAGTATTATCTAATAGTGAGTTACCTCCCACTCAGTGCTTTGTTATAGTCATTTAACTTAATTTTGGAGGTAATTTGGTTAATAGTGTTGAAAGCTAGAACTTGCTGGAAAATAATCGATCCAGAGGATTAAAAATTTACAATACAAAACAGAATCGAAGCCTCCCTTGTGAAATATATGGGTTTGATAACAAGGGAGGTTGGAAAGAAAAATTCTCTTTCAAGAGAGGAGAGAAATTTTTTCCGGTTATAAATAGGATACACTACGTAAGTACATAATCATGCTATTCGTTTTTGCTTTTTTAAGAAAATCATGCTATTCGTTTCATATTTGTCAAACACATTATAATTTTTTTCAAATGTTTATACCAACAGGTATCTTACATAAAATTTTGATTGCCTTAAGTCATACCATAGACATTTGAACCGCTTTATATGATTGCATTATCGTCCTATTATTTTACAGTGACAGTATAATTATGTTGGGTTATATGATTGCGTAAAACCTTCCAACCAATCGTAGTATATATACTCATATTTAAAAAGTTCAAAGCATATTCCAGAAAATATATTTATTTATTGTTGCAAATCATAAACAATACATATATCTTAAAATTCTATGTTTTAGTTACTAAATCTCCATAAAATAAATAAATGTAACATGTTGACATATTAAATTTAATTTTTTTTGTATTGGTTAATTTAATTGAGTCACATATCAACATATCTAGAATGCTAAATTAAAAAAAAATCACATAATTTTTTTAATTAATTTAAATAAAAAATAATGTTATAATATTTATTTTTAATATACAGTTATATTTGTAAACAAAAATTAGCACATAAATAGTACAATTTCATCACATAAACTTTATAAAGTTTTGAAACTGCATTTATTTACAAAATAATTTAAAATTGAAAAACATATATATATATATATATATATATATATATATAACATCATGTTAATTTAAAAGTTACTATTAAAATAAAAATATATCCGCTTATAGGTGGAACCTCTTGTCATCTTTTTTTTTTTTTTTGATGTCAAAAGGTCATTCTATTACTCAAACTTGAAGTGGTCTGGGTAAGCAAACCGGAATAGAACAACCAACAAAATGTAACTCCCTACGGAAAGATCTAGCAGTCTTAGCTAAAAAATCAGCAGTGTGATTGTGCGCCCGTGGAACGTGAATGATGTTGAAATCTGGGAAGCATATATGCAGCGTGTCTATTCTCTCCAATTCCATCGCAAAGCTTGGCCACGCCTGAGGGTCCTTTACCATTGCAATTAGTTCCTTACACTCTGTCCCAAAGCTCTGGCAGGTCGAATGTTGCAGCATATTCTCCATCGCCCACTGCAGTGCTTCTACTTCCGAATGCAAGGCTGATTCGCGTCGAGGAAAGTTTTTTGTCCCCATAAGCTGAGTGTTCCCAGAACTATCCATCCATGTCCAGCCACATCCACTAAAGTTAGCAGAAGATATCCAAGATCCATCTAACAAACAAATATTTCTCAAGCTTACGACTTGGGGTTCCTCATTTATATTATCTTGTGCCACTGCTTGTACCATTTCATTAGCATCAAACCAGGCTTGACATTCACTCTCAGCATGTCTAACTAGTTCCAAAGGATCTCTATCTATTCCCATGAAGAGTTTTTCATTCCTATCCTTCCAAATGTACCATACTATCCAGGGATAAGGATCCTTATCTTGCTTTGGCGCAATGATACTATTTTTCCTCTAGAATAGATAATCCATATTTGTGTAGACGCTCGATACCGGGAAAATATTTGAGCATGTCGGAGTTGATGATAAAGACCACACTTGAAGAGCTGGTAGGCATTCAAAGATTGCATGTGTGACGGTCTCCTCTGCTTCTCCACATCTTGGGCAATAATTGTCACACCTCATATTACGTCTAACTAAGTTCCTCGTTACTGCCACATGACCAGTTAACAACTGCCATATAAGGTGACATATCTTCGTAGGAGCCTTCAATTTCCACGCAAAAGCTTGGAGCTTTGTAATACTTGGCTCCAAAACTTCCTTTTCCTCCGTTAACTTTAATAAATTCTGAGCCACCCAGTATCCAGATTTGACCGTGTATTGGCCATTTCTTGTAAAGTTCCAACAAAAACTATCACGGCGATGAGTTGAGCTTATGGCCAAACTCTTTATGAGTGGTATATCCTCAGGATGAACATAGTTCTCCAATAGTCCCACATCCCACTCCTTCAATCCCTGATCAATAAGATCACTTACTCTCATATTAGGATGCATAACTGGGGCTATAGGGACAGCTGGCCTCGCGGGGTTCGATGGAATCCATGGATCCTCCCATACTTTAACTTAATAACCTGAGTGTATCTTCTGTCTAATTTTCAGTAATAGCAATTTCCTTGCAGCAGAAATGCTAGTCCACACATAGGATGGACTGCTAGCAACGTTTACTCTCAATGGAGAGCTCAATCTATAATATATTTCCCGTAAGACTCGAGCCACCAGAGAATCAGGAAACTGTACTAGTCTCCATAGTTGTTTAGCCAAAAGCGCCAGATTAAACTCGTGAATCAATCGGAAGCCAATTCCACTCTCCTCTCTGGGTAGGCAGACTTTTTCCCATTTCGCCCAGTGTATTCCTCTTTTTGGTGGGTTCGAGCTCCACCAGAACTGGGCGATGGCACAGGCTAAATTTTCACATAACTCCAATGGGAGCAGGAAAGTCGACATGACGTATGTCGGAAGAGCGAGCAGAATGGATTTAATCAGCACTTCTTTTCCAGCTTTTGAGAGTCATCTACCTGTCCATCCATTCACTCTATGCATCAGCTTATCTTTCAAAAATGCAAAAAAAATTGCATTTAGATCCGCTTATGTCTTCGGGAATACCTAAGTATGTTCCCATTCCTCCTTCATTCTGTATCCCAAGTGCATCTTTAATCTCTTGTCTAGTATTTGCATTAATCCGCTTACCAAAGAGTAAGGACGATTTGTCAAAGTTGATGCATTGACCAGATGCTTTACCATATTTCCTGACTACTTTCATTACTTCTTCACATTCACGGGGCTCCGCCTTACAGAAGAAAAGGCTATCATCAGCAAAGAGAAGGTGGGATACCGACGGACATGTGCGTGTAACACGCATCCCTGTTATCTTCCCTTGGATCTCTGCATGATTAAGAAGGCTAGCGAGCGCTTCCGTGCATAGAATAAAAATGAAAGGAGACAAAAGATCTCCTTGATGTAGTCCTCTACCTGGAATAATATTACCTCTTGGCTCTCCATTCATGAGAACCTTATATTTCACCGATGTAATGCATTGCATGACCCAACTGATCCAAGTTTCTGAGAAACCCATCTTGCGCAGGACAGCTTCGATAAAAGACCACTCCATCCTATCATATGCTTTGCTCATGTCTGTCTTGATGGCCATCCTTTTGTTTTGCCCACTTGGTTTCGTTCGCAAAGCGTGGAACATTTCCTGAACGATCATAACATTATCTGAAATCTGTCTCCTAGCAACAAACGCTGACTGGGTTTCCGATATCAAACTTGGTAGCACTTTTTTTAACCTCTGGCATAAGATTTTAGAGATTATCTTGTAGCTGGCGTTGCACATGCTAATGGGTCTAAACTGAGCCATTGCATTAGGCTTTGTTATCTTCGGGATGAGACATATATTTGTATCATTCAGTCCATTCGCCACCGTCCCCTCAAAAAGGAATCTATTAACCATAAGAGTTAAATCCTCCATTACTATATCCCAAAATTTCTGGTAGAAAAGCGCAGTCATCCCGTCTGGTCCTGGTGCCTTCTCTGGGTGCATGGCAAAAAAATGCTAATTTGACCTCCCATTCAGAGACCAGAGCTGTAAGGTTGTCATTAATAGCACTAGTTATCGTCGTTGGCACTTGAGCTAGCGTCTCCTCAATTTCCTCCGGATTCGATGATTCAAAAATCTGCCTAAAGTAACTAGTAGCAATGGCTACTAGTCCTTCTTCGTCCTCAACAATATTTCTATTCTCATCTAAGAGCTGTGTGATCTTATTTCTTGCTCTTCTTTACTTCGTCAAAGCATGAAATTTTTTTATATTTTTATCTCCTTCTCTCAACCAAAACACCCGACTCTTCTGCTTCCAGAACATCTCTTCCGCTTTAAAAGCATGTAAAAGTTACTTCAGGGCTACTGCAATTTCCTCTTATCATCTATAAAATGCACATGTGACAGTGATTTATATGAGTGGTCTTTAAGTGTTTTCCTATGTAGTCAAAGCTTAGCCGCTTGATGAAAGTGGAACAAACGTGGGATCCCCAGTAAAGCGGGGAAAGCGAGCAAAGCTTGTATTTCTTCTTCCTATGAATAATTTATTTATTAACCATAAGAACAAACAAAATTGAAAAACAAAGTAACCATATGCAAAGAATGTGACAAGTATGTATGTACATGTGAGGACATTTTTCTTTTTCACAACAAGTAAATGTGAGAAATACGCGTGAATGTAATTTTTTTTGGCCATCAGTACTTACATAATATTTATCTATTTTTTTATGTACAAACAGAACAGTTTGTGTGACTCTGAAGTATAACAATTAATTCAAACGAGATGAAAGGGAAGAGAGAGATAGAGTAAAATTACATTTTTATTATATATCTCGTAATTTAATGGAGAAATCTCATTTTAAGCTGAAATTGAACTATAATATATTAATGTATGGGTTATATTGAACTCCAAGTCATAAGCTTGGGTAATATTTACTTGTTGGAAGGATCATGGACATCAATCTGCTCACTTTAGTAGATGTAGATGAGTCTGAATAGACAGTGGTGAGAACATTCAACTTATAAGGATACGGAATTTCACTTGACGCGAATCAACCTTGCATTCAGAAATATAAGCACTGCGATGGGCGATGGAGAATATGCTTCAACATTCGACATACCATAGTTTTGGAACAAACTGTAAGAAGCTGATTGCAATGATTAAGGAACCCCATGCTTGGCCAAGTTTTGCGATGGAATTAGAGAGGATAGAGACGCTGTAGATATGTTTCCCAGACTTCAACATCATTCATGTAATACGAACGCACAACCAGATTTCTGGTTTTTTAGCTTAGACTGCTAAGACCTTCCATAGAAAAATACATGGTTGTTCTATTCCGGTTTGGTTATCTAGACCACTTTAAGTGTGAGTAACAGAATGGAAGTTCGACGTAAAAAAAACCTTAGTTTAGGTAATATAAATTAATTTAAAAAAATAAAATATATATCTGTTTTTAAAATTAAAAAATATAATATGTAGAAACATTATATTTCTTACATTTAAATTTCGAAATTACATTATTTCATTTTATAAAGTTAAAATTGATTTAGATTTTAGGGGAAACTATCAATATTATTAAAAGAGAATGAGTCCTAAAAAATGTTATTGCACCTTTTCATTAGATTTAACTTTTTTTTTATTTTACTTTATATTTCTCTAACTATACATTTAATTATTCTAACTATGCTGATTTATCTTTTGTGTTACCGTGAAAAGTTAATGAAAATCTCTAATATCATGGATCACAAATTCACAATAATTGTCTATATCCAAGCATACCTAATGGCTCACAGTAAAGGTAAGTATATATATTGCCATTTTCAAATATACGACATCCACCACAGTTTTTACTCAATTATGAAATAAATGGAATATAAACCTGTGAAAAGGAACGAGTTATTATTAATTTGCAATAACCATTCCATTACCAGTTTATATTCCAAATTAGATTCATATTACTAAACCAGGATGGAGTCTAATAAACTATATACTATATCATTCATATTTTTTAACTATTGATCAAGTTAAAAAAAGTATTGATCAAGTTCATATTACCATTTCTTACATCAGTTCAATATATATTAACCGATATACACCTCACGTCTTCAATTTAAATTTCTTAATGTTCGTAAAATTAATTTTAAATTTTATAAAAAATCTAAAATATTTATAATATTAACTGATTTTAACCATTGACTGACGTGAGAAATTCATTTTATATTATAAGATTATAACTAGAAAACAGAAAATGTAAGCCTTATATCATAATATTTGTACTATTAGAATATAATCATTTTAAAAATATTCTACAGAAAATGTAAGCCTTATATCATAATATTCTTTTGTTACTATAAGAATTCAAAATTATTTACTTCTAAAAATAAAAACAAATACCCGCTCGGACGCATTGATATAATTAATTGTAATCTTAATTTTACTCAAAATCCAAAACTATAACCAAAGTAATATCCGAAATACGCAAATATACCTAATATACATAAAACATTTTGGGTACTATGTGTACACAATGGATCTTAGGTAGGATCCAACCTCGATTGGAGACATTCAGGTCCAAATAATTGGTACTTTACCCTAGACCCAAAGCTGAACCAAACCTTTATTGGTACTTTGTCCTGGATGCAAAGGTTTGGTTCAGCTTTGGGTTGGTTTCAGTTTGTTTTTTTCGTCTTGATAAAATGTATATGCCAGAGAGAAAATTACAAAATATTGTACATATAAATTTTCAAATAATTCATAAATTATATAATTAAAAAAAATTCCTTTGATTATATACAGTTTTGTAATATAATAATATACAACAATTCCAGCATACTAATTCATCTCAATTTTTTTTTATAATTCAAAAATTATGCGCTTTCGAAGGGGTCAAAATTTAGTTTTTGTAATTAAAAAAAATAACTCATGTGTACATACGAAGAGGTTTTTTTTTTTTTTTTTTGACGTCAAAAGGCCATTCTATTACTCAAACTTGAGGTGGTCTGGGTAACCAAACCGGAATAGAACAACCAATAAAATGTAACTCCCTATGAAAAGATCTAGCGGTCTTAGCCAAGAAATCTGCAATCTGATTGTGCGCCCGTGGAACGTGAATGATGTTGAATTCCGGGAAGCATATTTGTAGCGTCTCTATCCTCTCCAATTCCGTCGAAAAGCTTGGCCACGCCTGAGGATACTTCACCATTGCAATTAACTCCTTACAGTCTGTCCCAAAGCTCTGGCAGGTCGAATGTTGCAGCATTTTCTCCATCGCCCACCGCAGTGCTTCTACTTCCGAGTGTAAGGCTGATTCGCGTCGTGGGAAGTTTCTTGTCCCCATAAGCTGAGTGTTCCCAGAACTATCCATCCATGCCCATCCGCATCCACTAAAGACGGCAGAAGACGTCCAAGATCCATCTAACAAGCAGATATTCCTCAAGCTTACGACTTGAGGTTCCTCATTTATATTATCTAGTGCCACCGTTTGTACCACTTCATTAGCATCAAACCAGGCTTGGCATTCACTCTCTGCATGTCTAACTAGGTCCAAAGGATCTCTGTCTATTCCCCTAAAGAGTTTTTCATTCCTGGCCTTCCAAATGTACCATATTATCCAGGGATAAGGATCCCTATCTTGCTCTGGCTCAATGATACCATTCTTTCTCCAGAATAGGTAATCCATATTCGTGTAGACGCTCAAAACCGGGAAAATATTTGGGCATGTCGGAGTTGCTGATAAAGACCACAATTGAAGAGCTGGTGGGCATTCAAAGATTGCATGTGTGACGGTCTCTTCCACTTCTCCACATCTTGGGCAATAATTGTCACACCTCATATTACGTCTAATTAAGTTCCTCGTAACTGCCACATGACCAGTTAACAACTGCCATATAAGATGACATATCTTTGTAGGAGCCTTCAATTTCCACGCAAAAGCTTGGAGCTTTGTGATACTTGGCTCCAGAACTTCCTCTTCCTCCGTTGACTTTAATAAATTCTGAGCCACCCAATATCCCGATTTGACCGTGTATTGGCCATTCCTTGTAAAGTTCCAGCAGAACGTATCACGACGGTGAGTTGAGCTTATGGCCAAACTCCTTATGAGAGGTATATCCTCAGGATGAACATAGCTTTCCAATAGGCCCACATTCCAATCTTTCGATCCCTGATCAATAAGATCGCTTACTCTCATATTAGGATGCATCACTGGCGCTATGGGGGCTGCTGGCCTTGCGGGGTTCGATGGAATCCATGGGTCCTCCCATACCTTAGCATCATAACCTGAATGTATCTTCTGTCTAATGCCCAATAATAACAACTTCCTTGCAGCAGAAATGCTAGTCCACACATAGGATGGGCTGCTAACAGCGTTTACTCTCAATGGAGAGCTCATTCTATAATATCTTCCCCGTAAGACTCGAGCGACCAGAGAATCAGGGAACTGGACAAGTCTCCATAGTTGTTTAGCCAGAAGAGCTAGATTAAACTCATGGATCATTCGGAAGCCAATACCACCCTCCTCTCTTGGTAGACAGACTTTTCCCCATTTTGCCCAGTGTATCCCCCTTTTTGGTGGATTCGAGCTCCACCAGAACTGAGCGATGACACTGGCTAAATTTTCGCATATCTCCAAAGGGAGCAGGAACGTCGACATGACGTATGTCGGAAAAGCGAGCAGAATGGATTTAATCAGCACTTCCTTTCCACCTTTTGAGAGCCATCTACCTGTCCATCCATTCATTCTGTGCATCAGCTTATCTTTCAGGAATGCAAAAAGTTTGCATTTAGATCCGCTTATGTCTTCGGGTATGCCTAAGTATGTTCCCATTCCTCCTTCATTCTGTATCCCAAGTGCATCTTTAATCTCTTGTCTAGTATTTGCATTAATCCGCTTACCAAAGAGTAAGGACGATTTGTCAAAGTTAATACATTGACCAGATGCTTTACCATATCTCCTGACTACTTTCATTACTTCTTCACATTCACGGGGCTCCGCCTTACAGAAGAAAAGGCTATCATCAGCAAAGAGAAGGTGGGATACCGATGGACACGTGCGTGTAACACGCATCCCTGTTATCTTCCCTTGTATCTCTGCATGATTAAGAAGGCTAGCGAGCGCTTCCGTGCATAGAATAAAAATGAAAGGAGACAGAGGATCTCCTTGACGTAATCCTCTTCCTGGAATAATATTCCCTCTTGGCTCACCATTCATGAGAACCTTATATTTCACCGATGTAATACATCGCATGACCCAGCCGATCCAAGTTTCTGAGAAACCCATCTTGCGCAGGACAGCTTCAATAAAAGACCACTCCATCCTATCATATGCTTTGCTCATGTCCGTCTTAATGGCCATCCTTTTGTTCCGTCCACTTGGCTTCGTTCGTAAAGCATGGAACATCTCCTGGGCGATCATAACATTATCTGAAATCTGTCTCCCAGCAACAAAGGCTGACTGGGTTTCCGATATCAACCCTGGTAGTACATTCTTTAATCTCTGGCATAAGACTTTAGAGATTATCTTGTAGCTGACGTTGCACAGGCCAATGGGTCGAAACTGTGCCATTGCATTAGGCCTTGTTATCTTCGGGATGAGACATATATTTGTATCATTCAGTCCATTAGCCACCACCCCCTCAAACAGGAACTTATTAACCATAAGAGTTAAATCCTCTTTTACTATATCCCAGAATTTCTGGTAAAAAAGCGCAGTCATCCCATCTGGTCCTGTGGCCTTCTCCGGGTGCATAGCAAAAAGAGCTAATTTAACCTCCCATTCAGAGACCGGGGCAGTGAGGTTAGCATTCATATCACCAGTGATCGTCGTTGGGACCTGAGCTAACGCCTCCTCAATCTCCTCCGGATTTGATGATTCAAAAATCTGCCTAAAATAACTAGTTGCAATGGCTACTAGTCCTTCTTCATCCTCCACAATATTTCCATTCTCATCTAAGAGCTGGGTGATCTTGTTTCGTGCTCTTCTTTGCTTTGTCAAGGCATGAAAAAATTTCGTATTTCTATCCCCTTCTCTTAACCAAAACACCCTACTCTTCTGCTTCCAGAACATCTCTTCTGCTTTAAGAGCATCTGAGAGTTCCTTTAAGGCTGCTGCAATTTCCTCAGTTGTGGCATTATCATCTGCATACAATCCTTCCACCTTTTCTTTCAGCTCTTCCACTAATTTAGCCGAATTGACATTATGTTGCTTTCGCCATTCACTCAAGGCTCTCCTGCAGCTGGAAATATGTTCCATAATAGTCGCATTGGGAGGAAGATCAGGAGACTTCCATCCCTCAAGGATAACTTGCCGTAGCTCTTCGTTATCCAACCATCTTTTATCAAATTTAAACTTTTTGGATCTTCTTGTTGGCTTTATGAGTATGTCTGCTAGAATCGGACGATGGTCCGATCCCCATAGCCTCATGTATTTTACAGTCGAGTGGGGAAACTTCTCATGCCAGTCCGCATTTCCTACTGCTCTGTCTAAACGACATCGAACTGTTGATCCTCCTGCTCTCTTCCCCACCCAAGAAAGCATATCACCCGTGAAAGGAAATTCCAGCATACCACAGTCATTAAGCATCTGCTTGAAAGGAAGAAAAGAACTATCAGGGCGTTGTCTTCCTCCTTCTTTCTCATTGTGACATGTTATTTCATTAAAATCTCCTATCATGAACCAAGGTCCATTTCTTGTTGTTGAGAAACGCGTAAGACGTTCCCAAACTTGGTCCCTTCTTTCTAATACAGGATCCCCATAAACAAACGTCATATAGACTTTTATTCCATCAATGACTGCCTCAATGTCAATCATACGATTATTTGAAAATAAAACATTAACTTGAAATTCATCCATAAAAAATAAAGCTAAACCTCCGCTGAGTCCAAGTGGCTCAACAGTAAACAAATGATCAAATCCTAAGTCAGCCTGAATGTTTTGCAACATCAGCCTTCTGTTCTTCGTCTCAGAAAGAAACACAAGTCCTGGGCGATGCTTCTGACACATCTCCGTAAGGCGTCGAACTGTGAGGTCGTTTCCAATCCCTCTACAGTTCCAACTGAGCGTCCTCATTGATCAAGGTGGGATGGGTTTTTGGAACCATCGAACCATCACTCTTTGATGAGCTGGTTTTCTGTCTCCTCGAGCTATGGTGCTGGCGTCTTGAGCCTCCTGTTCCACCAGACGCACGAGCAGAAAGAGAGGAAGATGATCTCTTCTGTGGAGATCCTCGACGAAGAATCTCAAATTTCTTTTTCTGAATGCCCAAAGAAGCACTCGATTTGTAACCATGTTTGGTATTTCTCGACGATCTCGCAGCCAATCTGTGATTTTTGATCAGCAACGTAGTCAGCCCTATCCTGATCGTTTTTATCCTCCATTTCTGCAAGCTCTAACCCCATCAAATCATCATTCGCCATCTCACAATCCATCAAACCACCTACTAGCTGCTCCGTAATATCCATATCATTGAGCGCTTCAATCACCTGATCATCTTCCGTAGTAGGCTTTGGATCCTGCTCTGTCAGGGTTTCGAACTCTAGAGACCGAGGAGTCCCTTTTAAACGTTTTGTGACGTTCTCATCTAAGCTATCACCCCTGGAGGGCGTAACAATAGCGCTAGCTATTCTCCTCGTAACAGCAGCCACACCCAAACTTCTTTGATCTGGACTCGGACGTGGCTTAGACAGCGGTGGAGATGCTTCGCGATCAGCCTGCAACCGGTTAGCATTTTCCTTCGGCAGTGGAGAAACACTCCGCATTTGATGGTCATAGGAACCATCATCACGATCCATCAAAACATCCACCAGTCGATCACGTACCACATTCTCATCATGGCGAGATTGAGATTGCGACTTCTTCTCGCGCCAGCTTGCTCCATTGTACCTATCGTACGGTTTTGCCTCTACTCGCGCTCCTGCATATCTCTTCTTCCAAGCCGGGTCATCCCGCCGCCTTATCACTCTGTCCACACGGCCTGTATAAGCCTCACGAGGATGAGCCAAGTCATAGGTCCGCCTTCCATTTTCCTTCCCTCCATTATCATTCCTTCCATTATCATTCCTCTCAGTAACATAGCCAGACGGCTTATGGTATGGTACAACCGGCGCATTCGAATGCAACGCTTTGGTCTCCTTCTTAACCAACCCTTTCGAGTACAGCCGTGGGCGGTTCTCCTGCATCTGAACCCGCGCAAAGACGCCTTGACGCTGAAGCAAAGAACAATACTCCTTCTCGTGGGTAAGCATACCACAAGTAGAACAATGTTTGAACAACATCTCATACTTAATCTCAATCGTAACCTCATCTCCTTCGGGAGATTCAGCCTTCCTTGCAAACTTTAGTGGCCGTCGAGAGTCAATGTCTAGAAGCATTCTGCCCTCAATCAGCTCTATTGAGTCCTGATGAACGTGCCCCAGACGGGAGCCAATTTCTCTCAGGTTGTTCTCGGTCCATAGATGTAAGGGAACACCAATCAGTCGAGTCCAGAATGGTATTATCCAAGGATAGTCATCATGGACGACAGGTTCCCATCGAACCAGCACAAACATGCAGAAGTTGAAGTGAAACGGACCCTGTTGAAGAACAGAGTTTAGCTCCTCTTCGGTGGTAAAGTTGAGTAGAAACTTTCCATTTCCCAAGTCATTTGCCATGATGCGGTCCTCCATGCCCCATTGGACCGGCATTTTTTGGAGAAGTTTCTCCACACTTTGTTTTTTCGGGTTAAGGATCTTGCCGATCAGAGACAGCTTGAATTCATTAATGTTTTGAGAAACATCATGATCAGTTAACTTAATCGGTTCATCATCATCCTCATAGAGGATTCCTTTGCCCTTAATATCAGCCATATGGCTTGATTTCGAACGATACGATGACCCCATATGAGGGCTCGATGTGTAGAACCAACGCAATCCGTGTCAGAAAGGTTCAGGCCTTGACGTAAGATCAAAACCAAACAAGAAGCCCCAAACTGACGTAGATACCACTCGTTAATCAGAGCCAAGCGGAGTAACGGACGATAGATTAAGACAACCAGAAACGAAAGGGTCGAACGTAGAAGCCAGGTCGATCAATCAGTAACCACACGTCAATGAACGGGGAGATTAAGAGAGATCGTGAGATCAGCTTTGATGCCGTGTGAAATACGCCAGAGAAGAGCTATCGAGATCCAACGTGCGATGAGGGTTCCGTCTAGCCAGGTGATCCACACGCCAAAGAACGTGCCGATCGCAGAAGCCCAAACCGCTCTTCCAATATCAGATCGTACGAACACCCACTATCAGATCGACACGAACCAGCCACCGATGAACTACTTGGGACCCTAACCTCTTGGATCGCCTCCCACCAGATGTAGAGAAACGGAAAAGGGAAGGATCGTGTGATCTATTACCAAAGAGTAACAGATCAGATGATGAACAAATCTCAAAGAAGATTTGTTCAAGCCGCCATGTGAGTCACCCTTGGTGTCGCCAGAGAGAAAACGTAAAACCTAGTTTTTACATACGAAGAGGTTAAAGTGGCAGTTAATACACATTATATGTTGTATATCATAGCCTAAAGATTGATATTACTATTTAATGAATTATAGTTTTTTAGTGATAGAATCAAATTTCTCTTCTTATTATTTTAAGCTTTAGATTATCTCCACTGCCCTTTGACAAAAAAAAAGAAAGAAAGATTATCTACACTGCCCTTGCAAATCTCAACAGAAAGGTCGACATTATATGGGAAATTAAATCCATAAATCTTAAAACAGCTGGATCGTTACGAGCAGCACGCTAATTGATTTCCCTTGGTTCATGAAAAAACTTTTGTATAAACCCACTTGGAAAAGAATGGTTCTAAAAAGAAGCTAATATAGTAATTTATAATAATTTTGAATAATTTATCCAACTCGAAAATGTGTACAAACATCCTTGCATGCAGGTTGGCGTCTCATGCTGATGACACATGTGTGTATTCATATGTTTATGTTCTGTTATACTTTTGACTTCATCAGGCGTAATCGTCGGGATTATTATGTGTATATCACGTGAAGCCATGCCTTTTTAGAAGTTATATATGAATTTTACATTCGATCCACGGATGATCGGAATCGAGCTAATTGTCTAATACTTTGTAATAATATATTAAGGAGCTCATAAAAAATACAGTATCATCTGAATGAGAACTTCCTGCGATTTCCAACTAAAAAAATTAGACAATATCGTATTAGTTTGAAGTCAGAACACAAACTGACTGAAAATTTCCCAACTCAGTGCGAACCCATCGACCTGATCTAAAATTTACATGAAATAATTGGCAAATTGGACAATTTTTAAGTTTCTAATTTGCTAGTTAGGTCAAGTCTACCTTTAGATATAGATGAAAGATCCTCTAAAAACTTTGTGAGATGGACAATATTTGCAATTTTGCCATGTAAAAATTTATTTTATTCCATGAAAGTTAAGTTGCATACAAAAATAATCTTCATATTACCCAACAATTATCCACAACCACAATGTTCAAAATCTTAGAATTGATATACTGTAAAATCTTACGTATTTCTCCAGAAAACCTTTGTTTACCATTTTGTTTCTCTCTGATATCACTCAAATTACCTTAAGGAGTGATTTACTCTCTCAAATAAAAGATCGAGCTGTAGCACTTAGAGATCGAATTCACAAGGAGCTAAGACATATAATAGATATATCTAATTATGTAGTTAAGCTAAGTTGAATGATTTAAATGTAAATGAACATGAGTGAACAAGTAATTGTTCGATTGATTAATGGGATTTTAAAACAGACTAGGTTAAGATATGCGCTTTGCGTGAGATAAACATTTTATATACAAACTATATTTATACATTATTATTATTTATTTTATGTTTTCTACTTATTATGAAATAATAAAATAATAGATATATATTAAAATATTGAGAAATCGGTAATATTACATATATAATTAAATTGGCTTGCACATATAAATCAAACAATCACTTTTGTTTATTAACAATCATTTTAAGGTAAATAAATAAAAAATCAATTTTATCCATTCTATATTATGTAATTAAATTTAAATGATAAACATAGATATAAAATAGTTTTTCAAAAAAAAAAAATAGATAAAATATTTTTTTAGTAAAGTTGTTTATTAAATGAAGTTTTTAATCATATGGTTTTATGATTATTGTTATCTTATAACAAAAATTTAAACCATTAAAAAAAATTTAATTTGAGGTGTCTAATAGTTTTAGTAAGTTATAATCATTTTTAACTGAATGCAAATTTTAAAATTAAAATATTAGTTATCGTCTCAACATTTGTTCAATGCAAATAGGCATGGGAAAAAAAACCGGAACTGAAGAACCAAACTGCAACCGAACCGAAATACCTGAAACTGGAACCGGATCGAGACCCTCAAATATCCGAACGGTTCCTATATTTCTATATTTAAACCAAACCGGAACCAAATCGTGAACCAAACGGGTACCCGGATATATAACACTATTAATTATATATATACATATAAAATAGTTAGATATATATTTATAATTTAAAAATCTATCAAAAGTACCAAAAATTATTAATAACTAAATTATTTTAAAGTATCCGAACTAGCCGAAAGTATCCAAAATTCGAAACTATCCAGATAGTATTATCCGAAATATCCAAAGTAATCTGAAATGTCTATTTTTTTTTATCTAAATCATCCTAATTTTTTTTAATTTTTTACCCTAAACAACCGATATTTTACCCAAACTATCCGAACTACCCAAACGACCCGAACCGAAACCGAAACCAAATGAGAACTGATTTTTCGAGTATTTTCAGGTTCCTAATTTTACTATCCGAACCGAAAAAAACTCAAAACTATTCGAACTAAACCGAAGCGAAAATATGTCAAGTAGTAAATAAATCCTCTAACCCCCTACCCGAACTACCGATACCCAAAATACCCTAACCCAACCGAATCGAACCCCGAAATGCCCATGCCTAAATGTAAATATCAATATATAGTTTGGATTTTATATGATATGTAGTTTAATTAAATGATATATATATTAATATAAACACTTATTAAATAAGACTTCTTACTCATGTGGTTTATAACTATTTATATCTTATTATAACAAAAAAATTTAAACCATTGATAACAAAAAATTGTTTGAGACTTTTAACAATTTAGTAATTGTTAGCAAATCTTTGTTATTGGTAATCATTAATTGCATATATATATTTTAAAAACATTAGGTAATTCTGTAGCTTTTATATAAAAAAGAATGAATAATAACTTTTAATACTAAGAAATGGTTTTATGATGAGTTTAATGAAAACTATAGTTTATATTTAGATGAACCAACATACTTTTCTAAGGACTCTCGAAAATCATTCTCATGACGACACGTGTCATGCTTCAAATGTTGTATTGCTTCTCTTTTAATATATAGGGGATGTAGTTTAATTAAATGACTAGATTTTGACCCGCGATTTCAAATCGCGGGATTATTTTCTAACAAAACTTTAATTTTTGATATTTTATTTTATGTTTTCTTAATATTTTTATTTTGGCACATATATACTATAAAGTATATTAAATTTTTAGCTTATTCTAAAGATATACTATGCAAAAATATATATTAAATTTTTTAATATTTTTTTAATTTTTTTTTGGATATATATGTTTCCGATGCCATAAATATTATAATATTTTATTATATAAAAATATTTTGATTTAAATTATCTAATTTATATAATGAAAATTTATTAGTCTAACCCAATAATTTTTCATGTTTATCAATTATTCCAAAAAAATTACTTCGTTTATCTAACTATATTTGGAAATACTAAAGAACCAATTTTATAGAAATATTAATACTATGAAAATAGTAATCATTTTATTTAAATAAAGTTATATGGTTTAAATTTGGGAAAATTTGGAAAAATAACTTTAGATGAGATTATATTTTTAAAACTACACTTTGTCTAATTTTTTTTGAAAACTACACTTATTTATAAGTGAAATGACTAAACTATCCAATTTTAATGTTTATACTTATCTGATATCTTAACTAATAATTTTAATTTTAAACATAAAACAGTACTGTAACGGCCTAGTTCTTGGCCCAAAAATTTCTTAAGGAGAGCCCGTTAAGACTGCAGCCCATTAGGGTAAATGACCTAGGGTTCCCTCCTTTTCCTATAAATGAAGCTGCCTCCTCTCACTTTTCTCTCATTTCTGAAACTTGAGCGAAGCTCTGCAGAGATTTAAAGAGACTAGGAAACCCTAGCCGTCAAGCTTCTCTTCTCCTTTTCTCTCTTCTTCTCTCACGCCTCTCTCTCTTTCTCCCTCTCTTTTCTATTTCCGTTGGATCTCTTCCTCTCTCCTTGCCGTGAGCCCCCCCCCCCCCCCCCCCCCGAGAGCAAGCCGAGCCGCCAGTGGTGGTGGTGGTGGACGTCCAAGGGGTGGTGGGGTGATCGTCCGAGTGTGGTGATGGTGGTCGCTGTGTGGTGTTGTGGTGGTGACCAGATCTCGTCTCTCTCTCTTGATTACTTGTTCCAGATCTGTTCAATCTCCTCTCCTTTGTCTCTTGTTCCAGATCCAGATCCAGATCTAAGCTAAGGTGGAGTGTCTCGAACCCAACCTTCTCTCCTGATTCTGTATACTCCTTTATGTTGGAGTTAGGTTGTTTAGACCCTGTTTGAGAGATAGGTTGATAGAACATGATAATTGCTAGGATGATAGATGAATGAATCATGATGCATAAGAACCCTCCTACTGTTAACGGGACTTGATGAACTGATCTATGTTGTGGTGATGTTGATTGGTTGATGAGTGATGCTTGTATGTTTGGATGTGTAGTCCCATGTGTGGTTTGTGAATAAAGCTAGGATGCTAGAGAGAAATGAATGCTAAGTTGATAGATGAGTAATGATTGTTAATGTTATTGAAGTAGAACTTGAGCGCGATGTGTATTGTGTGCGACACCGATAACGGGTGGCGTCTAGTGAATGAGTCCAAGTACAAGTCTAAATGAAAAGGGAAAGTAAATGAAAAATGAGAAGGGATAAGTGTAATTGATAAGGATGAGAAAGGATAAGTGAAAGTATAGAAGAATAACGTTAAGGTTAAGCATGGGTGGGAAAGCATATAGAGTCTAAGGAAAGTATGTGTGGCAGTAGTTCACGCTAGGTATCCACAGGAGATGTGGCCAATCCACATGAATATGGAAGCACCCATAGGAGATGTGGCCAATCCACAAGAATATGGGGTAGAAGCCTAGTTGGGGCTACCCACTGATGAAAAGGACGTATTGATGAAAAGGATGTGCATTGTAGGGTCTTTAGCTCATGGTCGGGTAACGGGGAGTTAAAGGTGTCATAGGATCGAGTCGGACTGGTAAGATGAGTCGGTTAAGTCTAGGGTTTGACGTGTGTGGCAATGAGTGAGATCATTGTATTGCTTGATCACTAGGTTGTTAGAAATGAATGGAAGTGAATGTGGAAATTACAGATGACGATAGGAAATGATAAAATGCATTAACTGATTGTAGTGGCTAGTCAGTCCTAGTTCCCGCATAGAGTAGTATAGAGTGTCATGCGGGCAGGCTGGTCTAGAACCACTTCACTGAGTAACTTGTTGCTCACCCCTCCATTTCCATTTTTCCCTGTGCGCAGGACTGTAAGTAGAAGTATATGGATGTGGGTATGACGGTATTTCAAAGAAGGTTATGCGCTCGTCTCTCGGGACCAGTAACGGGACACGTAGGGTTGTCTAAATGAGTAGACACGTGTTCATAACGCCCCTTCGATAACCCCGGTCGGACTCCGGGGGATCGGACTGTTACAAGTACGTTTAAAATTTTATCAACATTCAATTTTTTATTTATTCCTTTTCAGAAAATACTCTTATATCTAATATATTACGACAATATAAAGTAGATAATCTTCACTCACCATTTTCTTAAACAAACGTTACAGCATATATCATCACAATTTAACCATATCCCTTTCCATAGGATCCTTTAATTAACAAAAACAATTAGTTAATGATGCATACAAGTTATTTACTAAATAGCTAAATGATCTCTTCTTTTGCCCAAAAGTGTGTTTATGTTTTGTTATACTCACATACAATATACACACATGAAACGACCCAGATAAAAAAACAAAGGTCTGAGAATCAAATAGTGCCTGGATGTATTTTTTCTCTCTTTATCACAATTTATTATTTACTGTAAATTTCAGCTTGGATTAGGACAAGACAAATTTTTAGTAGAGATGATCTTTTGCGAACTTAAAACACAGGGAGCGCATCTTATAACGTGAAATTGTGTACTTTAATGATGTAAAAATGGATGAACAGACAAAGAAAAGAGATTCAATTCATTTATCGTCCTCTGTCATAAAAATACTAAGTGGTAGTCAGTAACTTCAACAATGGAAATACCAGCAAAGGTCACGAATAATAGTTGAAAACAATAAAACTATTAATATAATAACTTTATTTCTATTAGTTTAATTATAATACTATTTTCAAATTTTGAATTAATTAATAAATTTATAAACTATAACTTAAATTAGGGTAAAAAAGTCTTATCACATACAAGAAAGTGTACTTTTCAAAAATGGAAAAAAGAAATGTATTTTTCAAAATTTAAAAGATAATTAGAGTATTTTTCAAATTATCCCTTTAAATTTCTAACTGATTTTATACTGTATGCTGAAAAGACAAATAAAGAAAAATTTGTGCTGTAAAATGAGATATGTTAGTTTAAATAAACCCATAAGCTATTTAATGTTAAAAATAACTAACTAATAGCAATAATTAATTGCTTATTTATAAACGAACTAAAAACTTATTATTTACAAATAATCTAAACAAACTTGTATATGTAAAAAAAAATATTTTCAAAAGATTTGTTTCCTTATTAAATGGGTGAAATAAATTAAAAAGATTCTAAAAATAAGCAATGGCATGCTAATGTAAATAAATTAAAAACTAATGGCATAATCTTAATAGAGATTATGCTTTAATAGTATACTAGATTTTGGCCCGCGCTTTAAAAGCGCGGGATTTTTTTAAAAATATTATTTTAAAATGACAAAATATTTATAATTATAAAAGTATGTGGTTTAATATTTGATTATCTAATACAATTATAGTTTTGCTGATTTTTTAAGTTAAAAAATATTAATAGATATTTAAAATGATATAAAAGTTGGAAATTTATTTTCATATATTTTTGAGAAATAAACACTTTATTCCCAACAGAAAGCAGTTATCACAACCCATGCAGTCGCTGTTCACACAAAGTTAGAGAAAAACAAAGGTATAGATATATCCATATCTTTATTCAGATATCTAAATGCAAGAATCCTTGTAAAGTCTCAGACGATGAATGCATGAAGTTATGGTGACATAGTAGGAGCCATAGGGTTTTGATTCTGGAGTGTAATGGTTTGTGATAGAAAGCGTTCGACTGCGTTCGACGCAGTCATATTTATAATAACAATAGGAAAACGATTTAGGTGTTAATGAGATCCTAGGACTCTTCTCTGGATGGTTTGGATAGATCCTTGCATAAACGAATCAAAGACTCAAGTTTATCAAGGTAAGTGGATCGATTGGTGACACAAGAGGCTACGGAAAGGCTCCTTGATACTCCTAGGCTATAGATCGGATATGACACACCAAACTAAGGCCCTTAGCACTGGATATTACACACCAGCAGACTGGATATTACACACCAGACACTTCAACAACTCGCAAAGCAAGAGAGAAGACACCAAAAAGGTTTTAAACAAAAGATAACTTAGATTAGAATTAGGGTTTGTGATACACTTAAATAGAGAGATCCTTGTACATGCACAAGGTCTCGAAAACATAAGAAAACATAAAGGAAAAGGCTCCACACGGTTTCAAAATAATAACATAACACTTAGAGTAAAACATAATATAAGATAGATGATGAAGTCGGTCCAAGATGCCTTAGGCCGAGTTGCATCCAAGATACATCAACTAGGAATGTGTAAGTGAACTTGATACCTCATTAAAAACCTTGATTAGAAAACCCAGTGGGACAAAACTAATCAAGGGAAAAAGAGTATACCAAGCCACTTGCCTAGATGATGATCAGCTTGATGGTAAGATCACATGAATGGTGATGAGTGTGTCTTGGTGGCTCAAGCTTCTACCAAGACAGTCTTCTTGCTCCTTAGAGATCTTCAGTATGTTTCCAACAGCTTCCTTGAGTCTCCTTGTCATTGCACGAGTTATAGGACCTGTGGGAATGGCTAGGACAGCTTCTTCTTCAGCTAGTGTATCTTCAGTCTCTCCTTCTTCATCTTTATCAACTAGCTGGTCCATGATCATATCATCCCCTCCCACTTGAAAAGGATTTTTCCTCAAATCTGGCTCATCTGCAATAAAAGGGATCAAGTCAGTAACATTGAAGCTATTACTCACATCATACTTACCTTGCAAATCCAGTTTGTAGGCATTGTTGCTGATCTTCCTTATGACCTCAAAAGGTCCATCAATCCGCGGCATTAGCTTGGACTTCCTTTCATTGGGAAACCTCTCTTTCCTTAGGTGAATCCAGACCTGATCACCCACTTCAAAGACCATCTCACGCCTTCCTTTGTTAGCATGCTTAACATACTGTTTGGTTGTTGCCTCAATGTTGAGCCTAGCCTGCTCGTGGAGTTGCTTCACCATCTCTGCCTTCTTTTTGCCATCAACGCTGACCCTTTCACACTCAGGTAAAGGGATTAAATCCAAAGGAGAGTTGGGATTGAACCCATAAACAATTTCAAAAGGAGAAAACTTAGAAGTAGAATGCACAGCATGATTGTATGCAAATTCACAATGAGGCAAATAGTCTTCCCATGATTTCAAGTTTTTCTTTATGAATGCACGCAAGAGTGTTCCAAGAGTCTTATTAACTACTTCAGTTTGTCCATCAGTTTGTGGATGACAAGTAGTAGAAAACAAGAGTTTAGTACCTAGCTTAGACCAAAGAGTCTTCCAAAAATAACTAAGAAACTTAGTATCTCTATCAGAAATAATAGTCTTAGGCATGCCATGTATGCGCACAATCTCTTTAAAGAACAAGTTAGCAATATGCAATGCATCATCAGTTTTGTGACAAGCTATGAAATGTGCCATCTTTGAGAACCTATCCACAACCACAAAGATAGAATCCTTTCCAGTCCTAGTTCTAGGCAATCCAACAATGAAATCCATAGATATGTCATTCCAAGGATGATAAGGTATAGGGAGAGGAGTATACAAACCGTGAGACTGAACCTTAGACTTGGCTTGCTTGCAAGTTGCACATCTCTCACATAGTTTCTCCACATCTCTTTTTATCCGAGGCCAAAAGAAGTGATCCTGCAAAGTTTTAAGAGTCTTTGCAATACCAAAGTGACCCATGAGACTTCCTCCATGAGATTCCCTAACAAACAAGTCTCTCAAAGAACAGTTAGGCACACACAATCGATTATCATAGAAAAGAAAACCATCATGTCTAAAGTAGTGTCCTACAGCAAATTTCTCACAAGAGTTGTAAGCCTCTTTAAAATCAGGATCATTCTCATACATTCCTTTAATCTGCTCAAATCCTAATAGCTTAGCATCAAGAGTGTTCAAGAGAACATACCTTCTGGATAGTGCATCAGCAACTATGTTTTCCTTACCTTGTTTATACTTGATGACATAAGGAAATGTCTCAATGAACTCAACCCACCTTGCGTGTCTCTTGCTGAGTTTGTTCTGTCCTTTGAGGTATTTGAGAGACTCATGATCAGTGTGAATGACAAACTCCTTGGGCCATAGGTAATGCTGCCATGTCTGCAAAGCCCTCACCAAAGCATAGAGTTCCTTGTCATAAGTAGCATAGTTGAGAGTTGCTCCTCCAAGTTTCTCACTGAAATATGCTATGGGTCTCTTTTCCTGCATAAGAACAGCACCAATTCCAATTCCTGAAGCATCACATTCAAATTCAAAAGTTTTATTGAAATCAGGAAGTATAAGAAGGGGGGCATTAGTAAGCTTCTCTTTTAGGCATTGAAAGGCAAGTTCTTGCGCTTCTCCCCATTTGAATCCAACTTCTTTCTTGATCACCTCAGTCAATGGAGCTGCTATGGTGCTAAAGTCTTTCACAAACCGTCGGTAGAAGCCAGCTAATCCATGGAAGCTTCGCACTTCACTTATGGTTTTAGGAATCGGCCACTCTTGTATTGCTTTCACCTTCTCTTGATCTACCTTTACTCCATCTGCACTCACAACAAAGCCTAAAAAGACCAAGTTATCCGTACAGAAAGTGCATTTCTTAAGATTAGCAAATAGCTTTTCTTTCCTCAAGACATCAAGAACAGTCCTAAGATGTTTTATATGCTCTTCTAAACTCTTAGAGTAGACAAGGATATCATCAAAGTAAACTACCACAAACAATCCTATAAAAGATCTAAGCACATGATTCATCAATCTCATAAAAGTACTAGGAGCATTAGTTAAGCCAAAAGGCATCAATAACCACTCATACAAACCATGCTTAGTTTTAAAAGCTGTTTTCCACTCATCTCCTTCTTTCATTCTAATTTGATGATACCCACTCTTCAAATCTATCTTAGAAAAAATGCTAGAGCCATGCAATTCATCAAGCATATCATCTAATCTAGGAATAGGGTGGCGATACTTCACTGTTATGTTGTTGATTGCTCTACAATCAACACACATGCGCCAGCTCCCATCTTTCTTGGGCACAAGAAGCACCGGTACGGCACAGGGACTCATGCTCTCACGGATATGGCCTTTCTCCATCAGTTCCTCAACCTGCCTCTGAAGCTCCTTAGTCTCAACTGGATTAGTTCTGTATGCTGGCCTGTTAGGAAGAGTAGAACCTGGTACAAAATCAATCTGGTGCTCAATCCCACGTATAGGAGGCAAACCAATTGGATTATCTTCAGGAAATACATCTTCAAAGTCCTGTAAAAGAACAATCTTGGCATAGAAGTTGTGCTGCTTGTGTTGCTCGGGTTTGAGATCTATTTCTTTCTTCTTCTGAAGCTGTAACTGATCTTGATGCACTTCCTTAGGAGTGAGAGGCACCAAAATAGTCTTCTTGCCATTGAACTCAAAAGAGTGCTTATTAGTAAAGCCATCATGTGTAACTCTCCTATCAAACTGCCATGGCCTTCCAAGCAAGATATGACTTGCTTCCATTGGTATCACATCACAGAGTATCTCATCTTCATATCTCCCAACGGACAAGGGTATAGAAACCTGAGTAGATACCCTCATCTCGCCTTCTTCATTAAGCCACTGCAGCCGGTAAGGTTTAGGATGCTTTTGAGTTTTCAAACCAAGCTTCTTCACCATTGTCTCGCTAGCAACATTAACACAGCTTCCACCGTCGATGATCAGGCTGCAGACCTTTCCTTGCACTAGACAACGTGTGTAGAACAAGTTCTCTCTTTGTTCTTGCTCCTCAGTTTTGTTTTGCAAACTGAGAGTTCTTCTTGCAACCAAAAGTCTACCTTGAACTGGTTCTTCCTCATACTCAGCTTCTGATAGTTCTTGATCAGTCCTTAGTTTCTCATCTTCAGATTCAAATTCTCCATTCTCCAGAAGAATCATAACTCTCTTGTTAGTACACTCGTTAGCATAATGCCCACGCCCTTGGCACTTAAAACACTTCACATCTCTTGCACGCGAGCTTGTAGCTTCCACTTTACCCTTATCTTTGTTGTAGATGCTACTAGTCTTAGATTCTTCTTTTGGCTGTGGCTTGCTCTCCTTCTGATAGCTTGGTTTATCTTCCTTAGAGGTCTGGTATCTACTGGAACCATAGCTGCCACGCGCATAACTTCTTCTCTTAACTTGCTGCTCTACCAAGATAGCTTTGTGTAGCATCTCCTCTATCTCCAAGTAGTGTTGCATCTCCACTCTATCTTGTATCTCACGGTTGAGTCCACCAAGAAAACGTGCCATAGTAGCTTCACTGTCCTCAGATACACAAGCTCTTAGCATAAGCAATTCCATCTCTTGAAAGTATTCCTCTACAGACTTTGATCCTTGTGTAAGCAGTCTCAGCTTTTGATGAAGATCACGGTGATAATGACTTGGTACAAACCTCTTGCGCATCACAGCTTTCATCTCTGCCCATGTTTCAATGGGGAATTCACCATTGCGCCTCTTGTTTGTAACCAACTGATCCCACCAGCTCAAAGCATAGTCATTGAACTCGGTAGCAGCTACTTGAATCTTCTTGGTCTCTGAGTAATGCTGACAGTTGAAAACGAGTTCTATCTTCTTTTCCCACTCAAGATAGGCATCTGGATCAGCTTTACCATGGAAAGGAGGGATCTTAAGCTTCAATCCTGATAGCTCATTGCGTCTATGCCTTCGGCCCTCATGATCATGTCGAGATCTTCTACTGCTATGTCTCGAACCGGAGCTATGGCTACTTCTCTCATAGAAGTTATCAGTTTCTTCTGATCCAGCATGCTCACGCTGACCTTGTCTGTTTCTTCTTTGCTCACGCCTCTGGCCGGATGCTTGTCCTTGCCCATCATTTGGTCTCTGATCATACTTCTCTTCCAGCAACTTCACCATCGCATCCATTACTTGTTTGGTGATTGCTTCTTGTAACATTTTGTTCCTTCTCATAAAAGTTTCATCGTCCTCCTCAGATCCCATTGCTTCCTGACAGACACAAGATTTGAACCAGTAAGTAGTTCAAAGGAATCGACACACAACAAGGATTCAAATAAGGCAACAGAAAGATTTAAACAAGGCGGCAATCAATACTTGAACAACACGCAACGATTTGAATTCTTTATCACTCACTAAATGGAAAATAATCACAGATCAGATTCAACGGATGATGAAATGAGATTAACAAATCCTGATCTATGATTCTAACAACAGATCGAGTCACACAAACACAAGAAACTTTTGGATCAAGCAAACCGATAACGTATTCGACAAGAATGTGAAAGGTTTTTGTTTAAAACTTGATCGAAATTCTTAGATCTAGCAATATGAGACACGAAACAATCAGATCTAACAATCCTGATAATGAAACAAACAGATCAAGTGAGAATAAACACACAAGAACCGAATGATCAAAGATATAAAACGATAAAGAGAAGATCTTATGAACAAACAAAAGAGAAATCGAAACTCCCCTTCCAGAGTGCTCTGATACCACTTAATGAGATCCTAGGACTCTTCTCTGGATGGTTTGGATAGATCCTTGCATAAACGAATCAAAGACTCAAGTTTATCAAGGTAAGTGGATCGATTGGTGACACAAGAGGCTGCGGAAGAGCTCCTTGATACTCCTAGGCTATAGATCGGATATGACACACCAAACTAAGGCCCTTAGCACTGGATATTACACACCAGCAGACTGGATATTACACACCAGACACTTCAACAACTCGCAAAGCAAGAGAGAAGACACCAAAAAGGTTTTAAACAAAAGATAACTTAGATTAGAATGAGGGTTTGTGATACACTTAAATAGAGAGATCCTTGTACATGCACAAGGTCTCGAAAACATAAGAAAACATAAAGGAAAAGGCTCCACACGGTTTCAAAATAATAACATAACACTTAGAGTAAAACATAATATAAGATAGATGATGAAGTCGGTCCAAGATGCCTTAGGCCGAGTTTCATCCAAGATACATCAACTAGGAATGTGTAAGTGAACTTGATACCTCATTAAAAACCTTGATTAGAAAACCCAGTGGGACAAAACTAATCAAGGGAAAAAGAGTATACCAAGCCACTTGCCTAGATGATGATCAGCTTGATGGTAAGATCACATGAATGGTGATGAGTGTGTCTTGGTGGCTCAAGCTTCTACCAAGACAGTCTTCTTGCTCCTTAGAGATCTTCAGTATGTTTCCAACAGCTTCCTTGAGTCTCCTTGTCATTGCACGAGTTATAGGACCTGTGGGAATGGCTCGGACAGCTTCTTCTTCAGCTAGTGTATCTTCAGTCTCTCCTTCTTCATCTTTATCAACTAGCTGGTCCATGATCATATCAGGTGTTTAGGTTAATAGTATTTAAGGAATCACGTGCAGCATATTCTAAAATATAAACTTGATAGATATTCTGAATCAAAATATAGATAGTGTCGTTATTGATTCAAATATTTGCGGATCCTATTTTAATGATGAGCAAATTCGGTGAGATTATTTTGGAAACATGTATTATATATTTTTCTACTTTTTGATGCTGTTTTAAGAGAAATTGATAGAGATTATTTTCGAAGTTAATATCTATATTATACAATATATTGTGTCTCCCTATATTGTATCATACAAATTGTGTATCTTTTATTTGTTGCTCAAGTTTGAAACTCATGAATTGACTACTCTCAAAAATATCTAAAAAATATGAATTTAGATGAGAAACTTTACGTAAAAATATAGATGAAGATGGGCGTTCACTATTTCTAAAAAAATGAGATTCTTTTGTTATGAATTTGTAAACCGAAGTGTAATTCTGTTGCTTTTTGAAAATTTTATTCAAATATATAGAATGTTGGATAACACGTATAGTACACATCTGTAAGAATGATATTCGGAAATGACTATATGCATTACAATATGCAGTTTTGATGTATGATATGAAAACGTAGACACATTCTTAATGCCTTAATACGAAAGAGAAGTGTGTATGAACCTAACATTGATATTGAGAAGTGTGTATGAAACTTTGAATTACTTATGTAGTATGAGGATCAAACTCAATAACACATTAACACACTGGTTGGTTTTGAAAAATATGTTAAGTGGAGAATACGTTTGATTTTGGTCCCACGAGCTGTATGGATGGTTCTGAAAAATATGTTAAGTGGAGAATACGTTTGATTTTTCCTTTGGAATATAGTCCTTTATTTATTTGTTTTATTAATTCATTATTGAAAAAAAATGCAGTGGCATATCATTGTAATTAACTTTAAAAGGCAGGGGCAGAATCCTATTAGGGATTCTGCTTTAATAGTATAGATATATATATATATATATATTAATATAAACACTTATTAAATAGGACTTCTTACTCATGTGGCTTATAACTATTTATATTTTCTTATAACAAAAAATTTAAACCATTGATAAAAAAAATTTGTTTGAAACTTTTAACAGTTTAGTAATTTATACTCGTTTTAAAAAATTCAAAATACATAATATACGAAAAAATCTAATTCTTATTATATGGTTAATGCAATTGTGTAATTTATTTTAATAACATATATTTAAACAAAAATGATTGAGTGTATACAAAATTGTTAGCAAATATTTGTTATTGGAAATCATTAATTGCATATATATATTTTAATAACATTAGGTAATTTCGTAGTTTCATTTAAGGAAAGAGCGAATAATAACTTTTAATACTAATAAATGATTTTATGATGAGTTTAATGAAAATTATAGTTTATATTTAGATGGACCAACTTACTTTTCTAAGAACTCTCGAAAATCATTCTCATGACGACACGTGTCATACTTCTAATGTTGTAATGCTTCTCTTTTAATATATAAGGGATATGGGAGACGTTAGATTTAGGGTTTCTATTCAGAAAATCAGGATTATAGAGATATAGACTATTAAGCATATATGGATATTCTAGAACTTAAACATATAAGAATAGTCGATCAACTTCTGTAGGACCTCAGCTGTCGCTTGTTGGTCCTGAGAAAGTGTTGATCGATATGATGCTCGTGTGATAACTTCTGTAGGACCTCAGCTGAGCATGCAAAACAGATAGTCCTCAAGGACTCCATTGACTTTGATAGCAGAAACTAGATCCTTGAACCTCTCCAGATGGTCTATATGATGCTCGTGTGATAACCCACAGTAGGGTGTCTGTCCCACGGCTGTAAAGTACTGAGGCTTCAACTCAAAGTCTTGCCTCTGTATGGCTGAAGGACGGATGGCAGATCTAATATCATAGTACTTGTAACGGCCTGATCCCCCGGCGTCCGACAGGGGTTATCGAAGGGGCTTTATGGACACGTGTCTACTCATTTAGACAACCCTACGTGTCCCGTTACTGGTCTCAAGAGTCGACGGATGCATAACCTTCTTTGAAATACCGTCACACCCACATCCATATACTTCTACTTACAGTCCAGTGCACATGGAAATGGAAATGGAGGGATGAGCAACAAGTTACTAAGTGAAGTGACTCTAGACCAGCCTGCCCGCATGACATTTTATACTACTCTACGCGGGATCTAGGGCTGACCAGCCACTACAATCAGTTAATGCATCCTATCATTTCATATCATCATCATTTATTTCCATGCGTTCAATTCTATACATTTCTAGCAACCTCGCGATCAATCAATACAATGATCTCACTCATTGCCACGCACGTCAAACCATAAACTTAACCGACTCGATGTACAAGACCGACTCAATCTTATGACACCTTTAACACCCATATACCCGACCATGAACTAAGAACTCTACAATACACGTTTTTATATCCCACCTCTCGCGGTTGGCTCGTCTTTCTCTTTTCTCCGTGGGTAGCTCTCGCTAGACCACTACCCCATATTCCTGTGGATTCCACCACAGCTCCTATGGGTGCCTAGCGTAGAACTACTACCCCACGTACTCCCTCTAGATTCTATATGATTTCCCAAACCCATGCTTAACCTTAATGTTATTCACTTATACATTCACTTATCCTTTCACATCCTTATTCACTTTAACTTATCCATTCTCATTCCCATTCACTTACCCTTTACACTTAGACTTGTACTTGAACTCATTCACTAGACGCCACCCGTTATCGGTGTCACACACATTACACATCGCACTCAAGTTTCACTTACAGTAGCATTAGCAATCAATAGTCATCTATCATCTTAGCATTCACTTCTTTCTAGCATCCTAGTTTTAATCACAACCACTCATGGGACTACACACCCAAAAATACAAGTATCAATTACCAATCAATCATCACCACAACAGCACAAGACAGTTCATTAAGTCCCATTTAACAGTATAAGGGTTCTTATGCATCATGATCCTAATCTAACAAGATGAACTACTCAGTTTCTAAGCGATTCATAACAATAGCTTCTTCACCCTAACTCCTATGAAAATTTATTCAACTTCCTAGTGATTCTCCACTACTTTATGTTGATATGTATCAACATCAAGCTTCTTACATCGCGATTCATCCTGGTTTGATTAGAATAACAAATAAGTTGTCATATTCCCAAACAGGAAACAAGGATCACCTGATTTGAAAGTGGGATAGCTTCTTCATCCTAACTCCTATGAGATTTATTCAACTTCCTAGTGATTCTCCACTACTTTATGTATCAAAATCAAACTTCTTACATCACGATTAATCCTGGTTTGTTAGAATGACAAAAAAGTTGTCATATTCTCAAACAGGAAAACTGGGATCAATTGATTTGAAAGTGGGATAGCTTCTTCATCCTAACTCATATGAGATTTATTCAACTTCCTGGTTATTCTCCACTTCTTTATGCATCAAAATCAAGCTTCTTACATCACGATTCATCTTGGTTTGATTGGAATGACAAAGAAGTTGTCATATTCCCAAACACAAAAACTGGGATCACCTGATTTGAAAGTGGGATAGCTTCTTCATCCTAACTCCTATGAGATTTATTCAACTTCTTAGTGATTCTCCACTACTTTATGTATCAACATCAAGCTTCTTACATCTCGATTCATTCTGGTTTGATTAGAATCACAAATAAGTTGTCATATTCCCAAACAAGAAAACAAGGATCACCTGATTTGAAAGTGGGATAGGTACTTCATCCTAAATCCTAGGAGATTTATTCAACTTCCTAGTGATTCTCCACTACTTTATGTATCAAAATCAAACTTCTTACATCGCGATTCGTCCTGGTTTGTTTAGAATGACAAAGAAGTTGTCATATTTTCAAACAGGAAAACAAGGATCACTTGATTTGAAAGTGGGATAGGTTCTTCATCCTAAATCCTATGAGATTTTTTAAACTTCCTGGTGATTGTCCACTACTTTATGTATCAAAATCAAGCTTCTTACATCGCGATTCATCCTGGTTTGTTAGAATGACAGAGAAGTTGTCATATTCTCAAACAGGAAAACTGGGATCACCTGATTTGAAAGTGGGATAGCTTCTTCATCCTAACTCCTATGAGATTTATTCGACTTCCTGGTGATTCTCCACTACTTTATGTATCAAAATCAAAATTCTTCCATCGCGATTCATCCTGGTTTGTTAGAATGACAAAGAAGTTGTCATATTCCCAAACAGGAAACTGGGATCACATGATTTGAAATTAGGATAGGTTCTTCATCCTAACTCCTATGAGATTTCTTCGACTTCCTGGTGATTCTCCACTACTTTATGTATCAAAATCAAGCTTCTTACATCGCGATTCTCTTGGTTTGATTAGAATGACAATGAATTGTCATATTCCCAAACACAAAAACTGGGATCTCTTGATTTGAAAGTGGGATAGCTTCTTCATCCTAACTCCTATGAGATTTATTCAACTCCTATGATTCTCTACTACTTTATGTATCAACATCAAGCTTCTTACATCGCGATTCATCCTGGTTTGATTAGAATGACAAATAAGTTGTCATATTCCCAAACAGGAAAACAAGTATCACCTGATTTGAAAGTGGGATAGGTTCTTCATCCTAAATCCTATGAGATTTATTCAACTTCCGAGTTATTCTCCACTACTTTATGTATCAAAATCAAACTTCTTACATCGTGATTCATCCTGGTTTGATTAGAATGACAAATAAGTTGTCATTTTCTCAAACATGAAAACTGGGATCACCTGATTTGAAAGTGGGATAGCTTCTTCATCCTAACTTCTATGAGATTTCTTCGACTTCCTGGTGATTCTCCACTACTTTATGTATCAAAATCAAGCGTATAACATCGCGATTCTCTTGGTTTGATTAGAATGAAAAAGAAGTTGTCATATTCCCAAACACAAAAACTGGGATCACCTGATTTGAAAGTGGGATAGCTTCTTCATCCTAACTCCTATGAGATTTATTCAACTTCCTAGTGATTCTCCACTACTTTATGTATCAACATCAAGCTTCTTACATCGCTATTCATCCTGGTTTGATTAGAATGACAAATAAGTTGTCATATTCCCAAACAGGAAAACAAGGATCACCTGATTTGAAAGTGGGATAGCTTCTTCATCCTAACTCCTATGAGATTTATTCAACTTCCTAGTGAATCTCCACTACTTTATGTATCAAAATCAAAATTCTTACATCGCAATTCATCCTGGTTTCATTAAAATGACAAATAAGTTGTCATATTCTCAAACAGGATAACAAGGATCACCTGATTTGAAAGTGGGATATCTTCTTCATCCTAACTCATATGAGATTTATTTAACTTCCTGGTGATTCTCCACTACTTTATGTATCAAAATCAAGCTTCTTACATCACGATTCATCTTGGTTTGATTATAATGACAAAGAAGTTGTCATATTCCCAAACACAAAAACTGGGATCACCTGATTTGAAAGTGGGATAGCTTCTTCATCCAATCCAATCCTAATGAGATTATTCAACTTCCTAGTGAATCTCCACTACTTTATGTATCAAATCAAAATTCTTACATCACAATTCATCCTGGTTTCATTAAAATGACAAATAAGTTGTTATATTCCCAAACAGGAAAACAAGGATGACCTGATTTGAAAGTGGGATAGCTTCTTCATCCTAACTCCTCTGAGATTTTTTCAGTTTCCTGGTGATTATCCACTACTTTATGTATCAATATCAATCTTCTTACATCGCGATTCATCCTGGTTTGTTAGTATGACAAAGAAGTTGTCATATTCCCAAACAGGAAAACTGGGATCACAGGATTTGAAAGTGGGATAGCTTCTTCATCCTAATTCCTATGAGATTTATTCAATTCCTAGTATTCTCCCACTACTTTATGTATCAAAATAAAGCTTCTTACATCGTGATTTTCTTGGTTTGATTAGAATGACAAAGAAGTTGTCATATTCCCAAACACAAAAGTTGGGATCACCTGATTTGAAAGTGGGATAGCTTATTCATCCTAACTCCTATGAGATTTATTTAACTTCCTAGTTATTCTCCACTACTTTATGTATCAACATCAAGCTTCTTACATCGCGATTCATCCTGGTTTGATTAGAATCACAAATAAGTTGTCATATTCCCAAACAAGAAAACAAGGATCACTTGATTTGAAAGTGGGATAGGTGCTTCATCCTAAATCCTAGGAGATTTATTCAACTTTCTAGTGATTCTCCAGTACTTTATGTATCAAAATCAAACTTCTTACATCGCGATTCATCCTGGTTTGTTTAGAATGACAAAGAAGTTGTCATATTCTCAAACAGGAAAACAAGGATCACCTGATTTGAAAGTGGGATAGGTTCTTCATCCTAAATCCTATGAGATTTATTAAACTTCCTGGTGATTCTCCACTACTTTATGTATCAAAATCAAGCTTCTTACATCGCGATTCATCCTGGTTTGTTAGAATGACAGAGAAATTGTCATATTCTCAAACAGGAAAACTAGGATCACCTGATTTGAAAGTGGGATAGCTTCTTCATCCTAACTCCTATGAGATTTATTTGACTTCCTGGTGATTCTCCACTACTTTATGTATCAAAATCAAACTTCTTCCATCGCGATTCCGCCTGTGTTGTTAGAAATGACAAAGAAGTTGTCATATTCCCAAACAGGAAAACTGGGATCACATGATTTGAAATTGGAATATCTTCTTCATCCTAACTCTATGAGATTCTCTTCGACTTTCCTGGTGATTCTCCACTACTTTTGTATCAAAATCAAGCTTCTTACATCGCGATTCTCCTTGGTTTGATTAGAATACAAAGAAGTTTTCATATTCCCAACACAAAAACTGGATCACCTGATTTGAAAGTGGGATAGCTTCTTCATCCTAACTCCTATGAGATTTATTCAACTT